>NW_028258351.1:1756875-2071250 GCF_053883595.1 Heterocephalus glaber | reverse complement strand
AGGTAGGTCTTTCTGTCCAACCTCCTAACTTCCCAGGGGGGAGAGGCATGAAGATTGAAATATGATTTAATCAAACATGGCTATGAAATGAAGTGTTCCAAAGGACAGTGTTTGAAAGTTTCAGATAGCTAAATACGTGGAGGTTCCCAGAGAACGATGCTCCAGAAGGAGGCAGGGAAGCTCCACTCATCTTCTCCTATACCTTTACCTATGTATCTCTTCATCTGTATCTTTTATAATACCCTTTAAAGACTGATAAAGCAAAGCATTTTCCTGAGTTCTGTGAGCCACTCAAGCAAATAGAGCTGTAGGAACCACAATTTATAGCTGGTCAATCAGAAGCACAAGCTGTGGCTTGTGACTGGCATCTAAAGTCACAGGCAGGGCAATCCTAGGACTGAGCCCTCAGCCTGTGGGATCTGACGCTACCTCCAGTTCAATATTTGAACTGAATTGAATTTAGAGGACACCCTCTGTTTTCTGATACAGCAGAACTGCTTGCTTGCCAGGAGAATCCTCACAGCCTAGGGACAAGGGACAAGGAAAGCTTCTGTGCTAACTGGTGTGACAGCAGAAAAAACCCCCTTCTATTACTCAGAGACCAGTAAACAAATGACTATATATCTATTCAATGGAATTCTAGACAAATATTTTTTTCTTTTCCTTCTTTTTGCAGCCCTGGAGATCAAACCCAGGGCCTCACAGATACTAAACAAGGCCTCTCCCACTGAGCTAAACCTCAGCCCTAGGCAACTATTTTTTAAAACTGAGAAAGCAACTGAGGGCTTGATATGAAACAGTCTTCAAAATACATGAAAAAAGCTTGATGCAAAAAAAAAAGTATATATAGCACGTCATCATTTGGACAAAGAAATGAAGACTAAAAGAATATATCTACATTGGCTGCCACATATGTAAATATGCCCTGAATGACAAACTTGTCTAGAAGAACAGAAACTAAATAGTAAGAGATGAGATGGAAAGTAGGTTTTTAGTATATGAACTTGTAGAGATTTTACGTTCAACCATGTTATCTCATAACATTCAGACTTCTAAAAGAATACACAATAAAGGAAACAGAAAAATACCACAATACATAGAATGAGATTACAGAGGCAGGTTTTTTATAAGATGAGATTCTAGAGCAATAGTTTAAAAGTTAAACAAAAGGGAAATTACCTAATATAAATTTTAATAAAATTAGTACTGTCTATTTTAGAATACTTAAATGAATCATGGTTAAATAAAAACCACCAAATTAGAATCCTACTCAAACTGGAGAACAAAGCAACAAATAAAGCCATCATCTAAAACTTTAAAATACATTAATTAAAACCATGTTTAGTTTCTGTCCTATTCTGTTTATACCCTTTCTGTGGGGCTGTTGAATTATCTTGCTTAATTAGGAGTAAGACTCCAATTATTAATTTTTAAAAAATCAATTATGTTCATTATATTCTTTTGAATAAAACAAAAGGTTGGACTAGCCTTGTTTTAATAAAGTTTTACTGGCAAAGAATCCAACTGCCAAGTAGTCTAGTTAATCAAAGCTTGATACTGTGGCATAATAAAACATGTTTTTAGTACAAAGGCAACACAAATACACTAATAGACAAATACTCTTACTTAATAAGGCTACAGCACACAGCTCGTAGAGGTTCATGGTCTTTCTTCCTTATATTACTGTTGACCAAACTATCTAGCTCATCTCGAGCAAATCGAAGCTGAACTTCTGTTACACTATAACTTGCTGATTCCCGAGCACAGTCTTCAATGTTATGAGCTTCATCTAAAATGACAACCTGTTCTTTCAGATTTATATCCATCTGTAAGACAAAAGAATTTCCCTGTAAAACATCTGGCAAAATGAATTTAACAGCGGTAGACAAGAGATTTAATTTAAAAATTCACACTTACCCACCAGTATTGCAAGTAGTACAATTACATAAGCAAGTGATTGTATAAGTAACTGATTCTATGCCTTAAATAAAACTTCAGAGGCACTAAGGCCAACCACATACCAGTTTTATAGTGCAGAGTTTGCCATTTTGTACCCTTGAAACATTTTGCAAACCCATCAATGAAGGGCTAGGGATTTAGCTCAGTGGTGCCGTGCCTGCCTCGCAAGCACAAGGTCCTGAGTTTAATCCCCAGTACCAAAGGAAAAAAAGAACCTATCAATGAAAAAATACGTATTGAGTGAGCATGTATCAGGGTACTGCTAGTTACACAGAAGAGTATAAAATCCCATGGAGGAGTTTCCAATATAAAACAGAGCAGCAACCCTTTAATAGTAAAATAATACAAGAGTCAAATGACTCCTAAAATAATAACACAGTGTAGTATAATATATATTTGTTTAATTTTAGTCTGTCCTGCAACCCTTCATTTTGAGCATTGCTCTTCCCCAACTCCTATGTGAACCTAGTAGAACTACTAATCTGTACATCAAGAGACGTCACTATTCTCACAACTGGGTTAAGGCTCAGAACCTAGGCTTCTCAGTCACATGAAGTATTCCACCTTTTATGGTGATAGTGACTGGGTCAGGTTCAGGAATGGATATGTGATCCAAGGTAGACCAACCAGAGTAATTTTGAGGGAACTAATATGAGATAAGGTTCTTTTTCCCAAATTAGCTAGCTGCTTATGGTTGTTTTCATTCCCACAAGAAGAGCTTGGCCAGGTGTGGTGGCTATAATCCCAGCACTCAGGAGGGCTGAGGCAGGAGGATCACCATGAATTTGAGGGTATATAATGAGTTCAAGGTCAGCCTGAACTATATAGCAAGACTGTCTCAAAAATAAAACAAGAGCTTGCCTGAGAAAAAGCTATCACAATAGAAAATCAATTGTTTCCGGAGCTCGCTCATTTTTTTTTGTGGTACCAGGGATTGAACTCTGGACCTTGTGCTTTCAAGGCAGGCAGCGGCACCGAGCTAAATTCCCAGCCCAGCTCTTTCCTTTTTTAAGTTGGGTTTGCATCACTTGCAATTTAAAGGAGTCCTGACTAATATAGGAAAATGTCACAAAGCAATTGTCAGTGAGGTAGTCTCAGAAATTAATAATACACTGAAGGTTAAAAACAACTAAGAATGAGCCATGAAAGAATAGAAAACAGAACGTGTTTATAGATTAGGACAAAAAATGAGCAGAGCATTTCAAGAGATGAAGCAGAGATACAGGAAAAAACAAGGTATCCTCTGGGGACTCTGATAATTTTTTAAGGGTTCAAGTTGGGAGTTTTATGAGAGAAAGCTCAAAAGGCAAATCTAGATCAGACTCTTGAATGTAAATTTAAGAAATATGGACTTCATCCCAGAGGAAAGGGAACCGCAGCAGATTTTTAAATAGGGGAAGAATGTAGTAAGTAACATTAGGAAAGACTGGGTGGCATTGTTATGTGCAATGGTTCAGAAGGAAGATACCTGGATAAGAGGCAATCAATTAGAGGTAGAATAAAAGGACAGTATTAGCAGTAGTAAATATAATGCTTATTAATTTTGAACATAAAGAAATAGCAACCAATAAGAACTGCACAGTCAGATCTGAAGAACGGAAACACAATGGCCTATACCAACTTATTTACTTTTGTTGTCTTTTGCTAAAACTACTAGATGTCCCTAAAATAAAATCTGAAGTTCATTTCTCCAAAACTCACAAATCATAATTTCTATAGTGTTCATATATTCCCAATACAAGTGCTTCAAAATACAGCTTGTTCAGAGACATGTCTTTAAATAATTCTTTTTGACTACTCATGAAAGGAAAGAAAGATGGTTATAAATGGTTATTTGAAGAAGACTGACAGTGTCTGGAGACATTTAATGGTCACAATTGTGAGGATGCTACTGGTATCTAGTAGATAAAAGCAGGGATGCTATAACACAACCCATGGCGCACAAGACTGGCCCACCACAGCTAAGAATTATCCAGCCCACAATGTCGTTACTGCCAATGTTCAAAAACCCTGGTATCTTCCCACTTTAGTCACTGGGTCCTTAAAATTGCTTATTATTTTGGAAATTAAAATGATTAGCTCTAAAATTCTTATACCTTAGAATATATTTTCAGTATTCTAACATATTTACATAAATTCAATATGAAGCAAAAAACAAAGCTATTAAAACATCGAAAGGCTTTTATACTTATCATTTATACAACAATAGGTAGGAAAAAAATTACTCTGATTTTTATACATATACTTACACTTTCCCTTATTTGTGCATCTAGAAGATAGTTGTAGGGACAAAATATTATGTCAGCATCTTCTGTCAGTTCTCGGGCTGTATAATATGGACACGCCTTTAGTTTTCTCCCCAGACTGACAAGTTCTTCTATATCCCAGGCTTTGTACATTCCTTCAATGGTCTGGAATGTGTGTTGGTTACTAATTTTATGAACACCATGATAAAAATAGCAGGATTTTCCCTAAAAACCAAATATGTATAATGGAAATGTGAATTAATACTAGACTAGAAAGAATGTTTTATCTCAGAATTATAGGAACATTATTAAAGCCACAAGGTTACCAAGGAGCCAGATTATGCCCTATTTTCACAATCATAACTTGTTTTTGGTAAGAGATGGGGTCTCTGGCCCTACACTCCACAGGCTCAAGTACACTTCCCGCCTCATTGTCCAGAGACAGCTAGGAATACACGTGCATGCCATGAGGGCTGGCCACAATCACACAATCATTTTTTTTTTGGTACTGAGGCTTGAACTCAGGACCTTGTGCTTGCAAGGCAGGCACGGTGCCACTGAGGTAAATCCCTGGCCTATCACACAATCATTTTAAAGAAACTATGGTAGTTGACTTCGATTCAGATAAAGCTCCAGATAAGTTAAACTCTAAATATCTCATCAACTAGAGAAAAATATTTTTAAATTATGTTTCTTGTGGCTTTGTTCTGATTAAAGTGATACTAGGCATAAATTATTTATGAAAGAATACACAAAGCACTGAGCATGGTGGTACACTCTTTTGACCCCAGAACTTGGGAAGCTGAGGCAGGAGGATTACCATGAGTTCAAGGCCAGCCTGGACTACCTAGTGAGTTCAAAGCCAGCCTGAATGACATAGTGAGACCTTGTCTCAAAAAAAAAAAACCAAAAAAAGAAACCCAACAAACAAACAAGAAGAAGAAGAATATATACTAAGGTAGCATTGGTTGCTTTTAGGGATGGGAACTAAGTGACTTAGGAACAGGAGTAGAAGTGATTTTTCTCTGTAGACTCACACCTTTTCAATTTTGATGCACAGGAGGAACAATAAATGGAGGAAGGGGGGAAAGGGTAGAGAAAGAAAGGAAACAACCAAGCAAACAAGGTAGTTTGGAACATCTTGGGGGAAAATACAGTAGGTCAGATCACTACACACACAAAAAAAATCAGAAAATATAAGAGTATGAAAAAAATCCCTAAATTATAATTCTATCTCACAAAGAATGCACTATTAACATTCTGATGTGTTTCACTTCATACTTCTTCTATACATACTTACATGAGGAGACATCTCTCAATGTGACCCAAGTTAAGATAAAGCAAAAGTTCCCCAGGCACTGACAATTAACAATCTGGCTACAATAAATATTTTTATAAAACTAAATTCACTTATTCTTCCCTATTTTATTAAAAATCATATCAGAAAAAATCATGTATTACTAGATATTTTTTCACTGCTATTCATATAAGTACTTCGAATTAAAGTGCCAAGTTGATGAACTAGTTCCCGTATTATCGGGCATTTAGACTTACCAGTTTCTACTTTATAAATAGTAATGGAGTGAATTACCTTATGCTCAATTCTAAACATTTCTTAGTACTGGACATTTTCAGAAATGGCACAATGGGACTAGAGACTGAAGAATTTTTAAGTTTCTTGAAAATATTCCTAAATTATCCTCCAGAAAATAGATACTATTTTCATTATCCATTTCTATATCCTTATTAACAACAATATCTTTTATGGCTGGGGATTTAGCTCAGTGATTCTGCTGCCTGCCTCTCAAGTGCAAAGTCCAGAGTTCGATCCCTGGTACCAAAAAAATAAATAAATAAACAAATAAATAATAATAATATCTTTTCTTATCTTTGCCTATTTAAAGGTGAAGAATAGAATCTTCTTGCTTTGATTTGTATTTTTATAGTTATTTTTAATTTTATTGGTATAATTTAGATATACATAATGATCACATCCATCATAGAGAATTTGAGCCTGTACTTGAAGTATCTTGATTTCTCTTTTTTTCCCCATTCCCCTCTCCTCCCTTCAACCCTTCTTCCCCTCCTTATTTACAAACACCCCATTTCCATTTTTTCCTTCTTTTCTCTTTTTCTTCCTTCCTATTCTCTTGTTCCCCCCCCCTTCCTTTTGAACACTTTTTTAAATTTTAATTATCTATTATACTTTTGGTCTCTATACTTTCAGAGAGACAATGCAATATTTACATGTGTGTCCAATTTATTTCACTTAGGAGTATAGTTTCAAGGTGCATTCATTTAGCTATGTCTCAAGTTTATCTTTTTTTATGGCTGAATAATACTCCATTGTATAGAAAAACCACATCTTTTTTATCCATTCATCAGTTGATGGTCATTTGGGTTGTTTCCAAGATTTAGCTATTACAAACTGTGTCACTATAGGGTACGCATATATCGCTGTGGTATGATGCTGTTAATTCTTTTGGGAAAATACCCAGAAGGGGAATAGCTGGGTCAAATGGAATCTCTAATCCTAGTTTTGTAAGGAATCTCTGCAATGATTTCTTATAGTTTTTAACAATGTTTAACACTATTTTATAGGAGGTTCAACAATAATTTTTCTTCTTTTGTGTTACCTACTAATGTCCTTTGCTATTACTGAAAGTAAAAAAAAATCTTATATGCATTTAAATAATGTCTGATAAAACCGAGTCCTGGCAAAAGTGCCTCATATACTACTTTAAAATGTGTAAAAGTATATAAATCCACTTTTAGTAGAAATATAAGCTTCTACTAGCAAAAGTACACAGCCAATTTGTCAAAAACTGTCAAAATTTTAAATTTAACCACTAATGTTAATATACAGTATATAGACACTGAACTGTTTAATAGCCAAAAACTTAAAATAGGGCACGGTAATACATACCTGTAATCCCAGCACTTGAGAGGCTAAGGCAGGAGGATCACCATGAGTTTAAGGCCAACCTAGGCTACATAGTGAGTTCAAGGCCACCCTGAACTACATAGCAAGACTTTGTCTCAAAAGACAAAAAATTAGGGCCAGGGATTTAGTTCAGTGGTTTCGCCGCCTGCTGTGCAAGCATAAGGACCCAAGTTCGATCCCCGGTACCAAAAAAAAAAATTGGAGGCCAGGAATTTAGCTCAGTGGTCCCACTGCTTGCCTCACAAGCGCAAGGTCCCAAGTTTGATCCCCAGTACAAAAAAAAAAAAATTAAAAACTGGGAGATAAACCTAATGTCAACTGCCCACAGTAGACACATTAAACAGATGATTAATTCATACAAAAGCTATCACCCTTAAAAGTAAGTTACATTTGCCCATGTGCTGATGTGTTAGGCTCTCTAAAAGATACCTTAATGTGTTTTATATGTTTTTGGTCTATTAACTCTAGCTGTTAATCTGAATCTAAGATAATTAACTTTATAAGGACTTATAAGATAGATAAATGAATGTGATGCTGGCAAAAAAGGGAGGTATTGGGGGGAAGGGGAAAAAAAATCAATTGAGATTTGTTATGAACATGTACCAATTCCCCACAATGAATGTAATCATTATGTACTACAATTATGTATTAATAAAAATTTTTAAATAGCAAAAAGAAGATATGTTAAGAAATATAGTTACTGAATAATGTGCATAGTGATTAAGTTCATGTAAGCTTTATTTAAAAAGAATAAATATGTATTATAGCAAATGCATTTTCTAAATGTTCTGGAAAAATACACGTAAAACTTCATAGTAGTTTCCTTGAAATAACTGGCTCAGGGGAGAGGAGGCGCTCCAAAAACAAAGATTCTCTTTCCACTTAATGTTTCTCTATAATTTTGACTCTTTTAATGATGTACATGTATTATTTTTCTTTTTCAAGTACTATTAGGCACTAAGTGGTAGAATAATGAGACATTTTTATTTTCATTAATTCTTATTAATAAAAATTAAATGTGATTTTGAAGTAAAAAATCTTTCCTGGCTTCTCTTTAGTAAGTACAAGGAATTATATGTATGAATGTATGCATATATATGCATGTATATATGTATACATGTAATATATATAAATATATATATGTACTTTTACCTATGAACTATCCAAAAGGAGACAAGTCTATGCTTTCAAAACATATATACATCATTAAATACACTAATGTTCCTAGAAATTACTAGAAACAATAAACCACTGAAGTTTCATAACCCATAAAAGAATGTCAGGAAATCAAAAGACAAGACATAAACAGTTGACTAGTTCTTCTAAAGTTGTGTACTGAGCCATGTTCAAGGAAGCTATCTGTTGCTTCTCCAAAATACTAAAAATAATTAGCAGGAAAGGCCTCACATAATTAAATTTATTTAGTTTTCTAAATTTTTTTCATTTACTTATCTAACCGCTACTCTTTTTTTAATCTTTCACCTTCCCCCATACATTCATCTTTTTCTTTTTCTCTTTTTCTCTTTTTCTCTTCCTAGTGTAATCAAAATAGCAACGGAGAAGGACTTACAAACTTAGGTTCTGGCTCCTCCTCCCTTGCTAATCACTTGTCTGACTGGGTATACTTCAAGATCCATTTTTCTCATGTGACTAAGCATCAAAAGAGTAGCTGAACTAGAAGCCTTTTAAAATTCCTTTTGACTCACTGACTATACCATCTCTAAAGTTCCTTCCAGTTCTAAAATTCTGTGATTCTCAGATCCACATACAAGCAGAGTTGTGCCAATTATCTTTCATACTGAGTCTGATACAGACTCTCTTTAATAATATGATGTTCGCCATTTCTTCATTTCAAGCATTTTCCATTCAATTCTGAAAGTTCATCTTTGTACAGAATGATCACTAAGAAGCCTTTAGAATCTGAACTCTACTCTGCATCTAAAGTACTCTTTAGAATTGTCATTTCTGACTCTTGTTAAAATTATTTTTTCTCAAGTGAAACACAGATTAGCTTTTAACAGACAAGTGCATATTTTTCTAGCATGAGAGCATTTTAATAAAAGAAACAGGAACAAAAACACATGTGCCATCAGATCAAGCCAAAAAATCAGAACATTTACACTTTAAGGGCACTTAGAATGACAGCCTTGTGCAGGCTGATAGCAATACCAGAAAAGCTCATCCATTTTAGCTGTGTAACACAACCCTGAGGGGAGTCTGTCAATTGAAGCGTTATCACACTTTAAACTGTTTTCACTCAAACTGTCAGTTATCTATTTATCATTTCTTTTTGGTAATTCAGCCATGGTAAACATAGACACCTATGGTGATTTTGTAATTGGCCCTCATTACAATACCAAATTACTCTGAGGGCTTGGGAACAAGAAAAAAAATGGTTCATGTATGCCCATGAGGCAAGCATTCTGAGGCAGAATTAGAATTAGGTTATAGCAATCCACAAACAGGTATCTTCAATTATTTGTATCACTAACATTCAAAAATGTTTACTTGTTCACTTTAGGACAAACTAAAGGCAATGAGTAATTCTGAATATTGAAGTCTACTGAATTTTTTATTTTTATGTGATTCAAATTTATGAGAATCAAGATCAATAAAAGCATAACCAGCATTCTAGGATTCCAGAAAACTATAAGACTATCTGCCTTCAATACATAACCCTAAACTTTTTTTTTTTTTTTTGGTACCGGGGATCGAACTTGGGACCTTGTGCTTGCGAGGCAGGCAGTGGAACCACTGAGCTAAATCCCCGGCTCGTTAGTTACTTTTACCAATGCATTTTATCAATGTATGTATTTTTTAGATACATAATATTTTCTCAATAACGAGTAAAAAAAGATTAAAATATTACAACGCCAGCAAATCTTCTTTCATAAACTATATAGCTAAAAAAGAAATTCAAGCATTTGAGGAATTTAGCAAATCAGTTAGCCATTTTTGGAAAGAAGTCTACCTAAGCATGAAATTTGTGATGTTTTACCATGAAGAGCTATTTCTTTTTTTTTTTTACATTTGATTTTTAATATTTCCATCTCTCCTTTAAAAGAACTTTTAAATATATACAGTAAGAAAGACTTCACAGTTCCTCAGAACTATATGGAAATAAATATGACTACAGAATTTCAACAATGGTTTGGATTCAGTAATTCTGTATTTTCTTCCTGGCTCTGAACAAATCACTCACATTTTTCTACTGCATTGTATTTTTGGGGGCTTTTTGGGTGGTTTTTTTTGGTACTAGGGATCAAACTTGGGACCTTGTGCTTGTGAGGCAGGTGCCGGAACCACTGAGCTAAATCCCTGGCCCCACATTTTTCTACTCCAGCACCTTACAATTTTTACTTTATAGTTTTATAATGTTTGAATATCTATTAAAGGATCTTTTGAATATCCCTAAATAAAGCTTGAATAAATTCTCATTTAATTAAAGCACTGAGAAAGAAAAGCATAATATAAAATAATTTATTCACATTATATGGTAGGAGGTAATATATCAATAAAATGGAACTCCAGGGGCCATAGCTCACTATTTTTTGTATAGAATCAACTCTCTTTAAAAAAAAAAATTAAAAAATAAAGAGTCAACTCTCTTTGATAAAATACTAATAGACAAAACAACTTTCAAAATACAGTAAATATCATTGGCCATTTCAAATACTGGTTTACTGATGATTTCTGAGTATAATTTCATACCTGCAACCTCAATTTTAGAGTAAATTATACTGGAACACAGACTCCCAAAATAATATTGTCCCCCAAAATATTTTAAATCATAATTTTTAGTTAAAAACAATATTCTATTTCTGCCTTACCCAAATTCATAAATTCCCTGGAAAAGTTCAAAACCATTCATAGTTAATAATCTAACTTTTAAAACAGAATTTTGTACTAACTAGAATTATGAGATGGAATAATCATTATATTTTAGATTCAATTAGAAGCCATATAAAAATGTGCTCAGGCTACCTAATTTTCTTCTGAAGTTTTTAAATATGTAAAATATATTAATTAGGTCTAACTGGTCTAAATAGTTTTATATGACATCATTAACATATGACTTTTTTGATAAAGGAATTTAAAAGAAATAACATCTGACCTCAAAGGAAATTAAGTTCAAGGAATTAAATATCTCCAAACTTTAGGACCTAAACCTGTAATCTGAAACTTGAATAAAGGTTTTCTTGTGGTAAAACTATTTTTCAAAAAGTATCAATACCAGCGATTAATTTTATTTCCCAAAGTTATTTAACAATATAAAAGTACAGGTAAAACATATCTTAAGTAATGTGAATCTTTTCAGCCTATTTTTTCTGTAAAACAAAATAATTTTACTCACATTTTTTCCATCCAGCAATTCCATGCACTTTTCATTCCTGTTGAAGTTACCAACTACTTCAGGATGGACACAAGTATGATCCCTGCTAGAAAGAATAGTCATTGGGACCCCTGAATATGCTGTCTTCCGGAGCTCTCTAGTAATCTGAGCAATCTGCTTGTGTGTGCGTGTCCCAAAATATATTTTGGGCCTCTTGAATTTCCCCCCATGATCCTTCTTAATGGTATGTGAAGATTCTTGACTGTTTCCTTGTTTAGTAGAACAGGAGCACCTAGAACAGTGGCCAGGGGGCTGTAACACAGGAAAGAAAAGATAATTAACACCTGGACTACCATAACAAGTGTTACCAAACCTTTCATGGAATCAGAACTTATAAGTAATGAACCACCATTTGTCAAAGAGAAAATTTCAAAATATTACAGTACCTAAAACTTGCCAATTAAAGAAAAAAACTCCATTTCAAATTTCTCTTTTAAAAGTTATAAATGAAACAGGGGTGGTGGTGCACACTTGTAATCTCAGCTATCTGAGAGGCTAAAGCAGCAGAAGGATTGCAAGTTTAAAGCCACCCTGGGCAACTTAGTGAGACTACCTCAAAATGAAAAATAAAAAGGGCTGTGGATATAGTTCAGGCAGAGGCCCTGGGCTCAATCCCCAGTACCAGAAAAAAAAAAAAGGTTATAAATGATTATTTCCATATTTGCATTCTTTCTAAGATACCACTCTAACTTGCCAATTCCAAATGTTTCAAACACATTTTAACCCTTCTTATAAAATTATATGACCAAAAAAAAATTGTATGACAAAGTAATTTTGACTCTTGCTTAGGTTTCGTGTGAATTTGTGATATTATAGTGTAGAGATGATAGTTTTACTCATATCCTCCAAATATTCTATATTAGTGAATTTTAAAAGAATTTAAAACAATAGTTTACAAAAGAATAAAAATACAAAGTTGAATTTCAAGTATCACTAACAAAATGAGTAAAGAAATTTCTTCTCTTGTAAAGATATGAAAATGAATGCAAAATATTAACATTTAATATGAAAGTAGGTTGCTTGTATGGGACAAGTATATCTGAAATCCAATTATCTGCCATGGAAAGCAAACCCATGAGTAAATTATCCACGATAGCTCTTCTTAGACAATTCATTTGTAGTCAGTTTCACAACTTAAATAGTTATAGAAATACCTCCTTAAATACACCACATGGAACATGAGAAAGATAGTCAAATGTTTCCCTTTTTATCTCCTGTTTCCAAATTGACAAAACAAAAATTTTTTAATTTTAATGCTGTATTTTAGAACTCACAGATTCTTAATAATTACTCTCTTCAAAGGCTCAATTATCACACCAAATGAAACAAAATTAAGCCTTAAGTAAAATACTATGAAATGGTCACTGATAAGGGAAACAGATAAAAATAGCACACTGATTTAAAAGAATTTGTACTGGAGAATTTCAGTTTAATAGAACAATCACTTTATTAAAATTTTTGAGGTTTTAAAAAATTGTAATCAGTTAAGATTAGTCTTCATAAACAAATGCTAACTCATAGCATGTTATACCACAATACCGAGGATCAAGCTGTCTTTTAGCCTCAACTAGTGGAAAACCAAGTTCAAATTACTCCCTGTCTCGCTCAACCTTGTCCACCATTAAATATTACAATACATGATAGAATGGATGTAAATGTGACCCTGCTGGAGCTGTCACTCACTGGGATAAAAGGTTCACTGATGTGCCAAATAAACAGTCATTCAAAGCAGATAAAGTTACAGCCATGCTGGAATTGTTACATTCCCCTCTCAGGTTGCCAGTAACAGCAGATTTCATTACAGAGTGCTGCCACGTTAAATAGCCAGTTCCAAATATCCTCCCTTCTATATTGAATAATTATTCACTGAAAGGATAAAAAGAAGAGCTATGAATGGAGCTCTTGTCAACAGTGAGGCAGGAAACAGCTGACATGTGGTTTATGTTACATATGTTGCAATATCCAACAATTTATGGTCACAGAGAAAATGGAATGCAAATTATATCATGATACTTTGACAGTTCTTTTTTGGTCTTTGCAATCATCACATTAATTAATTAACATACCATGACAACTGAAGTACATAACTCTGGGTAACAGAATTAGTTTACTTTTTCAAAGCTTCAATTTTTTTTACTCTACTATTTCTCTTCCTTCTGATACTGTTAAATTCACTGGAACATAAGGATGCCAGGGCCCAACACATAGTTTTTTTTGTGCTATATATGGATACATTATATCCAAGGATAAAAGTAATTTAAAAAATGATTATATCTCAAGGCTTACAAAACCTACTTTTTGGGTGGGTTTTGTTTTTGGGGGGTTTTTTATTTTGGCACCGGGGATCAAACTCAGGACCTTGCACTTGTGAGGAAGGCACGGTGCCACTGGGCTAAATCCCCGGGCCTTGATGTAATACTTTTTAACATAATTCTATATTTAAAGTTTACCACCTACTCCTTTTGATTCTTGACTCTCCCAAAATTCAGACAATATAGAAATATACACAACCCTAAGACAAATAATACTGAACTTATCAACATTCATACATATGTAAACATATATTTCACATAACTCTTTTCAAATAAAGAGGGATGGTACTGCATAGTTTTATAACTTGCGACTTTGTATTCAAACTTAACTTTTTAAGTGGGTGAATTTGGCACTAATAATTTAAATAAATACTCTGCTTATCTTAAAATGTTATGCTGTACTAATAAAAAGAGAGAACTGCTTTCAAAAACATATCACTAAGGCAGCTTTATTTAGGCATCTCAAATTTGTTTTTATACCATAATTCAGAAAATTATAAACCATGGGTATTTTACATTAAATGTGTTTTTGCAGCTTTAAAGTGACCTGAATTATACCTTTTATGAATTCAAGGTAGACTCCTCAAAAAAATGGTTTTCAATGACAAGTAGAGTATAAGACAGAAATTAAGAACGTTGATTCTTTTTCCTTTGCATTATTAAAGAGGAATTATTTCTTCAGAAGTGATGTTTTATTTAAGTTTCCATTTAAAGAATTTGGTACATTTATATTTGGAGATGGAAAAACTGAATATGGCATTAGAACAGAGGCTTCAAAGTAAACATTTATTTAGTAACAAAAAAGAATTACATATAACAAAATTGGTAACTTTTAGTGCTGTTAGAAAAGAGAAAGAATCCTGATAGCAATGACAAGAGGTCAGAATATTCCCCCAATCCTATTAACAGGCCAATAACACTTTATAGTCTTTCTCTGAAACTCTTTGACCTAGGAGTCCTAATAAGATAAATAAAACTAAATAATTTTATACCTCTCACTAAGTATTTTTTCTGCTAACATATAATTTGGTTTATCTTTGTGTATGTGTGTTTTTAGGTTTATCTTTCAAAAGCATGTTTTCCTTTTCCTCTTTAAATTCACAAAGATTTTATTAAGAAACCAGAATAAATTTAAAGTCCTTTTCCTTCAACAAAAGGCAAGAAAATCCAACACCAGTAACAACAAAAATGTAATAATATTTAAATGTAATATTTAAGAGAAACATAAAGGACCCATGTGGATGTGACAACTGTTAATATTTCCATATGTAGAACTCGATTGTTCAAAAATACATTTCAAATTTACAATAGCCAAAACTGTTCTTAGAAGATCAGCAACCAAGGATTTAGAAAGTTTTCCATCTGTTTAATAATCTCTATTTTCTCTCTTGTCCTGTTACATGAGTACATATTATCCAAATTCTTTGAAAGGAGGAAGGACTAGAATATTTGATCTTGAAAGAAAGGCCAACTGCTAAGGCCTTGCCACCCTTCCTCTCATAAAGTTATAATCAGAAGCTTAAATAGTAAGATAACTACAGTGTCAATTGCTAAATTTCTTAACTTTTTCCAAACTTTCATGACCTACTCCCAAACAACAGAATATCTACATTTGAAAAATAAATAGGGATTAAATATTTTTAGAAATTAAAAATGATAAAGAAATTGAATTTTAAAAATAGACATAAAAGGGTATATTTAGTATAAAAAATATATAAAGAAGTAGAAAGGAAGACTGAAAAAAAGCTGATTTACATGAAATAAAGAGAATAGTAGGTATATGAAACAGTAACATATTTTTCCATAACTTTCCACATGTACACGTACTGTCTTTCCAATCACACTGCAAGTTCCTCAATGACAAAACAATCTCTCACATTTCTTTATATAAGTCATTCACTTAACACAGTGTTCTGTATATAGCTATAACTGTTTTTTAATTGATGGTCTATGACCAAAAGTCCCTGAACCAGCTACTATACCAACACATCACGTTTTTAAATCTGATAGATGCTTAAATGATATCCTAATGTGAAATGTTTTAAATTTCAAAAAGTTACTTCAAAACTAAAAGATTAGCTTTTAAAAGAAAACGTACAGGACAAATTATTATTTGAGGTGAAAAAAATCACCTTATGCTAATATTTGAGCTACGTTAGTTAGGTGTGACAAACTTATATCCTGATGTGTTCACTATTAAAAATAACTACCATTTATTAAGGTTATACTTGTGCTAAGCATTTTACATGCATTATCTCATTTCATTCATCCATTCATTTAAGAAACACTAGAAGCCCTGATATATCAAGCCCAGTAGAAGACAATAACAAGGGTTACTCATCTCACTAACAAAGAGTACTTCTCTCTTTAATTGTTCCACAAAGTACAGTTTAAGCGTCTAATACTAGTTTCACTCATGAATTAAGGAACTGTTAAGTTCTAAGTGCATTACTTTCTGAGTGCAATTATAATTTTTGTAAGGGTAAACTATAAACTCAATTCATGAAATTATTTTAACTTATTACTGGTTGATATTTAAATTAAATCTTTCCTAACAAGATCCATGTTATGTTCCACAAGGGAAAAACAAAAACTTTCAATTACAGGACTCACAGCAAGAGCCAGCAAACCTTCTTCATAAAAGGCCAAGGAATAAATACTTTAGGCTTTGCAGGCTATTTGGTCACTGTTATTTTATAAGAAAATATCCTTTATGATCCAAATGGAGGAAAGGGCTGAAGACAATAACTCCAAAGCACAAACACTGAAAATACAACTGCATTAATATGTAAAACTTCTATTTAAAAAGATAATTGCCCTTTACAAAAAAAAGACTGAGAGAAGGTATTTGCAATACATACCAAAATAAGAATCAATATCTGTCACACATAAAGGATTGCAATAAATCCATTTTCAAAAGACAAATTCAATAAACAGCTAAGAACAGGCAAATCACAAGACAGAAGCTGAAAGGCCAATAAATATCTGAAAACATATGCAACTTAATGCTCAACCTCATCAGTAATCAGGAAAATCCAAATTAAAACTATAATTTCCATTTCATATCCATATCAGATTAGCTGTTGGAGAGACTAGGAAAGAAGCTATAAATTGTTAGCTTTTTTTTTTTTTTTTTTTGGTACCGGGGATCAAACTCGCAACCTTGCGCTTGCAAGGCAGGCGGCGGAATCACTGAGCTAAATCCCCGGCCTCAAAATTGTTGATCCAAGTATAAACTGGCACATGCACTTTAGAAAACAAATTGATAATCTAGTAAAACCAAAGATAAAAGTACCCTTTGACCCAGAATGTCACTGGTAGGTATACATAGAAGAGAAAACTTTGCTCATTAAAACAGATACAAGAGAAATACTAATTGTTTCATTGTTTTAGTAATGAAGAAAACATGTTAAGTGTATCAACAGCAGAATGGACAAAGGACTTTTCAAACAGCGGAAATATGCATGTGTACATAAAAACATGAGCAGAATTATACACGTTAACATAAAATAACAATGGTAAGCAAGCTATGACTTAAATGTAATTCTCGTAAAATTCCAAATAAATTGATGAGAATAAAAATAATATAATATAACATAATAATATAAAACCTATAAGTAGAGAATTAGGAATCACCACAATGAACATAATCCTTGGAGGTAAGGATTGTGGTGAACGATATACCTACAAAATGCTGTAAATGTCACAAAAGAAACAGCATAAATACATTCTGGTTTCTCTTTAGCTGCTTAAAGCCCAGAAGAATAGCTTTTATATTAACCCTTCCTTACCAAAAGTTTTCAACCTAATTTATTAAGAAATAGTTCTTAATTAGTGTCCATGGACTGTTTACAGAGGTTTGTGATCACCCAGAAACCACAACACAATTTTGCATAGATGTTTCTACTAGGGAGTGAACCCAGCGCTAACCAAGCACTCAAATACTGAGCAACATTTCCAGCATTTTTTATTTTTTTATTTTGAGACAAAGTCTCACTAAGTAACCCAGGCTGCACTCAAACTTCCTATCCTTCTGCCTCAGCATCCCGGGTAGCTGGGATTATAGGTTGGGTTTTTCCATCCATTTCAAGAAAGTGAATTGATCATTATCATCTGTTTCTCAAAGGGGACTGTGACTGACTGTTTGAGGGCTTTATTCTATAATTTATATCTGGTTTCATAATGGGCATCAGATGAAAGCAGCATTTTCTTTGCAACCAACTTGGCCACATTGAGTCCATAAAGAAATAAAGTGACCGTCAAAAGAAGATAATTTCATAAAGGTTCATCCACTGCTTTTAAACTCATCTGTACATTAATGTCTGTTAACTGCCTAATATTAACATAAAGTTAAAATATTTGGCTCATTCACAATGTGAACTCTATTTTACATGGAGAAAGTATTCTAAAACAATTCTTCAAGTTGCTACAAAATAAATAATTTGTGAAGAAGCTAAACTCATCTTAAAGTTTTAATTAACAGGATCATTTTAATCTATTTAACTAGATGAAAAAGCAAAATATTGTCCTTTTTATTTCAAAAGCTGTACACATGGAAAGCTAATGTTAAAGTGCCAATGAGCGCTGAATTATACTACAATCTTTGGGTTTATTGTTAACTTTATCAGCCATTTGCTGTTGTTCAAGCCATCTAAACAGGTACTGAATGCCTGTTGTGCAAAATCTCACATAAGCACACACTCCAGTAACACAGCAAAAGTGACATAACAATATCTTTTCAATTGTTCTTTTTCTAAAAATTCAAACAGTAGTAGTACTTTACTGCCAGTTTCATGATTAAACTGCACAAAGCAGCTGTTTATCCACTCACAGCAACCAGCAGGTGAACCTGATTCAATATTTATCACAGGCTTTCACAGATCACTGCTAACCAAGCAAACGTTTTAATTAAGCTGGAACTTGCTTCAAAGAACTCATTCAAGATGTCAATCAGCAAGTAAGGGATCAGATACAGTGTCAGGTGAGAGTGTGTAATACAAATCCAATTTTCTTCATCCCATCGCTGTAAATTAGCCTGCTCTGAAGTTCAGACTCTGATTGTAACAGACTGCCAGTCTCCTGGAATGTGTAACTGAAGTCACTCCAATTCTATTGTGACGGTTGTAAGCAATATGTTAAACTGCAATGGGCTAGCACATTAAGACAGATCCTTTTCACAGTTGTTTTTTGATACCGTAAGTATTTGTTACCCTACTCTCCACTTACTGTTTACTTTCTTGCCTAGTGTAAATGGGAATTCCTTAACACAGTTGCCCCAGTTTCTGAAAAGTCTGTTTCAGTAGAATTAATCAAGAAAGATCCAAAGTGGGATAATTTTTATCTAAATTTATATCAGACCAATCTTATGCAGCAAGAATTGGTTTAACAAACATATCATAAAGATGAGTGACCTGCTTTAAATAAAAATCCTTATACAAAAGCACTTTATATATGTGACTAGAGCAATGAGTCTCAAAGTAGTGGTGAGTCACACTGACCAACTTCATGATAAATACCTGGGGTGTTTATTTTTTTTAAAAAATGGAGGCTCAAAGGAGAAAAATGGCAGAGAAAGAAAGCTGTTTTCTACAGAGAAATGCCAGCTAAAAAATTTAAGTAGAATGATAAAATTTTTGAATCATAATTTTACAATTCTCATATAATAACTGATTTCGGTAAACTATATAAATGGATGCTAAAATCACTGAGTGAAAAGTTGTAAGAGAATAGGATATTCACAAAATCTTAAAGTATCATCTCACAGATTATTCATCAATTATAAAAGGAAAATGTACCTTTACAGTAGAGAAACATGGGTAGTCACCATGTTCAAGTGGTCAAATTTAGTTAGCATCACAGCAGTGAGAAAAACTGGCATCTTGTTTCCTGATGTGATAATAATAAGAAACAAACTTATGTGCCCATCTTATTATTAAGTCCAAACACTCAGCATCATGGGCGTAGGTCAGTGGTAGAGCACTTATCTAGCATATCCAAGGCCCCAAAAGTTTGATCCCCAAGCACTAAAATTTTAAAAGAATACACCAACTGTGCTAAAGATGTATATGTATTATGTAGTTGGTGAAAATTAATCAAATTGTACATTAGAAATTTTAAAGTCCTGGCCCTTGGGATTGAAGGAGATTTTTATTTTCTCCCTTATGGTTTTGGTATTTTTCAAACTTTGGTCAATGAACTTTTTAAAGTAAGTGAGAAAATATTACCCTATCCAGTCATCTTTCGCATATTGACTACAATGCAATAAACAAAACCTATACAAAATAGTTTTGCTTCCTTCATGAGCATTAAAAAGTAGATGCTATCAACATAGAAGCTGCTAACGCAGTCCCATCCAAGAGAATTTTCTCCAATGATGGAATGTTCCATATCTGCACTATTCAATACACTTGCTGTTAGGCACACAGAGCTACTGGGCACTTGAAATGTGATTAGTGCAACTGAGAAAGTGAATTTTAATTTTAATTAACTGAAATAAATAGCCATGGTTGTCGTTCAGTCTGGCTTCTGCAGTGAGCACAAACCACTGGTACAAAATGTGAAACCAGTCAGAAGAGATGTGTCTGGAGATCTGTACCTATCTGTTAGAATAATGGACTGGCAAGAGGTTCACTCCTTCAAAACAGCAAGAATGCAACCGTTTGTCTGTCACAAGTTTACACTTACCTATGCCAGCTTAATTAAATTTAAAACACCTTTACTATGACCAAGATATACTAAGTGAAAAATAAAAGCTATATCCATAAGGTTTTTTTTTTTTTTTTTTTTTTGGTACCAGGGATCGAACTTGGGACTTTGTGCTTTCAAAGCAGGTGGGGAAACCACTGAGCTAAATCCCCGGCCCAAAAGCTATACCCTACAATCGAAATTTTGTGGGAAAAAAGTATATGTGTAATATATATTACAAAACAAAAATGGCCATAAATTTTTGCCACCTAAGTAAATAGCCCCTTTGCAAGGTTACTTTGTTTTTCTCCCCACCAAAAAATGAATTCTACCCTTTAATGTGGGTTTGGCTACATAACTTGCTTTTGGTGACTGGACATCAACAAATCTGACACAGAGAATCAATGGGTATTTGCATATTGATGTTGATTTTCTGGCTGCTCTTCGAACCTTGGGGCCACCCTAAAGATAAAACTGGTACTAGCCTGCTAAATGATGAGAGCTGCCCGCCTCACGGTCCCAATCAACGACAGTCAGCTCCCTGAAGGAGGGCTGCTTTTCTAACTTACAGGTCATCTGCAGCTGACCACAGCACATGAGTAGACCAGCTGAGATCAGCAGAAGACATGCCTGGCTGAGGCCTCCCTAAATTGCTGCTCTCCCAAATAGTAAGATAAATAAATGGTTGGTTTGCTATATACCAATGGGTAACTAATTGCATGTGTGTAAGAACAGAAAGTAGGCAAAATATCAGGGGTTGACACTAAGAGACAGCTAAGTTAGAATTAATGTGAAGGGGCTGGGGATTTAGCTCAGTGGTTCTGCCGCCTGCCTCATAAGCATAAGGACCCAAGTTCAATCCCCGGTACCAAAAAAAAAAAAAAAAAAGATAGAATTAATGTGAATAACTTAAGTGCAACCCATGTTTATAGCAGCACAGTTTGTAACAGCTAAATCTTGGAAACAGCCCAAGTTAAGTTGCCCATCAACTGATGAATGGATAAAGAAGATGGGTTTTTATACAATGGAGTAGTACTCTGCAATAAAGAAGGATAAGCTTGAGATATTTCTAGCTAAATGGATCCACCTTGAGACCATTCTCTTTAAGTGAGATAAATCAGATGCACATATTTAAATATCACATTGTTTCTCTGGTGTGAGAAACTGAAAGTGAAAATAAGAACCAAATGTATAACGGATATTGGAAAACGGGAAGTAAACGTTCAAACGAGGAGAACAAGGGAGGGGGGAGTGGGAAAGAAAAGAAGAGACAAGGAGAAAAAAAAATAGAAGGAAAAAATGGAAATAAGCCTTTTGTAAATAAGAAGGGGACGAGGGGTCAAGAGGGGTAATGGGGGAAAAAAGAAGCAAGATATATCATGTACAGGTACAAATTCGCTATGGTGAATGTTATCATTACATATATCTAAAATGTACCAATAAAAGTTTTACTTCAAAAAAAAAAACTTAAGTGCCTATTTTGATGGGTTTTACATTTTCTACAAGAAATAGATAATGCTTTTGTGTTCTGAAAAAAATCAGCCTCATTAAGAAATATAAAATGCAGTTCAACACCAAAAGTATTTTTTGGCTGGCTGTGGTGGCACACACCTGTAATTCCAGCACTCAGGAGGCTGAGGCAGGAGGCTCATTACAAGTTCAAAGTCAGCCTGGGCTACATAGTGAGTTCAAGGTTGGCCTGAACTATGTAGTGAGACCCTGTCTCAAAAAGAAGGGGTTTTTTTTCATTTTTTCTACTAAATTGAGAGTCTAAAACCATGGACATTCATTATCTCATGTATTTGAATGAATTGACAGATTTTCAGTTCTAATAAGACTTTCAGGATGAACAGTTACAGACCTATAGAAAACTAAGCAAATAACAACTATTAACATGAGAAAAAATAAATCCTGGTTTGGAGAAAGAACTATAATCAATTGTGAATGATATTTATAGAATTACAATAATTTAAATATCAAATATTGGGAAGGTAGGGGGAGAAGTAAAGAGAAGGGTGGACAGGATAGCAGGGAGCAGAAAGACAAACTTCAAGAGAAAAGCAGAACAAGTATATTATCCCATCCGAATAAACATCAGAATTAAGTAAAATGAGTGAAAATCACTGCCTTCAGATAATGAGAATTGATGAAGAAACGGGCAAGAATCTTCTGCTTTTCTTGTTTGAAGCCATGTAAAACTCTTCGGCTGTTACTATTAGGTAGACAGATACAGAGGTAGGTTAGATAGATGGGTGGACAGACAGACAGACAGACAGACATATATACGTGTTTGTTTTAAATGTACTGAGGAAAAAAGTTCAGGAACCAATCCAAGTATATGTAACAACTTAAATATAACAGTAGCAAAACTTCAAAACTAGAAAAATTACGCTGCAAGGGACTCCGGAAAGCTGATGATCTATTTTGAAAAACATACAATTAGGGGCCAGGGATTTAGCTCAATGGTTCCAGGGCCTGCCTTGCAAGCACAAGGTCCCAAGTTCGAGCTCTGGTGGCCCCAAAAAACCAAACAAACATACAGTTAGAACCTGATCTCATACATATATTAAAATAAACCCTATAAATACAGCAGTCAAATATAAAACCAAAACTATAAAAGAATTATAAAAAATATCTATCATAAACTTACAGAAAAGATCTAGAAAGATTCTCATGACTTAGGGTTGTTTACTGCTGGGAAGCTGAAAGATGGAAGTAATATAAGGGAGAATATTTAATTTTTATCCTGTGCTGGTTTATACTGTTAAAAGTTTTTCAAAGAATAGTTATTCCTCATAATTTTTTTTTAAATTGAGTTTAAAATTTCCTTTGGCTCTTTAATAGATAAGGTACACAAAATGTGTAAGGTAAATTAACCTCTCCAAACAGACTGGCTGCTTCAGATATTATAGGACCAGATATACTAGATAACAGAAGCTATTTTCTCTCATATATTAGTTTTGGTTTTTTATCACCAACTAACAACAAAAAAATCCTACTTTTTCTCTCCTTTCCCTCATTTATAATCCACGAATGGATAGTCATTGAATTTTAGAACTAGGTTCAAATCATGGTTCCACCATTTATCTGCAATATGACCATGGTCAAATCATCTATTATCTTCTGACTTCAATGTTCTTACCTAGAAGAATGAGATGAATATCTACTCTATCTTCTTCACAGTGTTGATATAAACTATCTGGCATAAGTATAGGTTCTAAAAAGCTACCATATCGTTACACTAAAAAATACAGATTATTTTTAAGTGACTAGCATAGAATAAGTTTCAGAAATTTTGCTCCCTTGAATAAATGATACTTCAACTACTTCTTTATTATTTAATAACTTGTTCCCATGGTAGCTACAGAAATCAAAAGCTGTCATCTTTTGGTTAAATTAAATGCCAATATATCTCAATCCTTGAAATCACTGTTTAGTCTTTTATATGCTAATATATTTTTTAACTACAACCAAAATGTGTTGCAGAAGAAAAAAATATTTTAACAATACCATCATATTCCCTTAAGTATATGTATCTCAGTAAAAGTTACAATCTACAAGTAAAAATGAATCATGCATTTCCTATCTTTGGCTGTGTTTTCATTCACTAATAAAAATATGAGTACTTACTAAATGTAGGATGTGTGCTACATGCTGGGTATAAAAATGTGAAAAAGAAAGACATCACACAGGTCCTTATGAATAGCCTGGCTATGAGGCAAACAAAACAAAATGGCTAAACCTATATATAAATGAGTAACATAAACTTTGGTGAGCACTGTAAAGACCAAGACTAGGTGCTGGGAGACTAAATAACAAACTATCTTGACAAATTATCTACATGGCAATGCCTATGACCTGTGACGATATAAAAATGAAGTGTCTTCCATTCGAAGGCCATGTGGAAGAGTTTATTCAGAGGCAGAATGTTAAGGTGTTTGAGAGGTTCTAGCCTGTAGCCAGACTGCCTGCCGTTTAACCCAGTTTCTACTCTGTGCCTCAATTTTCTCATGTATAATTAGGGAAAATACTAATACCTTCCCCACAAGATTGTTATAAGGACTGAGTTAAAATTTTTTGTGTTAGTTTGCAAACTGCCAAATCCAAAGAAAAGTTAATAGAGTTTGGCAATAAATATTAGCTCACATTAACCTGTATTCTCTAGGTGAATATTTCTAAAGCGCTTAGAAGAGTGTCTGGCATCCAATTAGCGCACCACCATACATATGTATGCAGTCATGTTGACTAGTTATTTCAAATAAAATAAATTAAAACTATGAGAAAATGACTTGTAAAATTCATCTGAGAGAGGGCCAGGGGTTTAGCTCAGTGGTTCCACCACCTGCCTCACAAGCGCAGGGTCCCGAGTTCGATCCCCGGTACCAAAACAAAAAAATTCATTTGAGAGAACTGGTCATTTTCTCCTGCAAGCCTAGAGGATATATTAAATAAAGACAAAAAGGGTGGGAGTATGGAAGAAGGGAAGGAAGGACAAGGTATGGGAGGAAGAAAGGGGAAAAAAGCCCAAGGTCATCGTAACATCAACACTCAGAAGGTCAACAGCGCCCTCTGCTGGACCCAAGCTTCTACTACATATTTCAGGCAAAAATTATTAAAATAACCCATTACATTCAACTAAATTATTTTATTAAAGTATAGAGAGAATGTTAGCACTTATTTAACAAATTAAAAGCTAAAAATCATAAGAATTTGTCTGTAACAATATCTTGCCAATTTCAATGATTTACTAAAAGAATAAATGTAAATTCTAGAGAAAAAAATATGGATGGCGGAACAATGAACCAGAATGTTAACATTCTAATCTCAATATCAGAATTTTTCTTAACTTTTTGTTAACACTTTGACCACGTGGACACTGATATCTCACTAGATCTCTGATATATGAATTATCAATGTAAGAAAATTAATCTAAAATGACAAGAAAGGGAACAAGCAGTGGATACTAGAAGGTTATCCATATGAGGCGGTAGTGATAATATTTTCTTTTTTTCAGTGCTGGGATCAAAACCAGAGCATCGTGCCTGCTGCGCAGGTTCTATCACTGACCTACCATTTTCTCACTTAAGCAAAGAGGAGACCAGAGACAGCAGAAAGACAAAAAGACAACTATCGAATTCTCCAAACCACAGTTTGGAAACTAAGTTATTTTATTAAAAAATTAAGAAAATTTGAAAGTCAAACCTAGAAAGTTTAATGTCAAATTCAGAGGAAAACAGAATTTTATTAAACTAATTTATAATTTATGGAGAAAATCTGTCCAAAATAACAGAACTGCAGATAAAAAAAAGTATGAAGATTGTAATGTTGGTACCTTTTTAGGGATAAGAGAACTAAGCCATTAATTTCTGAATCCAAATAACTACTTTTCTGGGGTCTAGGAATGTAGCTCACAGCAACTGCCAAGCATGTGCCTGTCTAGTATGCACTTCAATACCCCACTCTCACCAATATATCATCCAGACCAAAACAAAACAGAAAAATCAACAAAGAAATATCTAAATTACACTATAGGTCAAGTGGACTTAATAGTTATCTAAAAATATTCCACTGAACAGTTACAGAACACACATTCAACAACCCATGAAACTTTCTACAAAACAGATCATACAGTAGGCCATAAAGCAAATTTTAACAAATTCAAAATAATTTAAAATAATTTCTTGCATTTTATTAGATCACAATGGAATTAAGCTAGACATCAACAGTAAAAAAAACTACAGAAATCACATAAACCCATAAAATTTGAACACACTTTTGAACAGACAGTGGGTCACTATAGAAATCAAGAGGTAAATTTTAAAATTCCTAGAATCACATGAAAATGAAAATACAACATGCCAGCACCTGTGAGCAAAAGCAATACTAAGAGGGAAGTTTATAGCTATGAATGCCTATGTTAAAATAAAATTTTTAAAAAAGAGAGAAATCTCAAAAAACTAATCCTCCATCTCAAAGTCCTAGAAAAACAAGAACTACACCCAAAGTTGGTAGAAAAAAAAATAAAGACCTGGGAGAAAACAAGTGAAATAGTGACCAAAAGAACAATACAAAGGATCGATAAAATAAAATGGTTCTTTGAAAAGATGAACAAAATTGACAAAACCTTAGCTAAACTAACCAAAAGAAAAAGACCCAAATAAAATTAGATATAAAAAAGGGAATATTTAAGAGCCGGGGATTTAGCTCAGTGGTGCTGCCGCCTGTCTCGCAAGCACAAGGTCCCAAGTTCGATCCTCGGTACCAAAAAAATGGGAACATTACAACAATAGCACTGAATTTCATAGAATTGTTAAGGAATATTTTGAAAAACTATATTCCAATAAATTGGAAATCTAGAGAATAGAAAGACACACTATGACCTACCAAAATTGATTCAAGAAGATATTAAAAACCTAAATAGATCAACCAGAAAGGATACTGAACAGTAACAAAGAGTCTCCCAACAAAGAAAACTTAGAACTGGACAGATTCACTGCAGAATTTTACCAGACTTTTAAAGAAGAACTAACACTGATGTTCCTCAAACTATCCATACAACAGAAAAAGAAGAAAGCCTTCCAAACTCATTTTACAATGCTATTACTTACTACCAAAACCTAATAAGGCTATAACAACAAAAAAGGAAGACTATAGATCAATATCCTTGATTAATACAGATGCAAAAATCCTCAGTAAAACATTAGCAAATCAAATTCAACAGCACCTAAAAGATCATGTACCATGATGATGTTGGTTTTATTCCAGAGATGCAAGGATGGTTCAATATACACAAATCAAACATAATGGCACCTAAGTAGAATCAATAATAAAAATTACATGATTATTTCAACAGATACAGAAAAAACCTTTGATACAAGTCAACATTCCTTCAGCATCAAAGCCCTGAATACAGCAAGTGTATCAGAATCATACCTCACCATGACAAAAGCTATTATGTATGAGCTGGGCACAGCATACCAGTGACCTCAGCTCTCAGGAGGCCAAGACAGGAAGATTCAGGTTCAAGGCCAGTCTGGGCAACTTAGCAACATGGTCTCAATATTTAAAAACTAAATTAAAAATAAAGCCAGGGATTTAGCTCAGTGGCACTGCGCCTGCCTCGCAACCACAAGGTCCTGAGTTTGATCCCCAGGACCAATAAATAAATAAACAGGGTTGAGGATTCAGATCAGCAGGAGAATACTTATCTAAGGCCCTGAGTCCAATTCAACCCCCATCCAGGATTGCAAGGAAAAACAAATTTAAAGATTATATGTGAAAACCCATAACCAACATCTTAATGGGGAAAAACTAAATGCATTTCCTCTGAAATCAGGAACAAGAATGGGTGTCTACTCCCACCACTCAAATTCAATATAGTAATGGAAATTTTAGCCACAGCAATTAGGCAAAAGAAAGAAATAAAAGGGATATAAATAGGAAAGGAGAAAGTCAAGTTACTCCTTTTTGCAAATAATATGATTCTGTATTTAGAAAATCTTAAAGACTCCACCAAAACACTTGGAATAAACGAATTTAGCAAAGTAGTAGGATACAAACTCTACATACAAAAACCAGTTGCTTTTCTATATACCAATAATGAATTCACTGAGAAATTCAACAAGTAATCTCATTCACCAAAGCCTAACATAAGAAACCTTAGGAACAAACCTAAGGAGGAGAAAGAACTCTACAATGACAATTACAAAACCCTAACTAAAACACTTCCCACACTCTTTAATTAGAATTAATATTGTTAAAATGGCCACACTAATAAAACTATCTACAGATTCAAAGCAATCCCCATCAAAAAACCAATGACATTCTTCACAGAACTAGAACAAGAGAGAGAGACAGACAGACAGACAGACAAACAGGAGTGGTCAGTCACTTGTATATTCATGTTTATTATGGCACTATTTACAACAGCCAAGATATGGAATCAGCCAAGGTGCCCATCGCCAAATGAATGCATTAAAAAGTACAGTACAGAGTACAGGCTGGGCATGGTGGTTCATGCCTGTAGTCCCAGCACACGGGAGGCCGCGACAAGAGGATTGCCATGAGTAGCCTGGGCTACATAGTGAGTTCAAGGCCAGCCTGAACTACATAGAGAGAACCAGGATAGAAGGAAAGGGAGGGGAGGGGAGGGGAGAGGGAGAGGGAGGGGGAGGGGGAAAGGGAAGGGGAAGGGAGAGAAAACAGTACATATAAACAGTGGTTTATTATTCAGCCATAACAAATGAAATCATGTCATTTGCAAGAAAATAGAAATGACAGCATCATGTTAAACAAAATAAACCAGGCACAAAAGCAAGTATTGCGTATTTTCTCTCACATGTAGAAACTGGGAAAAAAAAATCTGAAAGTAAAAGAGAAACTATTAAGGAAGGAAAAGAGATTGAGGAGGGAAGGTGAAAGGAAAGAGAAGATAGAAGAAAAGGCAGACGTTATTAAATCATGATATATCCACATATGGAAATGTCACAGTGAAACCCAATAATTTATACAACTAATATGTGTTAATAATGGTAATAAAAGGGCCGGGGATATAGCTCAGCAGCGCAGCGCCTACCTGGCAAATGCGAGGCCCTGAGTTTGATTCCCAGTACCAAAAAGGAAAACTGACCCCCCAAAAAAACCCCTTAAAATAATTGTAATAAAAAAATCTTTAGGGCCAGGGATTTAGCTCAGTGGCACAGCGCCTGCCTCGCAAACACAATGTCCTAAGTTCGATCCCTGGTACCGCAAAAAAAAAAAAAAAAAGAGTATGAGTCAAAAAAAGTCTTTAAACAGTCTAGATTAAAATATGATAAAATGAGTGACATATATGATCTTTCAACAGGAAAATTTCTAAAATATAGGTGGCATTTTTCAAGTATTTTACCAAAAATAACTTTTTTTTCTGGCACCAGTGATCAAACTTGGGACCTCGCGCTTGCGAAGAAGTAGTGCCACTGAGCTAAATCCCCGGCCCTTTTTTTGGTTCTTTTTTGAGACAAGGTCTTGCTATGTAGTTCAGGCTGCCCTTGAACTCACTATGTAGCCTAGGCTGGCTTCTAACTCACAGAAATCCTCCTGCCTCAGCCTCCCCAATGCTGGGATTACAGGAATGTGCCACCATGCCCAGCAAAAATTTGATTAGTTTAAAAGATGCTGTTCTGGGGCCAGGGATTTAGCTCAGTGGTTTCGCCGCCTGCTGCGCAAGCACAAGGACCCAAGTCCAATCCCCGGTACTTAAAATAAAAAAAAGATTATTCCTAAAAGATGCTGTGCAGTCATTAAAACATGAAATTAGTATGTATGAAATTACTATATTCTACTTCCTTATGAAATCACCTATTGCAAAGGCTATAGAAAATACTTTTGTAATTTATAATGTCCCTTCGCAAGGACTAAAAAATGTTATAACAGAAACCAAGGTCAGTTTCCTAAAAAAATTCTCCTCTGTGACACCCAAGATATCATTCCTTAAATAAGCTCTACTTATAGCCCCTTTATTCTTTTATATTCATGGAGATGATTAGTCCTACTTCTCTGAAAAACTAGGTGTACTATTTAATGCTAAACATCCATGAGATATTTAAGCTTACTAATAATTTACTAAAATAAAAAAGGGACATTCACATGCACTGATATTTTCTAATGACTATTTCTATTGTAACTACTTATTCTATTTTTTTTATTAGGAAGAAAATAATGGAAAATGTAGGTCACTTACCCCAGAATTTATAGGATGTGTTTGTCCAACCATTCAGAAAGTATATAAAATTACTTTATACATTCATGTTTTTCACTACAAACTTCAAAAAAGAACAAATACTAGAACTCAACCGTATGTTTTTTGCATTGCAAACATGCTTTGATGTCACTGAGGTTTACTCTATGTGTTTTATTAGTATGGCACATCTCACTTATGTCTTCTTACAAACAGAAGTTCTATGTCACACTAGTGAAATGTTATCATTTGAGTTATAAGATTTAATTGAGAAATTTAGTGTGTTCAATAAATATTCACTTGTGAGACACAGAAAACAAGACCTTTAACATTATGGAGTAATCAATCACCCATTTATAAAAATATCATTCCATTTCTACACAAATGGAAAATTATGTCATCTACAGCCAAAAAAGAAAGCATAATTTCTGATCTAAAAATAAAGCTGAAATAAATGTAAGTATAGATATAATTATATTTTATTGGTAAGACCATAATATTAACAATCCACAATGTCAATATACTACCTAACCAAAAGGTGAAATCAATCAAAACATTTGGCTTAATTCAGGTACTCAGAGTCAAGTGGTCTGGACTAAAATGCTTTCATCCTTACAAGATATTAAAAGAATTTTTTTACTTAATTCCTTTTTACCTTAGACCTACTCCTCAAAATTTACATTAATTGGGCTAGGGATACAGTTCAGTGGCAGAGCACTTGCTTAGCATGCATGAGGCCTTGGGGATGAATTTCCAGCACTACCAAAAGGAAAAAAAAAAAAAAATTATATATATGTATATAAAATATATAATGCCTTTTCACAGCAATTAAAGATAAGAACTACAAATATATACTATTATTCATCAATATAATAACTTTTATTACCAGAAGTTAAAGACAAGAACTATAAATATGTGACTACACATTAAATATTCTAATCCAAAATCTGAAACATTTTGAGCCCTGACAAGATGTCAAAGTGGAAAATTCCACACTTGACTGTATGTGACAAGTCACTGTCAAAATGCAGACACACTGAAAATATTGTACAAAATTACCTTCAGATTATGTGTATACAGTGTATTAAGGGGGTTTTTTTGTTTTGCTTTTTTTTCGGTACCGGGGATCGAACTCAGGACCTTGCACTTGCAAAGCAGGTGGCAGAATCACTGAGCTACATTCCTGGCCCCTAAACAGTGTATTATGAAACATAAATGAATTTCATGTTCAAACTTCGGTCCCATCCATAAGATATCTCATCATATAAAGTCAATGCACATATTCCAAACTCCAAAAAACTCCAACATCTGAAATATTTCTGGTCCTAAGCATTTCAGGTAAGGCATACTTCAACCCATATGTATTTAAAAATATTTCAAAATCTGAAATACCCAAAATCCAGAACACTTCATGTCTAAGCACTTTTTATAATGGCTTCTCAGTCTGTATTGGTTGCTTCAACTACTTCTACTACTTACTACTTAATCTCTAAATATGGTAGCTATACTCTAAGAACTTTGCTAACTGTAATCCTCATAACAGCCCTGTGACATAGGTACTGTTATTAACCCCATTTAGCAAACTAAAAAAACCAAGTCAGACATGGTGTCATACAACTATAGTTCCAGCTACCTGGGAGGCTGAGGTGCAAGGGCTACTTGAGTTCAAGAGTTTAAGGCCAGCCTAGGAAACACAGTGAGACACCAGCCCTTTAAAAAATAAAAACAAATTAAATGAAAAAAAAAAAAAAATCCCAAGGGACAGCTGAGGATTTAGCGAAGTGGCACTATGCCTGCCTTGCAAGTGCCAAGGTCCTGAGTTCAATCCCCAATAGCAAAAAAAAAAATGTTTCTCTAATAGAATCACAGCTTATTTTATACTTGACTTCCTCATCCCTATGCTCCTATATACTTCTTTCCTTATCTCCGTGTATAACTCTGTTTAAATAGCTTCCAAACTTCTAAGAGGTATTTTAGAGAGAATGTACAACAAAGTAATCAGAGTATTTGCTAGAACATTGTTGACTGCATAGGTAGGATTTAGCTCTACTATTTATCAGGTTCATGGGCTTAGGCAAGTTACTTACTTCTCAGTTTCCTTATCTATAAAATGGAACAGGTAACTATTTCATAGTGATTGTAAGACTTCAATAAGAGGGCCGGGGATTTAGCTCAGTGGTTTCCCTACCTGCTGCGCAAGCGCAAAGAACCAAGTTCGATCCCCGGTACCAAAAAAAAAAAAAGACTTCAATAAGATTCTACAAATAGGGGCTGGGGATTTAGCTCAGTGGTTTCGCTGCCTGGTGTGCAAGTGCAAGGACCCGAGTTCGATCTCTGGTACCAAAAAAAAAAAAGATTCTACAAATATTTACTGAGCAACTAATATGTGCCACATGGTCTTCTAGGCACCAGGAATATACATGCAAAAGACTGATATTACATCCTGAAAGGGCAAATGCATAACAAACACATAAACAAGTACATTCAGTAATCATAAAGCTATGAAGAAAATAAGGTACCATGAGGGGAAACCCACTTTCTGGTCCCTCTTCTGTCTCTCTTAGACAGAAGCTTTCTTTCTCTCAATAAATTTTTCCTACTCTTAAAAAAAAAAAGAAGGTACCATGAAAGAAAATGAGAAAATATTAGCAGAGCAAAATATGTAGCATATTTTATCATACAATGATGCTATATCACTGTCAATGATAATTGACAATTTAATACCAAAAGTTTCTAGTTGATTTCTCTAATTATAAGACTTCCAATGAATATCATCAACAAAGTACAATTAAATCTGAACACAAAACCTGTGATTGCCTGAGAATGGGGGACAGGGCAGAAAAAGGCCCATATCATGTACTGGTCATTTATAGCTAACATTTATTTCACTGAGTCTCACATATACAGATCTTACAGATGTCAACACATTATTATGCAATACCAAAAAGTAACACTATGGGGTGGGGATGTAGCCCAGTGGCAGAATACTTGCCTAGAATGCACAAGGCTTTCAGTTTGATTCTCAGCACATTAGAAAGGAAACAAAGTCAAATTCTACATTACCAGCAGTCTCACCATTAAAGTCTGTAAGTACTAAACACCTGCCAAGCTCACAATGGTATACACAACTCTTGCAAAATTCTTCTTTCAACTAAACAATAGCATAAATACATACATTTTGTGAAGAAAAGGAGTTTATTTTTCCTAATGGGGAATTGAATTTCAGAGTGTCCTCCAAGGCATCTTGCGCATCCAAATGGGGTACTTCCTTTTCAAAACAATGACGCTTTCTAATCTGTAAATACACAACCAAGATGAGGTTTAAACTGAAATTATTTGACAGACTAGTAATCTCAAAGGTCAAATATCTCTGTGGGGTTTCTTTCTACATTAAAAAAAAGAGACTTTTTTCTAACTGGCAATAATCAAATAATTTTTAAAAGCACAAATAGGTAAATCATCATAGCACTTAAATGGAAATGAGTAATACTTGTTGAATTCTAACCAAAATAGCTTTAATTAGTAATGTATCAATATTATAGTATTATAAAATAATCTTCCCATAGACATCAAATACAGTATTAAAGTTCAATCACATATTTAATTGGAAAAATAAAGAAAAATCAATATTTAAACCTCATTCTACATGGAAGAGAACTCAAAATAAAATTTTAAAATGTAAATAGTCATAATTTTCTACATGATAAAATTACTTGACTAGTATTATTACTATTACTTAGTAGAGAAACTAAATTATACTTGATGAAATTTCTTTTATAAATATTACTAAGTTTTCCTTCCAAATTGGATTTTGCTTTTTTTCTACTTGCTAAAGACTTAAGTCAGGGGCCAGGGATTTAGCTCAGTGGTTCCGCCACCTGCCTCACAAGCAAAAGGTCCCGAGTTTGATCCCCAGTACCAAAAGAAAAAAAAGGACTTAAATCAGGAGGGAAAAAAATACATATTGATAATTCTATTCCTATCAAAGAAATAAAAGTCAAAGAATAAATGTTTTACAATTTGCAATTTCTAACATCCAACTGTATGTACATAGTTTTAGGAGGCGGGAATCTCTATAGATTCACACTTCATTTACAATTTGTGCTTTTGCAAAAATACCACATTCTATTTCTAAAAACAAGGCTTACTTATAGAAATTAATTAACTATGAGTGGAACACATATTAAACTACATAAGAGCCGGGGATCTAGCTCAGTGGTTCCACTGCCTGCCTCACAACCACAAGGTCCCGAGTTAGATCCCCGGTACCAAAAAAAAAAAAAAAAAACTACATAAGAATGCAAACACTTATTGATGCAAGGTGTGGTCGTGGATGCCCATACCAACCCTCAGGAGGCTTGCCAAGTTCAAGGCCAGCCTGGGCTACACAGCAAGTACCAGGCCATTGTGCGCTACAGACAAGACCCTCCAAAAACAAAACAAAACAAACAAGCAAATACTTTGAGCATGTTCAATTAAAAGATTACAGGCCAATTAATACTTTTGTATTTATAAAATTAAGTCTATTAAAATCCCTGTACCTCTTTGTCATGAATTCTGAAGAAAAAAAAACTCTCTTCATCTGTAAAAAGTATAGTTCATTAAAATTATCTGGTAATTCAGGTCTCCTAATAAATTTTAGAAATATACATGTTTTATCATGCAGTATCAATCTCAAAAGCCCAGTAAAAGTAAAGCTTGTCATTATACTAAAACTATCAATGCCAAAATATCCATAATGTGAATATTCATACCAAAGCTATTTTGATCAAAAATTATTAGATAAAAACAATGGAATGGAGGGCGGGGGATTTAGCTCAGTGATTCCGCTACCTGCCTCACAAGTACAAGGACCCGAGTTCGATCCCCGGTACCAAAAAAAACCAATGGAATGGAGGCATTTAAAAAGGGCAAAGTTGCTATATTACCAAGATATGGCTTAAGTATTTTGCTGTCAAATCTGCATAAAATGAAAGCATCATGTAATTTTGCTTTAATGATATGTTACAGTAAGTAAGCTGCTATACTCACAAATATCTTTATAATAAACAACTGTACAAAATGAGCTTATAATAAACTACCATTTAATTTATGGATGTGACACAATCAAAGTAATTTCCACAATAGGGGCTGGGGATTTAGCTCAGTGGTTCCGGCGCCCGCCTTGCAAGCACAAGGTCCCGAGTTTGATCCCCGGTACCAAAAAAAAAATTTTTTTAAAAAAAAAATTTCCACAAGTGCCACTGAAAATGTGGCTGGGCCAGGGATTTAGCTCAGTGGTTCTGGCGCCATCCTCAAAAGCACAAGGTCCCGAGTTCGGTCCCCAGTACCAAAAAAAAGAAAAAGAAAAGAACTACAGTTTAGGGCCAGAGATTTAGCTCAGTGGTTCCAGCGCCTGCCTTGCAAGTGCAAGGTCCCGAGTTTGATCCCCGATACCGGGAAAACAAAAAACAAAAAACAAAAGAAAACGTGATTGGTACTGGACTACCACGATGAACTATATCTACATTACTTCAGTTAACATATTCTGTTTACCTGCTGCGCAGTTTCTAAGGGTCGAATTCTTTTCTTCTCTATCTGAAAATCATCATTTTCATCTCTGTGTTTGGATGCCTGTTTCTTGGCAGACAACTTTGCAGCCAGTGTGTTTTTTGCAGGAGAGTCTTGTAGAAGTAATTAAAATTGACATAAATAACTTACACTAAGGCAATCTTTTTAAAAGAAAACCAAAACTAAGATATAAGATTTATTTCTAAGTATTTCATACCATAACTTAAAACATGAAATACTACATATTTAAAAAATACTTCTTTAAGGGCCAGGGATTTAGCTCAGTGGTTCTGCCACCTGCCTTGCAAGCGCAAGGTCCCAAGTTTGATCCCCCGTACCAAAAAAAAAATACTTCTTTAACATTCAGTTTATAATACTTTAACAAAGACATAAACATTTTTGAGAAAACATACTTTTGATAAGAAAACCTATTGTGACTTAACAGATTCATGCTTTTGTAGACTATTCTCAATAACACGGTTTAAGAAATATAACCTTAAGTGTTTTTCAAGACTCAAGACCAACATAAAGGTGGAACCTGGGTTCAATTCCCCAGCACAACAACAAAGGAAAAAATAACTCAATGAGAGAGTCATACATGCAAGAGGAAGTCAAATCCTTTTTTTTGGTACCAGGGATTGAACTCAGGTCCTTGTGCTTGCGAGGCAGGCGGCGGAACCACTGAGCTAAATCCCCGGCCCCAGTCCAATCCTTTTTAAAAACTGAAAATACTGAGTGCTAACAGAAGTGCTGAAAATGTTTCATATACAGCATATCTTGGGAGATTTTCTGGGTTTATCTATAGACCATGTCAATAAAGCAAATATTACAATAAGAGTCTCACGAATTTTTTGGTTTCTCAGTGTACACTATACTGTAACCTATTAAGTATGCAATAGCACTGTCTGAAATTTAAAAATAATTTATTGCTCAAAAATTCTAACAATCATCTGAGCTACTGGAACAAAACGGCACCAATATACTTTAATGCAGTTGCCACAAACCTTCAATTTGTAAAAAAAAAACATATGCAAAGTGCAATAAAATGAGGTATGTCTATATTGGGGGAAAGGGAGGTAAAGGAAGGAGCACATAAATCGGTCCAATCACTTTGGAAAATGTTGGCAGTATCTACATAGTTGAATATACTTATATATACCACAGTTCCCCTCTTAGGTATGTAGTTAATAGAAAATATTTATTTGCACAATAATGTTATAATTGTAATAAACAAAAGCAAAACAACCCAATTGTCTAATAACTGTAAAACTGATTGAGCCGGGTGTGGTGGTGCACACCTGTAAACCCAGCACTCAGGAGACTGAGGCAGGAGGATCACAAGTTCAAGGCCAGCCTAGGCTACATAGCAAATTCAAGGCCAGCCTGCACTACATAGTGAGACTCTGCCTCAAAACAAAACAAAACAAAAAAACTGATTGATAAATTCTGGTATATTCATACAAGGAAATGATATACAGAAACAAGAGGTACTAATATATGCAACAGTATAGATTAATCTCACAAATACAATGTCAAGCAAAAGAAGACAGACATAAGAGTACATATACCATTCCATTTCTATACAGAGGCAAAATTCATAATAGTGACAGAAGGGAGGACATTACCTATGAAAAAAAGGGATAATGACTAAAAAAGAGTATAAAGTCCTCTGCAGTATTGGTAATGTCTTATGTTTCATACAGGTGGTGGTTACATGAGTATACTCACTTTGTGAAAATTCATCAAGCCATACATGTAAGATTTGCACATGTCTATATTTAGAGATTATATCTTAGAAAAGAATTTACTTACAAACCCAAAGGCATCAAGACACAAGATTTACGCTCTTTGAACTATTAACAATCCTAACTGGCAAGAGTCAAAAGCCAAAGTATTAGGGACTGGGGATTTAGCTCAGTGGCACCACGCCAGCCTCCTAAGCTCAAGGTTGTGAGTTCGAGCCCTCGTACCAAAAAAAAAAAAAAAAAAAAAAAAGGCCAAAGTACTTTTTAATATTGTTTTTTAAATCTTATGTTAGTCTTAATATATTTCTCTTAATCTAGTAAGAACTATTTAAGGATCATATATAAAACATTCTTGATTCTTCTTAGGTTACTGGCCTTAGATCAGGCAAATTTATCAAGAATGAATGAGGCTAATTAGACATTTGCTCAGCATAGAAATACTATGATTCATAAAATTCTAAAAGATAATTAATAATATTGGCTACAAATAATATTAACTATTAAAAAATCATTTCTTTTGCTTTACCTTCATCAAAAAATGATTTAAGCAGGGCCAGGGATTTAGCTCAGTGGTTCCGCCACCTGCCTTGCAAGTGCAAGGACCCGAGTTAGATCCCCGGTACCAAAAAAAAAAAAAAAAAGTAGAAAAAATTATTTAAGCCAGCAAAATGTCTCTCTATATTAAAAGTCAAACCAAGAATTTGTAAAAGTCCAAGGATGATTGACCACTCTGTGTGTTATTTTAAATAATTCCAGCTGGGAGCCCAGCTTGATGGCCCACACCTGTCATCCCAGCATGAGGCAAGGGGATCACAAATTCAAGTCCAACAAGGCTAACTTAGTGACTCAAAAAGGCCCAGTCTCAAAACAAAAAAAAAATTTTTTTTGCTTTTTTTTTATTGTTTATTTGTACAATTTAGATATACATAATAATATTCATCATAGAGAATTTGTACCTGTACATGATATACCTTGATTCCTTTTTTCCCATTCCCCTCCCCTCCCTTCAATCCCCCTTCCTCTTCTTAATTACAAAGTTGTTTCCAGTTTATCCTTCTTTTCTCATTTTTTTCTTTTCCCTTTCCCTCATTTCCCCTCCCCCTCCCTAGTTCCCCTTTCCTTTTGAAGAATTTCTTCCTATTTCAGAATATCTATTATACATTTTGGTCCTTATTTACACTTTCAGTTTCACACCAGAGAGACAATGCAATATTTACACACGTGTCCAATTTATTTTACTTAAGAGTATGGTCTCAAGGTGCATCCATTTACCTAGAAATGTCTCAAGTTTATCCTTCTTTATGGCTTAGTACTCCATTGTATTAAAAAAAAAAATCTTTTTTTATCCATTCATTGGTTGATGGGCATTTGGGTTGTTTCCAAGACTTAGCTATTACAAACTGTGCTGCTATAAATGTGGATGCACATATATCACTGTGGTATGATGGTTTTAAATCAGTGTGGAGAGTCCTCAAAAAACTAGGATTAGTGTCCCATTTGACCCAGCTATTCTCCTTCTGGGTATCTTCCCGAAATAATTTTGTTTGGTTTTTTTTTTTTTTTGAGACAGGGACTCACTAGGTAGCTCAGGCTGGCCTTGAACTCACTACATAGCACTAGCTGGCTTTGAATTTACGGCACTCCTCCTGCCTCAGCCTTCCAAGTGCTGGGATTATAAGTATGCATCAAAATTTTAAAATTTTTTAAAGGGCTGGGAATGTAGCTTACTTAGTGCAAAGGTCCCTGGGTTCAATTCCCATCACCACAGGGAAAAAAAAAATATTCCAGCTGTAGGGGGTGGTACAGTCTGGTGTGAAAAGGCCCTGGGTTCTATTCTTGGCACCAAAACCAACTAATTAATTCCAAGCAGCACACTGTAAATTGGAATTACTTACCAACTTAGCAAGACCCTGTCTCAAAATTTAAAGGAAGAAAATTAAAAAGGGCTAGGGATGTAACTCAGTATGAAAGTCTTGGATTCAATCCCTAGTGCCTAATAATAATAATAATAATAATAACAACAGAAAAATTAGGTCAACTAAATTCATCTAAATTAGACCACATAACACTAATAATTAAGGTTGCAATTACAGATACTAAGAGACCCATGAAAAACATAATTTACCTTGGCAAGCTGATGAAGTGCCACTCCTTTCAGATGGTGGTGTAGCGGAACTGCTAAAGTGATGCGAAGTCTCCTGGTTCACATCACTATGTGTGGAGCTCCTTGAATGGCATGTACAACAACATGACAATGGTACTTCAGCTTTTTTATTTAAGCCTTCATCCACTGGCTTCCCTAAAAATGAAAAAAAACAAGGAAAGGTATCTATTTACAATATCTCTAACTAAATAAGTATTAATCCTTCTCTGAAGCTAGGGTGAACAATCACCTGAGTTCACACAGGATTGAGATGTTTCCTAGGACGCAAGATTTACCCCTGGCAATGGGGACAAGATGGTCAACCTATCTATAGCTTCAAATAAGAACAGGAGAGAAACAATTATGCCAGAAACATTTATACAAAAGTTATAATCAATCTGTATAATCTACAAAAAATCCAAAAAAGATTACTAATGCAAGGGCAGGGGATTTAGCTCAGTAGTTCCGCCACCTGCCTCGAAACCGAAAGGTCCCGAGTTCAATCCCCAGTACCAAAAAAATAAAAAATTAAAAAAAGAGATGCAAAGATTACTAATGCAATACATGCACAACTACTTAAATACTCATTTATATAGAGATGCGTTTAAAAATCAAGCTGGAGGGGGTAGAGATTTAGCTCCGCGGCACTGTGCCTGCCTCACAAGAGCAAGGTCCCGAGTTTGATCCCCTGCACAAAAAAAAAAAAAAAAAAATCAAGCTGGAAGACCTAAAGTATATATATATATTTTTTTTTTTTCTTTTTTTGGTACCAGGGATCAAACTCAGGACCTTGCACTTGCAAGGCAGGCAGCTAAGGTATATTATCAATTACTAGTTCCCTAAATGAAGAACTTGAAAGTTCAATATCATAAATAATAATGTAAATACATAAGGGTTACATTAGTTCCCATATTATACTATTTTAAATAGAAACATTCTAGGATGTATAAATTCTATCAAAACACATTTTAAGATCAATATTTATCAAAACGTAATTTTGACAATTAAATACACAGAATGCAGTGTCCGTATCATATACCCACAGAATATAAATTCACAATTCATATATATTATAAAAGCTGAATAATTTCCGTTTTTAAAATATGGACAACATTTATTCCTTTGTACCACACAGATACTACTAATTTTACTTTCCATATATCTGCTATTAAAATTTTAAGTTATTAAAAAATTTTGGTAAATTTTTAATTAATCTCAATTTCCCAAAGACCAACATTAGTAAAAATCAAAATGGATAGGGCCGGGGGATTTAGCTCAGTGGTACCGCCAGTTGCCTCACAAGTGCAAGGTCCTGAGTTCGATCCCCCACACCCAAACAAAAATAAAAATAAAAATGGACAATAAAAAGCCTATAAAATATTTATTATGTTTAACACATTCTTATTAATAATACCAACATTTCCACTTAAAGATGATTCTGTATATACTATATTACAGTGGTTAACTTCAAATTCTCCTCATACTTTAGGGCTAAGGCATCTACAGATTTGTCTTTCATAAGTGTAAATATTAAATGGCACTTGTTAGCAAATAAAGTAAAAGTAATGGGAAATAATATGAGTTCATATAAACAATATTACAATAAGCTCTTTATCTGGCATCCAAAAAAGTAGAAAGATCAACTAAAACATTTTCTTTCCTATACATTCCATATTTTTATAAGGAAAGGCCAAATAAACAAATATATTGAAGGATTTACTTTTTAAAAATCAGCAGTTATGGGCCAGGGATTTGGTTCAGTGGTTCTGCCGCCTGTCTCGCAAGCGCACGGACCCGAGTTTGATCCCCGGTATCAAAAAAAAAAAAAAAAAATCAGCAGTTAGTACGTATATTATTCAGTATCATGATAGCCTCATCTTTTGCTTTTTTTTTTCTTTTCTGATACTGGGGATTGAACCCAGGGCCCTCATATTGAGATTATCACTGGCCCTTTTCTAAAATTCTGAGACAGGGTCTTGCTACATTGCCCAGGCTGACTTTAAACTTGCCATCCTTCTGCCTCAGCTTCTCATGCTGCTGGGATTACAGGCATGTGCCACCATACCTAGTATCACTTGTATTTTGTTTTTTTGGAGACAGGATCTCACTATGTAGCTCAGGCTGGCCTTGAACTCAAACTGTAGTCCAGGCTGGCCTCAAACTCGTGGTACTTCTCCTGCCTCAGCCTCCCAAGTGCTGAAATTACAGGCGTGTGCCACCACACTCAGTTTGCTTGCATTTTTTCCATACAAATTATCATCTAATTATTGTCATTTAGCATCCAAAACGCTCAAAATACCTTCTGAATCATTAAATAAAAGACTAAATTATGTTAGTATTGTTTTAGGATGAGTTAAACATTTTGCTGTATTGAAACTCTTTTGGAAATACATGACATAAAAAAATCTTAAAAGAGAATATTTGAATTTGGTAGAATATGGTTGAACCACTCATAAAAAGTACTTTATTATATTATTTCAGATCCTAACAAGCAATCTGAAAATATCAAGCTACTACTTACCACTAAGAGACTGTTGCCATGCTAAAGCAGAACAAAGTAAGGCTAAGCTTTTTCCACTTCCAGTAGGGCTCTCCAACAAACAATGCTGCCTACTGTTCAATCCTCTGACAATCTATGGATAAAGAAACCAATTTAATAGAAAATCAATAAACATTTTACCTTGTTAAGTCTCTTTCCATCAGAAGTACAAACAAGCCAGGGATTTAGCTCAGTGGTTTCGCCACCTGTTGCGCAAGCATAAGGACCTGAGTTGGATCCCCGGTACCAAAATAAAAAAAGAAGTATAAACAACATACCAAGGAGAAGTGAGGCTGCACTCATGGAAACAGAGCAACAGCACAATGAAGAACTACCATTTAGTTAAATCTAGAATTTTTTCCTTTACACTTTGCCCTAAGAATATGTTGGACTTCCAAGCCTATGAGGCACAAGAGACAAAATTAAAAATGCAATTTGGACATCACTTATTCAATCATTTCTGTCAAACTGGAATGCATTGCCAGCTACAGTGGTGCATGCCTGTAATCCCAGCTATTTAGGAGGCTGAGGTGGGAAGACGGCAAATTCAAGGCCAGCCTGGGCAACTTGGTAAGACCTTATCTCAAAATAAATAAAATAAACTAAAAAAGGCCTGGGGATGTAACTCAGTACTCCTTGAGTACAATCCCCAAAACTGCAAAAGAAAAAGAATAGGGAAAGCAATCAATAATTTGTGGTAAAGCTGAAGATGCCTACCTTCAAACAAATCCAACTATATGTATATTTTATTCCCTACATGAACACAAGGAAAAAATGTATAAGTTCGTTCTTAACAGCATAGTTTGATAATTACAAAAGAATGTAAGCAAGCTAAATGGCTAACAATAAAAAAAGAACAGATAAAATTCTTGTATTCATACTATGCTGCAACTGAAATAATCAGGTGGAGGGGGGCGGGGGGGAAGAAGAGCAGCCGAGGATTTAGCTCAGTGGCACCTTGCCTGCCTTGCAAGCACAAGGCCCTGAGTTCGATCCTCAGTACTGCAAAAAAAAAGAGAAGAGGAAAAGGAAGAGGAGGAAGGGGAAGAAGAAGAGGAAGGAGAAGAAGAGAAGGAGAAGAAATAGTCTGGCCTGGAAGTGTAGCTCAGTGGTAGACAACTTGCCTAGCATGCATGAGGCCCTGGGATGGATTCCCATACTACAAAAAGAAACAAGTTCTGCAGACAGGCATCATCTCATACCACTGCATAAAGTTTTTGTTATTGTTGCTACTACTTACTGAATGCAGTGTTCAGGACTGAGCCCAAAGCCTACCACAATACGTATTTGGCAAGCACTCTACTTCTGAGGTATATCCGCAGCCACTTTTATTTTGCTATTTTGAGATAAGAGTCTAAGTTGCTTAGACTGGCCTCAAACTTGTAATCCTCCTGCCTCACTCTCCCAAGTTACTGAAATAATAGGCATGTACCACTATGCCCAGCTCACTTCACAAAGCTTAAATATATGTAAAATAATACTCTATATTGTTTATGAATACATGTGTAGTAAAAGTATAAAAACATACTGAGAAAGAAAAATTACTAATTCAGGATACTAATGTGATATGAAGTAAACTTGGCAAAATATTAAAAAATAACAAACTGGAAGCTTGCTTTACTCAAATTTTTATATTAATTTTCTCTATGATTCAAATATAATGACTATGTCCACAGAGTCTGCACTCATGGATTAAACCAACCACAAATCAATAATACTCAAAAAAAAAAAAAAAAAAGAAAAAATTTTGTCTGTACTGTGCACTGTTTTATGTAACGGATTTGGGGACATCTGGAGATTTTGATACCCAAGGTGAGTTCCTGGAATTAATTCCATACAGGTACTTAGGGATAATTACACTTAAAATTAATAGTGAGAAATAGAGTGCTCTGTAAAAGATAGAAAATACTTTGCAGAAAGCAGTAATTCGTTAAAAGAAATAGAAGTTCCAAATGAGCTGAAAATATTTCTTGAATCTTTTTTGCATTCTAACCATAGACATATACAGTTAATAGTAATCAATATTAAGTTTCCCAAAGTTTATTCTTCCAAATAAACCTTGCAAATATTCTCAATCCATTTACTGAGAATATTAATACAGTCACATATTCAATATATGTTATGGGTCATAGGTTTCTGTATCTCAAAGATTTAATTGCTGAAAAAATACTTACTGAATTCATCATAGCAAGCTGTGATGGGTAAGCTTTACAAGGAAAGTTAATCTTCACCCCACCAATTGTGTATTCAGAACACAATGATGACATCCTGCTTTCTTGTTTACTTCAGATTCCTAATTGCAATACAAATTAAAAACAATATCGAAACAGTGTCATTCAAAGAAAACCACTCAACAGTAAGACAGAAATCTGGAAATAAAAACTGGAATAAACATAACAAATGGAAGCAAAAGAACTCCCTAGTCCTATAATTAGACCACAGTGGTGAAGAGCATGTCTTGCAGTCTGACAAATCTGGATTTGCATCCCTATTCTGCCATGATTTGTTGTATAACTTTGGGCAAGTTAACTTTTCTAGACTTCAGTGTCCTCATCCAGAAAATAAGGATAGTAACAATAGCTACTCCATAGGATTGTTGTAAAGATTAAATGAAATAATGTGCACATATGATACAGTACATGCCAGGTTCTCGGTGAACTCTTGTAAGAACTTAGATCAGATATGATCAAGCTACAGAAACAAATAGGTTTTTAAGGCAACTCTCTGCTAGTCTGTGCCTTCCTGTCTCCCAAAAAGTTGTGAACCAGGAGTCAGCAGGTTTTGAAAGGTTCTCTTGACATGTCTTTTCACTTCTTTGGTCTAAGATCCTCCTCTGTAATAATTCCTAATTTAAAGCCTGCCATAAGGGAGAACCTGCTTTGGGACATAGTGGGTGCTCAGTAATTCTTAAATAATGGTCAGTGGAGTATAACGTAAAGAAGATGGGTGTTGAAGTAAGACAAATCCAAGTTCAAAATTCACAGTGTAAATCACTTAACCTCTCAGTCCTTGTTTCTTCATCTATGGAACTGAGATAATACTACTTAGCTGATGGGGTTTTTTATGAAAATAAACCAGAACAGAATGTGCCTAATATCTGACAGAGAAGTGATGTACTTTAATCCTCACTAGAATCCACAGATGTAATTCAGAAACTGTGATGTATTAAAATCGTATGTGGAAACTTGTGTACATGACTGAATTTTTCTGAAGGGAAAGTCCATAGATTTCTCTTCACATAAATATATCCCATGGAAACCACAAAGGGAGGAGATGATATACACTTATCAACTGAGGAATTTTTGTAGTAATGGAAAAAATGATAAAAACCTGAGGATGGAGATGGTTAAAATAGCAATCCAACAGATTATGAAGCCAATAAATAACCTTAGCCACAGTTTTTGTATTCCAAAAGAAGAACCGCTATTCTGGGGCTGAGATGTACGCATGTACCAAGACCCTGGGTTCAATCCCCAGGACCGCCGAGAAAAAACAAAAACTCTTCTATGGTATTTTCTGTTCTAAAAGTGATTCTATCCGTAAGAACGGGATTTGCTGGACTCTAACCTCTTGATCTGAATCAAGAACTCAAGGCTGACCTCCTCAGATACCACCCAGGAATCAATTCATCCTACGCCGCAGCATCGGCGACTTTCGTCTCAATCTGGCACTTTCCGCTACCGACCTAGGAACCGAGGAACCGAGCCGCCTCCTCCCGCTGCCCTCCGCCCAGGGCAAGCGCGGGCGGGAAGGCAGGAGCGGCTCCCTCCTCCTGGGCTCCCCGCCCCCGACGCCCGCCTCCCACAGCCCGGGTATACCGGGGCCCGAGCGGCCGGGCTCAGCGGGGGCCTGCGCTGGCCGCGCGCCTTCCTGACCGCCGGCCTCCCTCCGACTTGCCTGGGTGAAACTGGAAGCAACACCGCCTGGGCGCTGACTCACGGGGAAAAAGAAACTGGTTTCCGAGAGCAAATAATGTAGAGCCCGAGTACAGAAGAAAGGGCGCTAGCCTTAATCCTCTCCTTCCCTCTCTAGGCTGCTGCTCTCCGTACGCGGCTGCCGCTGACGGGTACACAGGCTGCTCCACCTCGCAACTTTCACAGGGCTGAACCACACAGCCCGCGACGAATTCCCGCCTCCCAGCCCCTCGCCTCCAAGTATCCAATCGCCGAACGAGTTCAGACAACCAATCACCAGCCAAGGCAAGAAGGCAAGCAACCAATCCCTGCACGAGATTAGGGGGCGAAACCTGTAGCACCCAATAGGAGCCTCCGAAATAAGAACCAACCCAAGGTACTTCGCGGCACCGGAAGACAATCACCCGTAGAAGGAGAGGTAAGCAAACCTGGGAGTTTGCTCGAAGGAAAAAGTCTTCTTCGTTTGACTTTTGAAACTGGTGACCCACGCAACCATTTCTCTTTAGATCAACGGAGAGGGTGTATCTTCAAGCCTTGCCTAGTTTTCGGGCCTTTCATCAGTGCCAATTTAAATTTCCCAGCTTTCCAGTGGCCAGGTTATCGGAAAAAAACTTGAGACCGGAATTGCCCGTCTGCTCAGCCAAACAGGGTGAGAGGATTCTATGACAACTGGTACAGTATTTCTTAATACTTGCTGGGCATGGTGGCGCACGCCTGTAATCCCAGCACTAGGGAGGCGGAGGCAGGAGGACTGCCGCGAGTTGGAGGCTAGCCTGGGCTACATAGTGAATTCAGAGCCAGACTGAACTACAAAGCGAGACCCTGCCTCAAAAAAAAAAAAAAAATCTCAAGGCTTTTCCAGATAACAGAACCAGCCAGAGATACACTATTGATCACTGTTGAGGTCTTCACCAACAGAACACTTCTAAGGTTTATCTGCCTTCCATCGCTCCTACGACCAGTTTATTCTTTATCAAGAAGACAATCCTGGGCCGGGGATTTAGCTCCGTGGTTTCGCTGCCTGCTGCGCAAGCTCAAGGACCAGAGTTCGATCCCCGGTACCAAAAAAAGGAAGACGACAATCCAGTGTCCTCGGAGACAAGGAGTTAATCATGACCTCGCAAAATTATGTAATTTTGGTTTTCGTTCTTAAAACTCTGTATACCCTAACCATGGCTCAGATACTATTGTCCCAAAAGGGCAAAACCTGGGACAGTTTCTTAAATTCAAGTAGCTAGTTTGGAGAGAAGAGGTTTATTGGGAAGAGGGAGCATAAGACTTGTTGAATTATTTGCCTCACTTTCAGTTGTTTTATTACATCTTCCCAAAATGACAAAATTTGTCATAAAAATAAATTCTACCCTTTGATTTAGTAATCTCAGTCCCAGAAATTTATCCTAAAGACATAATCTAAAAGAAAAAGTGCTAACACCTCAACTGACAACAGTGCCTATTTGGAATATTGGAAAAACGTAGAAACTCCCCAGTCTGATCTATCAAAATTCAACAGATTATGAACCGAACAGGATTATTACTTTAAAAACTTACTTGCAAGAAAAAAATGTCACATAAAGTTAAATGAAAAAAAAAGCAGACTCCAAATTGGATGTTAGAAATTCAGTAATGTGAAAATATATGACTAAGCAAAGATGAAGAAGTAATTTACTGTTACAATGAGATGAAGGATAATTCATAAAAATAAATCCTTTTAAAAACTTTGAATCATTATTTTGCTTTTATAAATTTTTAAAATATCAAATATTTTAGGTAACTGCTACAGGGTAACTACTGTTAACTTCCTCACCTAAATGTCTTAAGGCTTTTCAATCAACTCTAGTCTCTTACTGCCATTTAATGCATGTGGCATAACAGGAAGACACATGAGCCCACATAAACCACACAGTCTTGGATTCCATGGTTTGAACCTCATGAATCAGGTTAACAGCAATGGAATGAAACACAAAAAAAAGACAAGTTCATTTGATAAGATTATGAATGTTTATAAATCAATATTCAAAATAGCTGCACACATCTGGTTTCACGTGAATAAAAAAATCACATTGTGACAAATTTTATAACCTTAACTTAAAATACATGAATATTAACATTTACTAATATATTTACACATTTTATTTACAGCATCAACAAATTTGATGAAAAACAGCCTATGTTGTTATTTTTACACAGCAGGTTTTAAGCAGTCTTTGAAAATTGACCAAGGACATATGTATTGCATTTAGTTAAAAAACATACTGTAACCTCTTCTGAAGGTGATACCTATTCACACAAAATACTCCAAGGCCTCAGTTTAAAAATAAAACAAAAACAGAGCAGTTGTATTTAATCTTAAGATACTACAAAACTGCCTTGTTTAAAAATATGAAAATTCTTATAGCATTTTTAAGCCTATTAATTTTTCACATCAAAATTATTTAATTGAACATTAAGCATGTAATAAAAATTTATAAATATTCTATCACACATGATACTATGCACTTCATTATTGGAAACAGCTACAAACTAGTTTTTGTAGAATACCCTAATGAGGTAGGGCCAGTAGGAACCCCATTTTACAAAGAAGGAAAATGAGATGTACTATTTGCTAGTGAAAAGGCTGAAGTGAAATTTCTTTTCTTAAAAAACAAAGTTATTTAACTTTCCTAATTTTTTTTACAAGTGAAGAGGTCTGCTTCAAGGTGGGGGGAGTGATTGAGGTATATCTCAGAGAGCAAGGACAAGTACTTTCTATATTAGATACTTAATTTGGGGGGGTGGAAATGAGGCTTATGGGTTACTGAATGCGTCTAACCTAAACCATGGAAGTTACTAACAGAAGACTGCAAAATCCTTCAGCAAGACAGTATTTCCCACATTTTAATTTTTCCTGAGGTTCAAACACTGTATTTTCTCACCCAAAAATCTTCTCAAAGTAAAATGTGAATTATCCTGATGACAAACCAAGAGCTCTTTAACCTAGTGGGTTTTAGTGCTCTAAATTTCATTTAATTTGATATATATTCCCCTCTCTGAGAATTAGATAAGTTAATAAAGTATTATAAAAATAAACTTTAAAAAATAAAATAAATGAGACTTCCTTTCAGGTTCTTCTTTGTTGTTCCTGTAAACATTTTTAAACCAGTATCTTAAACTTCCAAATTATTCAAGTATCTCTTTAAACATATGGCTTCATTATTAGTAAAAATTGAAGCAAATATGTGATATCTATAAATCCTCACCTGTAATTCCATGGAAATCATTTACAGAAGCTACTTGCCTTTTCTTAAAACCATCTCAATACTATTTCTTGAGAACTAGAATTCCAACCTGCACTACTATGACTTGCATTGCAAGTCTTTGAGATTTCTATTGGGGTATTTAACTCCTAATTTTTCCTGAATTCTCCCTTCCTGTGATCCCTTTCTCTCCCTCTCATCATTCTACCCTTATTGTACTCTGTTACAAGCTCACAGTTAAATACTAGGGCTACCCACATACTCATTTTTAGAAGAAATTAAAGGCATGGCAGTCTTTCTCACTTCGAAAGCTAAGGAGAAGACCAAATTCCCTTTCCAGTAATGAGTTTCTTAAACGTGTTCCCACTGGGAAAAAAAAAAGCTCAGCTACAATATAAACATACCACCAAAGTAGATCCAAAAATGTGCCAATCAAATACAAGCAAGTGGCCCGGGGATTTAGCTCAGTGGTTTCGTCGCCTGCTGTGCAAGTACAAGGACCTGAGTTCGATCCCCGGTTCCAAAAAAAAAAATGGGGCTGGGGATTTAGCTCAGTGGTTCCACTGCCTGCCTCACAAGTGGAAGGACCCAAGTTCAATTCCAGGTTCCAAAAAAAAAAAGAACCAAATACAAGCAAGCATGATTCTCAGATTCTAAATTGTACTCGTGTTGAATTGAGTCATTTCAGCAATTCCAAGACCTTACTATTCCAGTTCATTTTGGAGTTGCTATCAGATGCAGATTCATGTTGGGTATATGCAGCAAACAGCTTCACTTTTTTGATTCAAAAAATTTTTTAAATTCCACTAACACTCATATTTATTATCTCAATTATTGTGCTTTCAATACAGTGGCAGAGCTGTACGTCAGGATCCATGCTTGTAGTGTCCCTGGATCCATTTTTATTAGGTGGATCTTTACAGATTCGTGACCATCCACTTGGTTTCTCCTTTATTTGTTGAAGACCTAAAAAAAACATAAGGAAAGAAAAACAAATAAAGGCAAGAACTCTGGAAAGGAATTCAGTCATCTTTGAGATAGTAAGATCACTCTTGAGCCGGGGATTTAGCTCAGTGGCACTGCACCTGTCTAGCAAGCTCAAGGTCTTGAGTTCAATCCCAAGAACCAAAAAAAAAAAACCAGAAAAAAAAAACAAGATCAATCTTGAAAATGAGTTACCACTTACGTGTAATAATTGGATCAATGTCTCTTGTCTGAGTGGCAACATCAGAGGCACAAACTTGTCCTACTTGAATCAGTAAAGACATAATATCCTCATACAGTGGAGGAAATGCTCGACAAAAGGAGACCAAACTTGGAAGAGTTGGCATGAAGAAAGCATACCGCTTAGCCTGTGTTAAAACTGTTGGAAAGAAATTAAACAGAATTTTTTACTTTGTAGATACATATTGGACATATGCAACCTATACAACAAATTAAGCACCATGCTCTGTACTGGAGATACTAAGTTTCCTAAGGCACTGTAAGCCCTACCTTCCAGAGAGCACACAGTCTAACAGTCATCATCCAACATAGGAGTTTTTATTATGCCCAAGTGCTGTCATAAGTGCATTGCGGGCATTATCCCACTTAGTTCTCACCCTTTCCAGAATGAGAAGAGTACCACTGTGACACTCACTTTACATCTGACTATTAAAACTATGAACTAAAGTTGACCTGGGTCACACAGCCAGTTAGTGCAGAAGGTGGAACTGAATTCAGGCAATATAAACTCTTAACCACTATAAAGAATTATAGTGTGAGGGCCGGGGATTTAGCTCAGTGGTTTCGTCGCCTGCTGCACAAGCTCAAGGACCAGGGTTCGATCCCCGGTACCAAAAAAAAAAAAAAAAAAGAATTATAGTGTGAGATGAATACAAGGGAAAGATAAATGAACATAGTATTATAAAAACATCAACAAAGAATACTAAATTAAGCCACAGCTTTAAAAGACTCAACTATAAAGTAGTTTATCTCCATCCATTTTACTCTATAAATCAGAAGGTGGTTAAAATGTTAACATATATTTTAGAACTTAAGGAAACTAACATATTTACATCTTCTTTACACATGTATGATTATATTTTTCTAGAGCTCTGAGCATTTATAATAAATCTTAACTTATTTTCTACTAAATAATTATATTCATAAAGTAGATGTGACTTCTATTTATAAGAATGTGATCTTATTACAGCCACTATAAGTCTATATGTATATCTATTCATTTAAAATTAAAGATTTTGGGCCAGGGATTTAGCTCAGTGGTGCCACCACCTGCCTCACAAGCGCAAGGTCCCAAGTTCGATCCTCAGTACCAAAATAAATTAATTAACTTAATTAAATGAAAGATCTCATTTACCTGCCTATTCATTTCTTCTACACTATAAATCTCATTTTAAATAGAAGAATCTTCAAAACAATAATTCAAAAGATGACCTAAATTACATAGAACGTACATTGTATTATACTGTTTCATACTGACACAAAAAACTACTGAGTCATTAAATTCAGAAAATATATGTACAGTAGTAATTCATGTTAGAAGTTTTTGTTGTTGATGTTGGCTACACACCTGTTAGCAAAGTTCCCATGACATTGACAGCTAAGCGAGCCACACTAAGTGATTTTGGTAATGCATACTGGATACACAAGTGAGAAAGCAACTGGATAGCAAATATCTGTAATACAAAATCCAAAGGTTATATATTTCTCAAGAATATGTTACATATTAAAAATTATAAGATGTTTTATATAACTAGCAAGACTACAGGAAGAGATCAAATTTTTTGTTTGTTTGGGGATAGGGTCTTGCGACATAGTTGAGGCCAAGCTTGAACTCGCTATGTAGCCCAGACCAGCCTCCAACTTACGATCCGAGCTAGATTATATGCATATACCACCACTCCAGACTATCAACATTTTCTTAAAGCTCCAACACGTTCATTACCTGTTTTTCAAGTTCTGGCTGTGCAATAAGCTCAGGTATAAAATCCAAACAGATATGCATAGATGGAATACCTGCAACTGTCAGAGGCAAGAGTTCACATGGATAACCCTATCTCAACAAGAAAGAGGGAAAAGGTTAGAAATAAGTCAAATAAATGTAGATAAAAACAAATGAAAGTTTCACTATATGAAAGTTTCACTTTCTTTATGTAAAAGATGTTCAGAAGACTACAGTGCTCTACATGTATCCTGGCATTTCACTATTTTGATGTACTAGAATAAGAGAGAAATTATTTGAATGCTTTATTGGGTTGGGAAAAAAACCTAAAATTTAGATAGTTTTCCATATTATAAAAGAACTTGATCATTTGTATTACAGTATCTCTAAATGATCCCTAACAATCCCCAAGAAAAATAAACTATAAACCATCATTCTTTGAAAACATACCTGAAAGTGAACAAGTTTAGCAATGTTGGGATCTGCAATGTACATTTGGTGCAACAGACAACAGATAAGGCACTGAACTTCCCGAAGGTTACAAAGCAGATTGTCTTCCCCTTCCTCTGTTTCCTTACTCGGAGAGCTGCCCGTGATAACACTCTGAACATTTCTTAGCAAGCTGTCTGGATTGACACCCTTTGCTTTCTCCTCTTCAGTGGGTAAACAAATCTCTAAGAGAATCTGAACAGCTGCACTATCCTACAAGCAAAGCAAACAGAAGTTTCTGAGAAGTTCATTTGAAAATCAAACAATTTTTTCCACATGAACAGAAATGGCAGAATAACTAGTTTCTTTCAAAACACAAAAAGGGCCGGGGATTTAGCTCAGTGGCACCGCATCTGCCTCGCAAGCGCAAAGTACTGAGTTCAATCCCTGGTACCAAAAAAAAACAAAAACAAAAACCCAAACACACAAAGTGGCGGCTCTTAGAGCAGAAGTAAACAATGTATAAAGCAATATTCTCACCATTCTAGGGTCATGAGTCCCTTAAAAATCTAAATAAAACCCTCTTTCCATAAAAATTAACAAAAATAAACATATTATATCATTTCAAGGAAGACATATATCTCTAAGGCAGATCCACAGACTCCAGTTTAAAAACATCTACTAGAAAGATAATCTAATTCAGTGACGCCCAAAATAGGCCCTAAGGCAAAAACAACTTCTACCAGACTTTCCCTTCCTTCCTAATCTAATTTTCCCAGGTCTTACCTGTTCTTCCTCCTTTTTCTCACTGGGCTACCAACTAATTCCTCTGAAGGTTGTGGGTAATAATGCCTAAATTACTTCCCATAATCCTTTTCAACCTGAAGACAGGCTCTTAAAAGGCCCTGGTTTTGCAAGGACAGGGACAGATTCTACCCTCACCACCCAATCTGCCTGCACAAACCACCCTAGCTCAGGCTATAGCTTGGGAGTCATTTCATAGAATAGTTTTTAATGGGTGACCTACTTGAGCCCCCTCTATCTGAAGGAGAACTATAATCAATCTCATCTATTAAAAAGGAGTTTAAACAAGAGAGAAAGAATATATGACATGCATCTCTGTAAAACAGCTACTGGCTGGGGTAGAGAACAATTACGTGATCAAAATGTTTAAGAATCTGATGATTCTTAGGGTTAGCTTTTCTTTGCAACTGAAGTTAGCCTTTCTTTTCAACCTGTCCTTGAGGTTGATGGATTTTGGATAGTGGCTTTTGTGTTTGTTTTACTTGATTTTATTTGCAGGCTACAGAACCCGAGTACACAAGCATGATTTTTAACTCTCACATTACTGAATATATAACCTTGAGCAAATCACTAAACCTCTCTGGGTCTCATTTTCCAAATCTATCACAATGCATATGATAATACTCAATGCCTCACAGGTTGGTTGTAAAAATTAAATGAGTTAATGTATGTAAAGAACTTAGACTGGCACCCACGTAACTTACCCATGTAGTAAGCCGTATATAGGTGTAAACTACAGTATTATGATCTACAGTTCCTTATTCTAATCCATACGAAAAGCTTTACTTTTTTTTTGGTTTTTTGAAACACGGTCTTGTTGTGTAATTCAGGCTAGCATCGAACTCTCTTGCCTCAGCCTCTCGAGTGCTAAGATTACAGGCATGCACCACCATGCCCAGAGAAAAATTTACTTTAGAACTCAGATTTTTCTCCCCCACTGTGGTACTAGGGATTGAACCCAGGGCCTTGTGCTTCCTCTGTCACAGGGCCTCACTAAGTTGCCCAGAATTTGTGACCTGGAACTTGTGGTCCTCTTGCCTTACCTCTCAAGTAGCTGTGATTATACACATGCAACAACATACATGGCCAGAATTTTTTAAAAGGTAGTATTACACAATATTAATAGTGTGGGATCGCTTCTTGGCCTTTTGGCTAAGATCAAGTATAGAATGGGACAGCAAACACATTGAATATCAAACATACCAATATTTACATTAAGAGAGATAAAGACCATCAATAGTGTTACATCAATTTCTCACCAAATGAGTTCACATAATGTCAAATTTTTCTGCTAAATGAATTAAAAAAGAAATGCCTCAGATTTATTTACTCAGTGGTTCTGCCGCCTGCCTTGCAAGTGCAAGGTCCTGAGTTCAATCCCCAGCACCAAAAAAAAGAAATGCCTCATTTTCACAGCCTTTTTGGATTTCTATACTATAGGTTAGAGGACTGTAGACTGGTATTATTACTCCTAATTTTCCTTTCATCAATGAGATTTCAGAAAATACATTTCAAACTAAAAAAAATTTCTGAAGACCTCAAACTGCTTAACATTTTATCATCTCACATCTGCTACATTATTCAAAAATGACTACCTAAGGTTTTAACGAAATTCTACATGGTTATAAAACTTCCTAAGTATAAAGTTGAACTGCTTATATTGTCACAGTATTTATCACTCCCTAACATTTTATTATATATTTCCTGTTTTTCTATTTACCGTCTCCAACATTTGACTTCCTTTCTACCATTTGATCTTAAGAAATAACCAAGGAGGGCTGGGGATTTGGTTTCGCCGCCTGCTGCGCAAGCACAAGGACCTGAGTTTGATCTCCGGTACCAAAAAAAAGAAATAACTAAAGATTTTCTCTTCTTCACCACTATAACTCCAGTCCCTAGAACAGTATTTGGCACATAAGTGTCTGATAAGTATTTGTTTAGTCAGTAAAGATATTAACTATAACTTCAGAAGTTAAAGCCTTGTATTTTATTAAAAATACTTATTTAAGTCGCTATGAAATTCACATTGTGAAGCTTATTCCTGGTTTCAGTGAAATATAATAATCAGTGCAAAGGTAACATCGTCATCACAGATGCTCTTATAACAGGAATGCACAGGATATCAAGCATAGCAGGCATAATGTACCATTCATTTCTTTAATTACATTAGCAGGGAACCCCTTACCCTTCTGACTAAATTTTACTATAGCAAAATGTACCTGAGCAGCCAGTAATGCATTTTTCAGTTCTTCTCTGGTAACTTCTGGGGCATCATTTTGTCCAGCTAAACCTATTGTATTATTCTGGGAAGGCCTGTCTTGCTCTGCTGTTTCCTTCAGATGAGCACTAAGGTAAGCTTTAGATGCAAGAAGATATCCATTCAACATGTGTAGTGTAATATCCATCAGCGCGGGACATCTAAAAGAAAGACAAATGTGTGGAAAGTATATAAATTTATGTCAGAACATGATCAACTCAGTTAAATAGAAAAATCTGAGTATCACAGAATAGTAAATTTTCCCACTGAAATATTTATTCTCAATATAAAACTTAAATATATATTTCCTATTCTCTATAGATTATACACTTTCACCTGTTCATCTTATCAGCTAAAATGCAATATAAGCGACAGAGAAAAGATACTCCTTTTTTGCTGAAATCTATGCTCCCCATAAATCTCTTAGACATGAGCCTGCAAAGCAGTTGTCCTCAAAAGAGGCATGTTTTGTGATGGAGAAGACGGAAGCTAGAAGAGATTATTTATCTTCTCTTGTTTTTCTTTGGAGTAAGAGAACAAGACAACTCCATATTCCAAGAGTGTTTCATCTCCTTAACCTGGGGAAGGCTAAGGGAAGGTCCTTACTGAACCTTAGTTTCCTCATCTAAAAAACAGGCACATGGTTATTCATTCCTCAAAGATTGAGATTGTAGATTAAATTTAAATGAAGTAAAAGTAAGTATAAAAAAGAAAATAATGATAAAAAAGATAAACTAGTGACCACTAGAATTTCAAATGTCAAGCCCTTCAAAGAAACCAGAGGTTCCATTTCTTAGGCTTTATCACAGAGAGAACTCCTGTATACACCTTCACAGGCATCACAGATGGACTGAGAACGGAAACACTGGCACCACCTAATGTCCATCTCCATGTCAATGCTGAACTGAAGCCATGCTTCCCCAAACTGAAAATGAGCATCACCTTCCCAAAATCTAAGAACGGCCTGTTTAAAAAATTATAAAACTTGGGCTGGGGATTTAGCTCAGTGGTTCCGGCGCCTGCCTCACAAGTCCAAGGTCCCAAGTTCAATCCCCGGTACCAAAAAAAAAAAATCATAAAACTCAAGCTCCAATCCGGACATTCTCACAGATTCTGGAGGACACTCTGGAAGACTGTGCAGCAGTTAAAGCAAATGAGGTAGAACTACGCATAATGAACACAGAAAACATGGAGAGCAGTAAAAGTCTTGTTTTTTGGGGAGTTTTTTGTTTAGGTTTTTTGTTTCTTTGGGGGGGTTTTGTTTTGTTTTGTTGTGGTTTGTATTTTTTGAGACAGGGTCTCACTATGCAGTTCAGGCTAGCCTTAAACTCACTGTGTAACTCAGGCTGGCCTTGAACTCAAGGTGATCCTCCTGCCTCAGCCTCCAGGGTGCTGGGATTACAGGCATGCACCACCATACCTGGCTCAAAAGTATTTTTTAAAAGAATAAATCAATCCCTATAATATTACTTATGTTTCTTTAAAACATTTGAAACAAAAAAAAGTTCTATTCATAAATTACTAAGTACACAGAAAAGTAAAACTACTTATACAACATTCTAACAGCTTCCTCTGGAGATAAAACTGGGATTGGTCAAAAGAGGCCAGAAAGAATCTGTTTTTTCTTTTTGTTAATCTTGCATCTTATTAAAGGTTCACTTATTAATAGATAGCATGAAAATGTTCATACATACAAAAAAAAGGGAATATTACAATAAATTCCCAAGAACTCATCACCCTGCTTCAACAGTCTCCATGCACTTTCCTAATGCCACCACTGGGTTAATCCTGAATGTCACACTGGAGCCCAGTTTGGGCACCTTAGTAAGACTCTATCTCAAAATTAAGCCAAAAATAAAAAGGGGGTCTGGGAATGTAACTTAGAGCAAAGGCCCTGGTTCAATCCCCAATACCACAAAAAAATAAAATATTCAGCAATAAATAAGGCATGGGGTGAAGCATAGTACATCAATAAAATGAAATAACGCAGCCAATTAATATAAGAAACAAATCTGTTAGCATCAGAAAAGGTTCACTAGTGGTACATCCAAACTATACAAATACAGAATGTATTTTGAAAGCATAATCTTGTAACCTCCCTGAACTAAATTACCTGAGGTAACCCATCCATCACCTACTTAAGTGGATTTTAACACTGATAAATCATTTGTTTTAGATGCACTGCTTTTCAGCCAGACACTAAAACAGCACATGTTTGTAGCACCAGTTACTGGGATGGCTGAGGCAGGAAGATCACAAGTTGGGGGCCAGCCTGGGCAATGTAGCGAGAGCCTGTCTCAAAATTAAAAAGAAACTGGCCGGGGATTTGGCTCAGTGGTGGCCCACCTGCCTCACAAGTGCAAGGTCCTGAGTTCAATCCACCGTACTGGAAAAAAAAAATGAGAGCTGGGGATTTAGCTCAGTGGTTCTACCGCCTGCCTTGCAAGCGTAAAGGTCCCAAATCCGATCCCCAGTACCAAAAAAAAAAAGAAAGAAAGAAAGGAAAAGAAACAGGGGTGCAGCCTAGTGGCACGGTGTTTGCCTAGCATGCATGAGGTCCTGCATTAATTCCCCAGCACTGAGAGGAAAAACAAGTACCTCTTTTTTAGAAGTTTTATTTACCATGCTTTTCTTTTTATTAGATACTTAAGGTGATTTGCATTGTTTATTCTCATGATTCCTATTTCCTATGTAACCCCAATCTCACCAAACCATACTAAGCAAATTTATCAGGTCTGTCACTCCCACACTGTCATCCCTTTGGTTGAGTGTAGGTTGTATCCTACTTGGTCATTTTTCCTATAGTTTCTCTCCCTGTGGCACACCTAATGTAAAGCTTCTTTTCCCAAAATACCACCTAAATGATCTTCTAGCATCTGCATAATCTGACTCCAACTTAACTTTCCAGTTGTAAAGTGTGCTTCTCTCAAATATTGGGCCGGGGATTTAGCTCTGTGGTTCCACCGCCTGCCTCGCAAGCGCAAGGTCCAGAGACTGATCCCCAGAACCAAAAAAAAAAAAAAATTAACCCTCTGTTGCAAGCCTTTTTCATCCTTGCTTCTATACCTTTGCTCATATTCAAAATACCTTCTCAAATACTTTCCTTGATACACTGAACCCCACCAATATATTATCTGTTCATTTAAATCCTAGGTCAATCCTTTCAAACACCCAGGTCCCAGCTTTCTCCAGCTTTTACCAGCATTCATTACTATGCCATTCATCTGCACGTGGCCATATTATTCACCTTTTCTTTTTTATTATTATTATTATTCACCTTTTCATTATGTCCTCTTTCCCCATGCAGATGATAATCACTTTAAGGCAGTCCCCTCAATTTAAATGCCTTTGATACTATTTAGCATTATAACCAGAAGTAATATAACAGAGGGCACATGCCTGGATTCCTGCATTTGGGGAGCAAGGCAAGAGGACTGTGAGTTCAAGGACATCCCAAGCTAATCACAAATTCATAGTGATTATATAGTAAAACCTTGTCTCAAAAAAATTAAAGAAATGCCGGGCATGGTGGGGCACACCTGTAATCCCAGCACTTGGGAGGCTGAGGCAGGAGGATAGCTCCAAGTTTGAGGCCAGCCTGGACTACATAGTGAGTTCAGAGCCAGCCTGAACTACAAAGGGAGACCCTGCCTCAAAAAACCAAATAAATAAATAAATAAAAATTAAAGAAAAAAAACCAACTAGAAATTCAAATATTAATGATCTGAGTTCATTGATTGCTTTTTGAGGTGAAATCGCTTCAATGTTTTTGACAAAGAATTAGAACCAATGTAGATTCAGTGAAGCTAACATTATAATTGAAATCCCAACACTCCCTCACCATGAGTTCAAGGCCAGCCTAAACCACACACCAAGACCCTGTCTCAAAAAAAAAAAAAAAAAATTAAAGGTACAGTCACAGTTGTAAGGTATGTAACAGTTGAAAATGAACCAGTTTTTTAAAATCCTTTTTCAACATGCTAGCAGAAAAAGTGTTATTCTTAACCAGTTTTCACTATGAGAGCGAAAACCACTACTCGCGGTTAACACTACTCGTGGTCAACAAAAGCAACACTTCTCTAAGAAATTTCTCTAAGGCTTTACTTTATTAACCACATGTTGAATATATTTTTTAACCACATGTTGAAGACTAAGCCAAATATATAGTTCATGAATATAAACAACTAAAGAAAAAGACACATAGGTCATACTGCCTAGTTATTGCAAAAACATCAAGTACAAGGTTAAACTGAATTTCTTCAAATTATTTTGACTGTCTAGAGTATAACTCTATAATAAAAATGAAACTCAGATGACACGTACCTGTAAACCCTCTGATCACACCGCAGGACAATGAGGGGATCTATCATCAGGTCATTCTGTGTATACTTTTGTTGTCGTACAAACTTTATGGAAGGTTGAAGTGCATTAACTGTCATTACCCACAGCCTGATGAAAAATTGATCATAATAAGCAATGATGCAAGACAACATAGCTGCTTATTTTATTTTTTCGGTAATGGGGATTGAACTCAGGACCTTGCACTTGCCAGGCAGGCAGTGGAACCACTGAGCTAAATCCCCAGCCCTGATGCAAGACAACATAATGACCTAAATCACAATTAGCCATGAGAATAATAAACATGAGAACCTGTTTTTAAAGAACTTTCTCAAATTGGAAATACGTTTCTATTTCTTAAATACGTTTCTATTTCATTCTTTCCCTTAAAGATATAACAACTTGGTTTTTTTTTGTTTTGTTTTTGGTACCGGGGATCAAACTCAGGTCCTTCTGCTTTCAAGGCAGGCAGTGGAACCACTAAGCTAAACCCCCGGCCCTAACAACTTGTTAATTAGTAGTCTTCAAAAAGGAATTTTATTGTCACACAATAAATATAAGTGGTCTTGTGAAATTTTTTTTAACAATTAAGTTTAGGTTATTGTGTATTATTGCTGCTATACACTGCTATACGTAACAATGCACATTGAATTTACCTTCTAGGCATCACAGTATTAAGAACCATCCATAACTTATTGACTGTTTGAAGAATCCTCCGTGGAACCCCTGAATTCAACAGCTGGCTCATATTGGATGTTAATACTTCTGCGTATGGTATAAGTTCACTGGCAGAGAGTAGAGTCAAGTGTTCTATAATCTGCATCACTTGTGTGTGATTTACTGGGATGGCTGAAAATGCTAAAAAAGAAAATTTGGCAGTCAAAATCTGAAGTTTATGGAGCAGGAAGTAATATTGCTCTTACACTACAGACCCAACAAATCAAGAAAACAATGTTACTAGAAAATAAAACTTTCAATCACAGTCAGTTCTGACTAAACCTAAAATAAGAGCCTTTAGAAAAATTCATGGAGGGCTGGGGATTTAGCTCAGTGGTTTCGCTGCCTGCTGCACAAGCGCAAGGACCTGAGTTCGATCCCCAGTACCAAAAAAAAGAAGAAAAATTCATGGAAGTCCAATTATTGAAACTATTATTTCTTTAGAACAACAACAACAAAACCTCATTTAAAAAATATTAGTATCCAGGTGTGGTGGCACATGCCTGTAATCCCAGGACTCTGAGGCAAGGCAGAAGGATCGCCCCCACGAGTTCAAGGCCAGCCTGGGCTACAAAGTGAGTTCAAGGGCAGCCTGCACTACATAGCTAGACTCTGTCTCAAAATAAAACAAAACAAAAATATTAGTGACCCAATTCTCATTTTCTTGGATGATTCAGATTTCTTTTAAAAGCAGGACTGATACAGAAAAATAGACCAGGTACTGCCTCTGTTAGGATAGTCATATGAAAGCTTTAACTTCTTGATACTTTCCTTCTGGTGGCTCCTTTACAGGGTATAAGCACCCACCAGATTGCTGTTACTAAAAATATCTATTGCTGTCCTCCCCAAATACAGTAGTCACCAACCACATTTGGCTTTTAAACACCTGAGATGCAAATAGTCCAAACTGAAGTGTGATGGAAGTGTACAATACATGGGCTAAAAAGTTAATGTGGGTTAAAAAAAAAAAGGACACTCATTAATAATTTCATATTGATTACATGGCGAAATAATGTACTGGAGGTATGTGGTTAAATGAAACAAATATTAAAATTATTTTTGAAGCTTGTTCCTCCCTAGCTGTCTTGGACAGGCAGCTGACATGAATGACAGAGGAACCATGCAGACCAGGATGCTCATGGGAAAGGAACAGTATCTAAAACAGAAATTCAGAAAAAAAATAGCCAAAATTTACAAGACCACACCAGATGTAATCTCTATATCTGGATTAAGAACCCATGTTAGTGGTGGCAAGACAACTGGCTTTGCTATGAATTGTAATTCCTTGGGTTATGTAAAGAAAAATACACTCAAACATACACTTGACAGGCCTCTATGAGAAGAAAAAGGCCTCAAGGAAACAGTGAAATAAACTCAAGAACAGAAAGAAGAAAGTCAAGGGGACACCAAAGGCCAATGTCAGTGCTGGCAAAACAAAGAGTAAAGATTCTGCAATGACCTTAATGTGCAGTGATTGTACAAACTTTTCACATAAAGATAATAAACTTTAAAATTTTTTAAAAATTAATATTGCCTGGTTGAACCCAAGGTTTCATCCATGTTAGACAAATGCTCTAACACTGGCTATATCCTCAGGCTTTCTTTTACTTTTAAATAGGGATACTAGAAAGTTTATATTGTGTGGCTCACATTATTTCTATTTAACAGTGCTGATGTAGAACACTATCCATTAACAGCAAGTATACAGCCTTATTTAATAGCATTTATTTCTAAATAGTTTAGAACTTTTCTAAAACATTTTTAGGGCTATATGACATGAGGTAAAAGATGCATGCATGTCAGTTTGATCCCTAGCACTGCAAGAAAAAAATATGAATACATCAAAAAGAAATGGTTAGGGAGCTGGGGATTTAGCTCAGTGGTTCCGCCGCCTGCCTCACAAGCTCAAGGTCCCGAGTTCAATCCTTGGTACCAAAAAAACTTCCTAAATTCAAAAGAATTATTTAAAATACATTCGCCAAAACATTGATATATGCCCAGGAAAATTCTGTATGATTATAAGATTTCAATTAGCTTAGCATCTCCTTGTACTGCTAAAGGGCTAAGAGGACTATCAATGTACTGTACCTTCTTGTAGTTGTTTAGGAGAGTGGATTTTGGCATTATTAGTCAGGAGCATTCGCCTTAACAGGGTATCAGTCCCTGTGATTTCTTCTTCACAGATCCAGTCGTCCACAATACACAGATGTGGGTAGTTAGTTGCAAGGAGACGTAGTAAAGCTGAATGCAACCCTTGAAAATTAACAGCAAGTCAATTAGATTCCCCATTCTCAAAAACAGAAGATTTCCCACCCTTCATTTTCAGGAAGCCAATAGACAGTAAGGTCATGCTCTAAACCAGTGTTTCTCACACTATGATGAGAGCACCTCTAGCTTCAGAAGCTTGGGAACCATCTCTCATGAGGAGAATAAGAGATGCCATACCAGATGAACACTGCAGAAACTCTGCCTAGAAATTGGCACCTCAATGCATGCATACCACAGTTCAAGAATTTCTATACAGTAGTTCAAGCCAGAGGATCTGCTTAAAGAAAAAATCCTAAAATAGATACACAGTGACCTGGGAACCACCACTTACACCAAAAGTTTTCAAGCTTTTTCCCCCTCATGCCAATATATATCTCCCCAGTAAACCTATCATATAAGTGAAAGATGATCAGTAATTGTTTCTGTTTTGGGCAGTGTTAAGGATTGAAACTGGGGCCTCATAAATGCCTAGGAAAAGTTGACAGAACAATGTGTTAAGAGGAGTGGAGAGGAAAAAAAGGAGGAAGGCACACTCCAAAGAGGCAAAATCATATATGATTTGAAAAAGACTGACTCAGAAATTCTGATAGGGTTCTGTAGAGTGCCTACCCTTTCCTTCTTCAATCCTGTTGAGAATCACTGAGACAGGTAAAATTAAAGTTGCCCACTTTGAGTGTTTACAAGTGGCACCTTTCAGTAAAACCTTCCTTTTCCTAAGTCAAAAGCCTTGTTTCTAACATTGTGCTTACAGCACAGTTTACCTATTTATGCTATTATGTAGTAACAATAATAAAATAAATAATGCTATAAAAATGATTATTTAGTTATATAAAGTAGCATAAGCTAAGTGCTTGGCACATAAGTACACTACTAGTACTACTACACTATTACCATCATCATTAGTAAGAGTATAGTACCAGCAGCAGCAAATCAGAGTACTAAGAGTCAATCATTCCTTCTTGCAAGTTAAATCAAATTATAACATTGTTTAATACCAGTAGAGATAATACCAGCTTCTTTTCTCATAAAAGCTGCATAAAATTGATGTTTCTATGTTTGACAAGACATTGCAACAATCAAAAGTAGTAGTATTTTAAGCCAGGCATGGTGACACACACGTGTAATCCTAGCACTCTAGGAGACTGAGGCAGGAAAACTGGAAATTCAAGCCCAGCCTGGGCAATACAACTGAGTTTGTGGGACCCTGCCTCAAAATAAAAAATTTAAAAATGAGCTGGGGGGTGCAGCTCAGTGTGAAAGCCCTGGGTTCCATCACCAGTTCCCCCCACCAAAAAAAGTTTAAGTCTCTAAACATAAACAGGAATATACAAACAATTAAAATCATCCCAACAATCACAAAAAAGATTGCTTATAATAGTGCAAACTAATCTATATTTTATGTTCTCTTCAATAAAACAAGTTAATTGGCAAATGCTGCAAAATACAGTATCATTTCTTTGGAAACAGACTATGCAAAGAAACAGAAAAAAAATCCACATTCTAACATTATAAAAGGTGTTTAAGAATAATAGCATTTATAAATTATTACATTACTCCATACTAATATACTGTAGACTGGAATAATGACAAACAATAAGGTATGTCTCCACGTAATGATTTGGAAAGATGTTCTAGAGTGGGGGGTGCTCTCAGAAGAGGCAATGGTATCATTCACAGTTTAAACTATTTTTTTTAACCCTGTACTGGGGATTGAACTGAGGGCCCAAATCATGCCTGGTAATCTCCCTACCACTGAGCTCTATCCCCAGTCCTTTTTTTCACTCTGCCACTAAGCTACATTTCCAGCCCTTTATAATTATTTGCTTTTAAATTTTGAGACAAGGTCTTGCTCATCTGCCTCCCGACAGGCCTAATACTGGCATTCTCCTGCCTCAGTCTCCCAGGCAGCTGGAATTACAGATGTGTATCACCAATGCCCAGCTAAAAACTGTTGTTATTTGTGTATCTAGTAGGCTCAACCAAATGAAACTGCTGTTTCTGTAGGTCAAAAATGATGCCCCCTCAACCTATGATGGCTCAACTTAGTTTTTTCAACTTTACAATGATGTGAAAACAAGACACATTCATTAGAAACTGTGTTTTGTGGGCCGGGGATTTAGCTCAGTGATTCTGCCGCCTGCCTCGAAAGCGCAAGGACCCAAGTTCGATCCCCAGTACCAAAAAAAACCTGTGTTTTGAATTTTTCTTTTCCAGGGGCAGCAATAGTGCAGTAAGATACTCTCTCATGATGCTGGGCAATGGCATCAAGAAGCAGAGAACAGCAACTAAATCAGCCACACAATCACAAGAGTAACGGATACTCTATACTGTACTTTACTAAGCTAAAACATTCAAAATTAGATGTATTAAATTCATTTCCAACTTATGATGAGGTTATATCACCAATAAACCCACTGTAGGCAAATGCCTCCCAACTCCCAACTCCTCTTGAGCCTGTTAAATACATAATTTGATAGGAATCTGATCCATTAATGAAGAATATGATTTGGAACACAATCAGTAATTGAGTTTTGTTTTTTTTTTACAATGCTAGCACTTGAACCCAGAGTCTCACAAATGTTAGACAAATCATTTTAACCTTGAGCTACACCTCCACACCTCCATGCTTAAATATGTTCAATTTTATTTGGTTCAACCAATAGAGGAAAATGCCTAAAAATATACACCAAACTGGAAAAGTTACAGATTTTTTACAGGAAGGGGTAGGTTCCAATAAGTGAGAGAATGGATTTAGTAAGGAAAGCAAAGAATAATCTCACACTTAAATTGTTTGAATTTTTAACACTGAGCATCTATATACCTTATAAATTGACATACATTTTTTAACAATAAATTTGAGCAGTAAAAAGCAAATGAAACAAATACCTCCCAACTCCTGTTGTAGCCCTTGAGCCTGTCGAATGAGGAATTTGATAGGAATCTGATCCATTAAAGAAGAAGAATATGATTTGGGTTTTCTTTGCATGGCAGCTGTCAGTCAAAGATAAAAAATATAAAAATAAATTGTCAGAACCAACAGAAATCTTAACCTTTAACCAAAATGGGAATGAAAATGCTTTTATTTTGTCATTGGTATATGCTTGTGATACATAATAATTGCATTCATTTTGAGGAAATTGCACATAGACATATTGCATCTTGATCTTTTTTTTTTGGTACTGGGCATCGAACTCAGGACCTTGTGCTTGCAAGGCAGGCACAGCACCACTGAGCTATATCCCTGGCCTGATCATATTTAATCCCCCTAAATTATTTTAATTCACTTATCAGTGAATATAGTACATAAAAAATGAAGAATAACTATCAAAATACTGAATATTCAGAAAAAGCAAGACCATATTTAAGGGAAAGATCTGGAAAATGCCCTCAAACTGAAAGCTATGGGGAGAAAAATCATTATATGAGAGATTCACTTCACTACACTAAAAGAGCTGATGAGTTAAGAGCTCCCAAGTCTAAAGAGAAGATCAAATGCCATCATGAACACACGGCTTAAAAGCTTTGTGATTCCAATGTAACAATTTAAAAATTCTTCACTTAATCATATTATACACAATAGTGGTGACTAGCTCACTAATCTTTTTCTGTCTCATCTTTATCATATTTTATGTGCCTAGCACCCTGTTCTCATTCCAAGAAACCTTGCTGTATACCACATGAATATATGAGACTCTCAAGCAGGGTATCTGAAAAAGCACATCCATATATTTTATTCTTTATGCTGTTCTTTTTTAAAACCATGAAATGTTAATTGTAAAGCCTAACATTTTTCAAATCACTGAAAGTAAAGGCCAACAATTTTTTTTTTGATTGAGGACAAGAAGAATGTAAGTACTACAATAAAAGTCAAGATCATCATCTGTACAAAGCAACCCAGGGCCTTACACATACTAGGCAAGGGTTCTCCCACTGAGCCATATCCCCAGCCTTCCATACACTTCTTGATCAAATATAATCCCCTGTAAGTCAATTAGCATCCTAATTTTCCAGAATTATTTTATGAACAAAGAATGTGGAGAAGGTAGTCAAAGCAATAACTACAGGTTCCAATGATAATCAAATCCCAACTCCAATACTCATTACATAGGGATGTTACTTAATTTCTCTGTGCCTCAGTGTTCTGCCCTGTAAATTAAAGATAACCTGTCCAATAGAATTGTTGTGAAGGTTTACTTGAGTTAACACCTGTAAAGTGGTTTGGCAGTGTAAGGCACATAGTAAGGACTCAAATGTTAAGTAGTAAAAGTAAGATCTAAAGTCAAGGCTGGAGATATAGCTCACTGCTGCTCGGTATGCACTAAATTTAATCCCTAGCCTTCACAAAAAACAAGCAAGAAGACAGAAAAAAAGAGGAAGGGATAGAGAGAGGGAAAGAGGAAGAAGGGGAAGGGAAAGGGGTAGGGGAAGGGAAGAAGAAAGGACAAGGGAAAGAGAAAAGGAAAGGGAGGGGGAGGGGAGGGGAGGAGATTTGGAGTCCCCAAGATCAGTTAAGGATAAACTATAAACTATCTAAAACAAAACAAAACAAAACTATGGGGCCGGGGATTTAGGTCAGTGGGTCCAGCGCCTGCCTTGCAAGCGCAAGGTCCCGAGTTCAGTCCCCGGTACGAAAAAAAAACAAAAACAAAAAAAAACAACTATGAACTAGCTGGCCCTATGAAGCTTAAGACAAAAATCTTTTTTTGTTTGTTTGCTTTGTTTTGTTTTGTTTTTGAAACAGAGTCTCACTCTGTAATTAACAGTATCTTTGGGCCAGGGATTTAGCTCAGTGGTTCCGTGCCTGCCTGGCTCACAAGCGCAAGGTCCTAGAGTTCATCCCCGGTACCAAAAACAAACCAAAACAACAGTATCTTTGAACTCACTATGTAGCCCAGGCTGGCCTCAAACTCATGGCAATCCTCCTACCTCAGCCTCCCAAGGGCTGGGATTACAAGCATGCATCACCAAGCCTAAAGAAGACAAAAATCTTAAATTCCCCACATTTTTGGGGGGGGAGGTTTTGTTTAGTTTTTGGGTTTTGGTGGGTTTTTGTGGTATCAGGGATCGAACTGAGGACCTTGTGCTAGTAAGGCAGGCTGGAACTACTGAGCTAAATCCCCGGCCCTAAACACATTTTTTAATGATTCCATCAAAGAACCAGCAGCCCATGAAGTCCAATTCAAAGCAATTATTTCTCTTTGCAATCTCTGTAAAATATACTATCAAGTATATTCTTAATTCTTCAGTAAAAAAGTAAACTATAATCATGAAATGCCTATAAGAAGAATATTGGTCATATATATCATGAGCATTAACATTTATAAATTTCTCCCAGTGTATTGTTTTCAAAGGTTCAAACATAACATTTAACCTCATGAGGCTGAGACAGGAGGATTGCAACTTCCAGGACAGGCTGGGCAATTTAGCAAAATCCTGCCTCAAAATAAAAAATAAAAAGGGATGGAGATGCAGCTCAGTGGTAAAATGCCTCTGGGTTTAAGCCTCAGTATTGGGAGAACAGGGATTTTTAAAAAAATAAATAAATACTAACCAGTCAGGTTTGGTGGCACACGCCTGTAATCCCAGGATTCTGGGAGGCTGAGACAGGAGGATCGAAAGTTCAAGCCCAGCCTGGGCAACTTAGCAACTTAGAGATCCTGCCTCAAAATAAAAAATAAAAAAAGGTCTGGGGATATTGCTCAATGCAAAGGCCCTGGGTATCAATCCCCAGTAACACAAATATATATATACACATACAGTACACAAATAAATAAATACTAATCAAATGAGTATTTAACTAAAATTAATATTTGTATTACAAATATTTTTAAACACCAAGAACGAATACACATTTATTTTTAAAACTTTTTTGTTTGTTTGTTTGTTTTTGTTAGCGGGGATCGAACTTGGGTCTTTACGCTTGCAAGGCAGGCAGTGGAACCACTGAGCTAAATCCCCAGCCCAATACACATATATTTTTAATGGCTATAATATTCCAATATTTGGCTCTATCTCAAATTTCAGAATTCCTTATCTGAGCTTCTGCAACAACCTATTTATTGTAAAAGTCAAAACCACAGAACACACACAAAAAAAACCACCACAGAACAGTTAGCCAGGTGCTGAAATTACAACATAATTTCATAGTTGGGAATGTGAGGCAGAGTAACATTTTGTGGTACAAAAGAAACCTACCTTAAGGCTGTGACATAGTCTGCAGTTATTTATTCCCCCTTGGAGATGAGAGACTAGACTAGGAAAAAAAATCTCTTACCTGGGGGAAAACTTCAAGAAAAAAGGCGAATTCCCCCATTTGCCTTCTATATCCCATCTCCTCCCACCTATCAGGGACAACACTCCAGGGATGGCCTGACTTCATCAGTCCTCTGCTTTCTACTAGCTCATTCCCAACAATCTCTTATTTCTTCATCTTTTAAAAAAAAAATCCTTTCTTGACCTCATTTTCCACTCCAGTTATCACATCATTTCTCTTCTTTACAATTCCTCAGAAGTCCAGCCTGGTCTCATTGTCCGCAGTATATCTCCTCTAATTCTCTTTTGAATTCATTACAATTTGGCTTTCATCCTCATACAGCTTGCTTTTCACCAACACAACAGTAACCTTAGCTTAGCAGTCGTCAGCTGGGCCTCAGTCCTAAATGTACTTGCTCTACCAATGTCACCTGACATAGGTCCTCGCTACTTCCTCTTTGAAACATTCTTCTAGCCTCCAGAACACCATAGCCTCCTGACTTCCCCCTGTACTCCATCCCTTAGTGATTCTGCTTAATGTCATGAGTTTGAATATCATATATATGCCAAAGACTCCCAAAACTTCAGTTTAGGTATCTCCCCTAAATTCCAGCCCAGACACCCAGCTGTCTACTGAACAACCCCACTGGATGGTCTAACAGATTATCTCAACACATTCACAACTGAACTCTTCGTCCTCATCCTGATCTTCCAGAAACCTGGACTTCCTCAAGGCTCACTTTTATTTCAACCTCTGCACACTCTATCCTTTATGCTCTGATAAAAGGCTCAAAGTCAACCTTGCTTCCTCTCTCTCAAATCTGATTCATTAAAATAAAAACTAAAGAGTATCTCAGGCCTCTGCTACAGTATTAGTGGTCTGATTTCTCCCCTAGAACACCTAGTAGCTCATTCTTCTACTGCCTACTTATTAAATCTCAAGTGTCCTATAAACAGAAAACACCGTGGGCCCAGGGATTTAGCTCAGTGGTTCCGGCGCCTGCCTCGCAAGCACAAGGTCCCGAGTTCGATCCCCAGGCACAGAAAAAGAAAAAAAAAAAAGAAAACATTGTCTATGTGTCGATGAAAGTGGTAGATTACCTAATTTTTACAGTTAAATTACCTTTTCCCTAATATGACAAAGACTATAATCATCTTATATTATCTGAGGGGGAGTGCTCAGTAGTAGAGCACTAGCCCAGGATGTACAAAGTTTTTGTTTTTTGAGACAGGGTCCCACTATGTAGCTGAGGCTGGCCTTGAGCTCACTGTGTAGTCCAGGCTGGCCTTGAACTCATGTCCATCCTCCTCCCTCAGCCACCCCAGTGCTAGGAGGACAGGCAGGCACCACCACACCCAGCAAGTCCTAGGTTTTGATGTTATGGTTTAAAACTGCTGTTACTGGGCTAAGGATTTAGCTCAGTGGTTTTGCCACCTCCCTTGCAAGCACAAGGTCCTGAGTTCATCCCCAGTACCAAAAAAAAAAAAAGAAAAAGAAAATGATGCTGCAGCTTATTAAATATTTGGTCATATTTTATCATACCATAGCTTGAAAATAACAAAATACAAGCAAATGAACTTGTAGAGCCAATCACCTAGGTACCACTTACCTAAGGTCTTTGTGTTTGCCAGAAGAGCCTCCTCATAAGACAGGATGTAGTAGAGCACCAAAAGCTGCGCTGTGATGCTGAAATGCTGGTTAAGGTGGACGCTGTCACCCTGGAGGTGACATCACAGACTTTAACACACTACTCATTGCATGAGTTCTTTTGCCTTTAACAGCCAAGTATCAAAATAGACTGCCTGGTGTTGCTGCTGCCAAGCTCAGCTACACCAAAAGAAATGACGCTGTATTTAAACTCAAGGAGACAATATGAATTTTAAGAGAAATCTGAGAAGGCATGAAAGGCCACATGCTTACCTAGTCTTTTAAGATGGAACTAAAACAAAAACCTTCACCTACTACTCTCAACAGCATTCTTGTCAGGGTGACTTTCAAAGGGTTACAGAAATCTAAAGTATTATGTGAAATTCTCATGAATAAACAACTATAAAAAAGATATTGAATATTTAACATATTTGTGAAAAATTCAACTTTTTTCCTTCTAACACACTGAGGGAAAAAATGTGTAAAATTTTCAATAAAGGAATCTAAGTGTATATTGGGTTCCTAGGAAATTCAACAAGTACTATACTGAATGTATTAAAATGCCACATAGTCCTTTAACAAATACATACTTTTCAAGATACTTTTTTTTTTCTTTTGGTACCGGGGATTGAACTCAGGTCCTTGCGCTTGTGAGGCAGGTGGCAGAACCACTGAGCTAAATCCCCGGCCCTCAAGGTACTTTTATACTTTAAAATGAACCTTTTTGTTTTGTTTCTTTGAGACAGGGTCTTACTATGTACTTTAGTCTGGCCTTGAACTCACTATGTAGCCCAGGCTAGCTTTGAACTCACAGTGATCCTCCTGCCTTAGTCTCCTGAGTGCTGGGAATATAGGCGTTTACCACTACCTCTAGCTTTAAAATGAAACTTTAGGCCGCCACCTGCCTCACAAGCGCAAGGTCCCAAGTTCAATCCCCGGTACCAAAAAAAAGAAAAAAAGAAAAAGAAAATGAAACTTTTTTTTTCTTGGTATCGGAGATCAAACCCAGGTCCTTGCTCTTGCACAGCAGGTGGCAAAACCACTGAGCTAAATCCCAGGCCCTAAAATGAAACTTTTAAGAAAACTCCTCGAAGAGTGTCTGATTAACAAACTACTTGTAACTAATAGCATTATTTAATTTTTACAGATGATCTAAGGTGACATTTAATCTTATTTTAAATTCAGAATCACCCACAAGTCTCATGAAGAGAAAAAATATAGAGTAAGTCAGAAGAAAGGAAAAGAAAAATCAGCTAATAAATGTATTTTACCCCAATGACTTCTTGGAAAATATTGAGGATCTCCTGTTCTGTGACTGGCTGATTTGTGGCTTCTGGGTTAGATTTAGATGCAGGGGTAAGTACAGAATTTATATACACATCAATCAGAGGAAGTAACTGAGGATGGAGTGGAGTAGAGGTTTCACACAGCTGTCGATAAATCCAATCCTAAAGAAGAAGGTTACAGGCACTGAATCAATTGTGGCACTAAGAAAAAGCAAGCAAAATTATAGACTCACATGCAGTTTTACATGATTTATGGATTAGTGAAACTCGGTATTAGCTTTTGGCAGTTCCAAATATATTATTGACTTTCATAATTTTCTTTGATATAAAAATATATATTACATCTATAGCCTAAATGAGAATACTGTCCAGTGAAAGATGAATCTAATATGATAAGTCTAGTTTGGGGTTTAAATAGTTTTTAAGTAACAAGGAAAACATTTTAAGTCCCTACTAAATATGTATCTATAGTACCATATTTGTTGTCATGGAAGACCCACAGCAGAGGAATTTACGGAAAGGGATCTTTCTTCAAAGCATACACTCAGATTAAGAAAGCAGCTACTATCAGCACTAACAGGACAATATCTCTTAACTAGCTTAGAAAGAACACATAGAAATGTTGGATACAGTATTCAGATTCTTAATTCTTAGCTATTTTACTTGTTTTGTTTTGTTTTTTGAGACAGAGTCATGCTATGCAATTCAGCCTGAACTTGAACTCACTATGTAGCCCAAGCTACCCTGGAATTCATGGTGATCCTCCTGCCTCAGCATCCCAAGTGCTGCGATTATAGGTGTGCACCACCACACCTGTCGCTTTTTGATAATAGAAACACAAAATGCAAGCTAGCTGCAAAAATAATTTCATTAAATCATAAAAAGAAGGGCAAAGATGGGCCGGGGATTTAGCTCAGTGGTTTCGCCACCCCCTGCGCAAGCGCAAGGACCCGAGTACGATCCCTGGTACGAAAAAAAAAAAAAGAAGGGCAAAGAAAGCAAAATAGCATGCATGTACTTTCATTGGTCTTTATAAATAAGCAAATTCTATAAATGATTCAAAAAGATTTATGCACCTCCTGGGTTTTAGCCTTTTCTGTAGAGGATCATTTAACTGTTTCATAGGACAAATATACCAAACTGAAACATGTACATGTATAATTTAAGTATTGGATGGCCTTGCAATAAACTTGCGAATAGTGGTCATGGATGACCAGCAACTCTCCCAATTTGGTGGACACAACTAAAATTTAAAAAATGGTCATTTCTTCCTAAGTACTAGGAATACTTAATTTTTTTTTTTTGGTACCAGAGATCGAACTCGGGACCTTGCACTTGCAAGGCAGGCGGCAGAACCACTGAGCTAAATCCCCAGCCCCAAGAATACTTAATATTAGTTAATCAGTATTAATAGTAGCCACATACCATTACTGAGAATTTAAATGGATGAATAATATTTTTACATTTTAAAAATGTTATATTTTTTAAAACTCTGAAATTGGGTTCCTAATAACTCTACCTGTAAGAATGACTAATAACTTCACTAAATACCACACACAGTAAAGGCCTACAAATAAAACAAAACTAGCTAGGAAAAAAAATTAACTTAGGTTGTAGTTTGAAATATAAATACAAAGTCATACTTTTATTGACACTTTGTGCTTGGTAAAGGAACGACTCCTGAGAAGCTGGTAAATACAATGAATAGGCAAAAACCCAGTAATGTTGGCACTCAGGTTGCTGGTGACAGGGACCCGAACTGCATGAGCTGTGACAACCTAAAATGTAAAAATAATATTAATACATATGAAAGAACCAAATAAAAAATTATTGTGAAAGAGGTAGGATAGATTATCAATACTTATGTGTGGTACTTAGGAATGAATGATGGAAATCAGCAATTACAGTTTTAAATTATTCATACATGTAGGGATATGTAAAGTTCTTTAATTTTTTAGTTTAAAACACAGATATGTACACAGTGGCGTGATAAGGTAAAAATATATATATGTAATTTAGAATCATTTGATCTGGGCTCAGTGATGTGAGAGAAGTCACTTTATCTTCTGAATCTATTTTCACATCTACAAAATGCAAGACCATGTCATCTATCTCAAAGGATTGCTGTAATGGAAAAAATATTTTTGAAAATAATTATGTGAATTATAAAGCACCACATAAACAGCTATTGTTATTCTCAATGTGTCATACACATACTTCTACTTGTCTTTCAAAGACTCTCCCAGAGTTGTGTTCCAGTTGCTTCAAATTTAATGACATAAAAAGTGACGTGATTCTCCTGCATCCTTTGTGTGACCATCTGGTACATGGGAGCATATATGTGCATGTCTGTGAAGGGAGGGGGAGAGTCTGACATAGGACTAAGGATATTAATCACAAAAAAGAAGCAACAACTATGGATCCATAAGTATTTTAAAATATTTCATTTTTCAGACAGATATATATATATTGTATTTTAAGATTTAAATTGATAAATAAATCTGAGAATTAATTTTAAATTTTAGAATGAACTCCACTGAAAAATATTCTAATATTCTTAAGTTTAGCTACAGACAAAAGTATTGAGGCCAAATAAAAACATGTAAATACAGGAAAAAGGAATTTAGTGCTCTTTGTAATCTTGTTAGAAATGAACCTTACAGGGCTGGGGATTTAGCTCAGTGGTTCCGCTGCCTGCTTCACAAGCGCAAGGACCCGAGTTCATCCCCGGTACCCAAAAGAAAAAACAGAAATGAATCTTACAACCTAAAGACTTAAACTAAAGTTCTCTACTTTTTGCCTGATAAATCCAAATGATTATCTCACATGAGTGCCCAACCAATATACTAGACTAGCCTCTAAAATACCTACTCAGAGTCTCCAAAACTACATAAATTTAAAACATACTTTGTTCTACAATGAGTTGCTTTAAAGTTCTTTACAGAAATTTCAAATATAAAATAAAACATCATTAGAAACTGAAATGGAACGGAGGACCATATAATAAAGGTGATATATATGTTTTCTCCCCAAAAATATGGGAAGAGAAAGTTAAATAAATACTTAAACATACAAAATAATTTTTACCTGCTCAGTAAAAATTTCTTGTGTGAAGATAGTCTTCATCCTGCTCAAGGAACTTGGCTTAATTACAATCTAAAATAATCAAAAGAATTCCAACAGTATGTAAAATACATGAAACACAACCTACTTTTGGAAATTCATTATCTAAACTATGCAAGATATACAATATGAATGTTCAAACGTATATGCATTCTGTTTCAGAAGCATCTTCTAAAACCCAACACTAAAGGATGCTTTTCCTCAGAAAAAGAACCAATATAAAAGTACTTAGTAAAGCAGGACTAGTGGCACACATCTCTAGTCCCAGCTGCTTGGGAGAGGAAGGCAGGAGGACTGCCTGAGCCCAGGTTTTTTGGGCCAGCCTAGGCAACACAGCAAAACCTAGCAAAAAAAAATGAATACACTTGCCTAGTATATGCAAGGCCCTGAATTGGAAACCCAGCACTGCAAAAAAAGTAGAGAGGGGAGAGAACAGGATGTGAAGAGAAGAAACAATATACTGTATAAAATCAATGGTAATAATTTTCTCATGGCAAAGTTAAATGACAAAAAAGATTGGGAAAAATCATTTGTAAAATATTCTACTTTGCTTTTTTTTTTTTGAGACAGGGTTTCACTATGTAGTTCAGGCTGGCCTTGAACTCACTATGTAGCCCAAGCTGGCCCTGAACTCAAGGCAATCTTCCTGCCTCAGCCTCATGAGTGCTGGGACTACAAGCATGTGCCACCATGCTCACCTTCACTTTTAAAAACACCAAGATGCACCAACATATTTAACAGTAGGTAAAAAAAGAGGTAAGAAGACTAGAGACCAAACACTATCACATTCACATGTCAATTAAAGGCTAGGGATGTAGCTCAGTGGCACCGTGCCTGCCTGGCAAGTGTGAGGTCCTGAGTTTGATCCCCAGTGGCAGAAAAAAAAAAAAGAATCCCAATTGCAATATTGGGTAAAACATATGTCTTAAAATTAATAAAGTATATAAAGTATGACAACATATACTTTATATATAAGGTCCTTGTGTTCAAGTCCCAGTAGGACAAAATTAATTAATTACATTGTATTATAATATTTATTGATATAAAGAAATGTTCATCATATACTACTAAGTTTTGTTTTGTTTGTGACACTAGGGATTGAACCTAGGGCCTTCATACTAAGCTATATCCTCAATCCTTTTTGTAAAAGTTTTTTTTGTTTTGTGAGAGGATCCCCTAAATCTGTACTTTGCTCAGGCTGGGCTTGAATTTATTATCCTGCCTCGACTTCACAGAGTGCTGGGATTACACACCTTTGTTTTGTTTTGGTGTTTTGTAGTGCTGGATGGTAAGTTTTTCTTTTAAATTATTAAATACATCATTTTAAAAGACAAACACTAGAATGTTAACAGTAGTATAGTTGATTATCACTAAATGATGGAAATGAGGTATTTTTCTATACTTTCCAAATGTTCTGCATTGAACTTATTCTTATAAATAAATCCTCTCAAAATGTATTTTCTTAGAGCTCCTGATAAAACTTCAAACTATTGGGCCGGGGATTTAGCTCAGTGGTTCCGGCGCCTGCCTCGCAAGTGCAAGGTCCCAAGTTGGATCCCTGGTATCCAAAAAAAACCAAAAAATTTCAAACTGTTAAACAACTAAAATTATTTAAATGAAAGCAATATAATTATTTTACACTCAAAATAAACCCTCCAATTTGGAAACATCTTTCAGAATGAAAATAAGTTACCTTCATTCCCAAAGTGGAGCAGACCAAGTCAATGATAGCACTCAGCTGGTTGCTATGGAAGTACATAGCCACCAATAATAACATCTCCCCAAAAGAAGCAGAGACACCCGAAGTGCTGTTGAAACACACAAAAAATATGAATTTCCAAAGAGAGAATAAGAAAATGTTTCTCAGTTAAATGAACCATGTTAGTAGAAGTAAACGTACCTCTCAAAGTAAGCTTCTTCCTTTATCATCCAACTTAGCCATACAACCATGAGCTGCTCCTGTTCAGGCGTGCTGTATAAAACACAGCAGAATGTCACTGGTTTAAACTGGATTTACAAGCATAGGAATATGAAAGCATTCTGAAATTATTTTTGGTAGGAATTGTTTATTCTTCCCTTATTTTGTTTTGTTGGTTTTTGGTTTTGGGGGGTTTTTTTTGGTACCAGAGATCGAACTCGGGTCCTCGCACTTGCGCAGCAGGCGGCAAAACCACTGAGCTAAATCCCCGGCCTCCTCCCTTATTTTGAAATATCAAGTCAAATCAACTGTTTGCTGAACTGGACCATTAATTATAATTGAGAGAGGTGGTAGTTCTGGAGTTCAAGGATGAGAGCCTTTGCTTTTCTCCATGAATTTCAACCATCAACTCTCCAAGTCTTAGTTGCTATATTTGAAAGTTGGAGGGTTGGGGATTTAGCTCAGTGGCACTGCACCTGCCTCGCCAGCGAAAGGTTCCAAGTCCACTCCCCAGTACCAAAAAGAAGTTGTTAGAGACAGTGAACTTCCTCACATTCCTTGTAAAAACAAAGACTATTTGGGATTGAAATTTTTTTGGGGGGGTATCAAACTCAGGACCTTTTGCTTATGAGGCAGGCAGTGGAACCACTGAGCTAAATCCCCAGCCCTGGGATTGAAATTTTAAAAGAACTACATTAACAGCTGACACTTATCTAGTGCTAAAACTTAAGTACCAATACGTCAGAATCTGATTACTATACAATAACAAATTAGTCCATCTTTTACCAGCAAAATGAAGTCTGATTTACAGAACAATTTTTAGAATTCAAATTTATAGAGAAATAAATTATTACTAACCATGAAAAAGAAATTAGACAACTATAGGCTGATCAGATATGAAAAAATGGTTATAAAAATTTAACAATAACCATAACATTTTAAAAGCAATTCCTAGATTCTTAAATTGAAAGGTACAAGCTGACTTTGACTTGTGAAAAACATTTTTATTGTTCACTTTCCACCTGACTACAGTGAATATTGGTAAAACATAAAACAGCTTAAGGATGTCCTTCTCCTACTACTCCCAAGTAATGAAACTTTAAAAGGTCATGCTCAACTATACTTAAATGATTTCACTAATAAAAGACAATGTTATAAAATAGGTATCTTAAGAGCTTGCCAAACTTTGAGTAGGAATCCCATCTCTGGTATATACTGGTAGTGTAATCTTGAATAAAAAACTTAAGAATTTGAGGTAATATTTAGAAAGTACTTCAGATAAAGAGAAAAGAAAGCACTTCATTTCATATATCTAATTTTACACCCTCCCAAAAACCCCACTAAAACTACCCTAAAGGAAATTTCTTAAATAAGGCATAAATGTTGAATAGAAATAGAACAATATAATACAGGAAACTAGAGAACATTTAGATGAGTGGTAACCAACTTTACAGCCCGGAGGCAGTAAAATATTAAACAGGCAGGAGGGAAAACCAATCATTTTATACCCCAGAATTCCCAAAGGGTGTAGCTACTGACAGCTCCGGAAGGTTCTGGAAGTGGAAGTGAAGAGAGACTAAAAGAGGGTGATCCTCTGTGTAAGTAGTAGACATCCAAATCACCTTCTCTATTCTACACATGTTCATGATTACTCCTCCCCAAGCTAAGAGAAAGCTGACAAATGATTCTCTAAAGATGGGGAAGCAGTGCATCTGAATTAAGGGACAACCGGCTATAACTGGAGTGACATTCTGAAAGTACCAGAGGAGAGCTAAGTGAACAAATGACTATGCTCCAGGCTGAGATCCACCAGCCTTTCCACTCCTAACTTTGTTCACAGGTTCCTAGACAGGCCTGTACAATCTAGGCAACAGGGTGGTCATCTCTAGGACTGTGATCAGCCCAAGAGTTTCCTAAAGACCTATCTAAATCCCCAGCCCCTATCTAGGTATTTTAATGTTTTTCAGTTTCCTATTTGTAAATAACATCAAGAAATATTAAACACTTGGGCCGCAGATTTAGCTCAGTGGTTCCAGCACCTGCCTTGCAAGCAGAAGGACCTGAGTTCGATCCCCGGTACCAAAAAAGAAAAGACATATTAAACACCTGAAAAAAGCTTCTAACTAGAAAGAGACCAAAAAAAGCACCTCAGAGAAAAGAATACACAGAGGGCTGGGGATTTAACTCAGTGGTTCCAGTGCCCGCCTCGCAAAAGCAAGGTCCCGAGTTCGATCCCCAGTACCAAAAAAAAAAGAATACATATAAAGCCCCTTCAAAATTTCATTGATATTCACTGACATTCCTAATCTCATTGATCTGTGATCAATATCATTAATATTTTGATAAAAATCAAAAAAAGTATACAAGCATGAAGGAACAGATACTACAAAGAAACATTCATAGAACAAAATGAGTTAGAAATTAAACGCTAAATAGCAAATTGAGGATCAAGTTGAGGACAAATCCTAAAAGGTTAAATAAGCAGCTTCTTTCTGCAGTAATGAAAATGTCCTAGGATTAGATTGTGACTATGTCTGTACAATCCTGTCAATAACTAAAAACTACTGAATTCTACACTGTACATGGCTGAATCATATGGGTGTGGAGATTACATCACAATAAAGCTCTTTTAAAAAAGGAGAACAAGATAAAGGTAAGATTTGCATTAATGGCACACAGAACACGAAGCAAATTAAAAACAAAAACATAAGAAAATTATTAATATCAAAGAGATCATCTACTACATGACTGAGCTCAGTAGTGATTACATAATTATAATATTATAAATAACTATTGATGTAATCAAAATCATTATAACTGGCAGAAGAGATCATCTACTACATGATTGAGCTCAGTAGTGATTACATAATTATAATATTATAAATAACTATTTATTGATGTAATCAAAATCATTATAACTGGCAGAACCCAGAAGGAAGCTCCCCGCCTCCATCCCAGGCTCCTAGGGCAGAGAAGCTCAGCTGGTCCCAGCACCTGGAAGGAAGCTCCCCCGCTTACATCCCAGGCTCCTAGGGCAGAGAAGCTCAGCCAGTCCCAGAACCTGGAAGGAAGCTCCCTGCCTCCATCCCAGGCTCCTAGGGCAGAGAAGGTGAGCCGGTCCCAGCAACCAGAAGGAAGTTCCCCTGCTGCCATCCCAGGTTCCTAGGGCAGAGAAGCTCAGCCGGTCCCAGCACCCGGAAGGAAGTTCCCCTGCTGCCATCCCAGGCTCCTAGGGCAGAGAAGCTCAGCCAGTCCCAGAACCCGGGAGGAAGCTCCCTGCCTCCATCCCAGGCTCCTAGGGCAGAGAAGGTGAGCCGGTCCCAGCAACCAGAAGGAAGCTCCCCTGCTACCATCCCAGGTTCCTAGGGCAGAGAAGCTCAGCTGGTCCCAGCACCCGGAAGGAAGTTCCCCTGCTGCCATCGCAGGATCCTAGGGCAGAGAAGGTGAGCCAGTCCCAGCAACCAGAAGGAAGCTCCCCTGCTGCCATCCCAGGTTCCTAGGGCAGAGAAGCTCAGCCGGTCCCAGCAACCAGAAGGAAGCTCCCCTGCTACCATCCCAGGTTCCTAGGGCAGAGAAGCTCAGCTGGTCCCAGCACCCGGAAGGAAGTTCCCCTGCTGCCATCCCAGGCTCCTAAGGCAGAGAAGGTGAGTCGGTCCCAGAACCTGGAAGGAAGCTCTCTGCCTCCATCCCAGGCTCCTAGGGCAGAGAAGCTCAGCCGGTCCCAGCACCTGGAAGGAAGCTCCCCCACCACCATCCCAGGCTCCTAGGGCAGAGAAGGTGAGCCGGTCCCAGCAACCAGAAGAAAGCTCCCCTGCTACCATCCCAGGTTCCTAGGGCAGAGAAGCTCAGCTGGTCCCAGCACCCGGAAGGAAGTTCCCCTGCTGCCATCGCAGGATCCTAGGGCAGAGAAGGTGAGCCAGTCCCAGGACCAGAAGGAAGCTCCCCTGCTGCCATCCCAGGTTCCTAGGGCAGAGAAGCTCAGCCGGTCCCAGCACCCGGAAGGAAGCTCCCCTGCTGCCATCCCAGGCTCCTAGGGCAGAGAAGGTGAGCCGGTCCCAGCAACCAGAAGGAAGCTCCCCTGCTACCATCCCAGGTTCCTAGGGCAGAGAAGCTCAGCTGGTCCCAGCACCCGGAAGGAAGTTCCCCTGCTGCCATCCCAGGCTCCTAAGGCAGAGAAGGTGAGTCGGTCCCAGAACCTGGAAGGAAGCTCTCTGCCTCCATCCCAGGCTCCTAGGGCAGAGAAGCTCAGCCGGTCCCAGCACCTGGAAGGAAGCTCCCCCACCACCATCCCAAGCTCCTAGGGCAGAGAAGGTGAGCCGCGTGGGCACCAGAAGCACCCCCCCCCAGTGGAAATGAGAGAACACATAAACAAGCCTCAAAAACAGACTTCCAGATCACCTACAGCAATCCCAAAGGGAAACGAGATGGAACAATCTGATACTCAGCCACCTGGACTCTCTGAACTGGCAACAAAAGAGGATCTGGGAAAAATGAAATCAGAAATAATTACTCAGATAACAGCAAAGATTGTGCTCATGGTGCAAGACATGATTAATAAATCTAGAGAGGACACAGTTAAAAAAATAGAGGATCTGAGGAACATGATGGAATCCCAACATAGGAAACAAATGGAATCCATAAAACAGATACAAACAGATTTCCAAGAGATTAAAAACTCCATCAAAAGTCTGCACAGCAGAATGAACCAATGTGAGGATAGAATTTCACATATAGAAGATAAGATTGCAATTAGGAGGAAAAGAAAAATTGCTTTAAAATTGTAAGGAAACATGAAAAATCAATCCAGCAGCTGCTAGACGATGCAAAGAAGAATAACATAAGACTGATTGGAGTCAATGAAGAAAGAAGAGAGAGTGCAGAAGACATAAAAAAACTGTTCACAGAAGTGATGGCAGAAAACTTCCCAAGGAGGGGAAAAGAACTTGACATACAGATAAGTGAGGCATATAGGACTCTAGCTAGCCCTGATCAAAAAAAAAATCTACACATAGGCATATAATAGTTAGGATTCCAGAAATCCAACAGAAGAATAAAATTCTACAAGCAGTGAGAGAAAAGAAACAAATTACATACAAAGGAAAGCCCATCAGAATCACAGCAGACTTCTCAATGCAAACTCTCAAGGCAAGAAGAGCTGGAGTGATGTATTTCAAGCCCTAAAGGAAAAGAGCCTCCAACCCAGATTGATGTACCCTGCAAAACTATCTTTCAAAATTGATGGAGAAATAAGATACTTTCATGATAAAGAGCACCTCAGGAACTTCATGAATACCAAACCAGCACTCCAAAAAATTTTAGACAATACCCTAGGAAAAGACAATGAGGATCACAACCCCAGGAAACCCAGCAGAATGAATCCATTGGGCATGACAAATTAAACACAAAGGGGGAGAATCCAACAAAAAGAAAAAGTCATGACAAGCCTTTTAAAACTTTTAACTTCATCTCCCTAATGAGTGTATAATTCAATCTTATTATTGTACTGATTAGTATTTTTCTGATTCTAGAGTTGCACACCATTCCTTGTGCTATACTGGCTATTTATCATCTTATGTCTACATTTTAATTGGGTTGTCTATTAATGAGCTCTAAGAATTCTTTATATATTCTGCTCATAGGTTATATGCATTGTAAATATAGTCTGTTTAAGGACTACTTTTCATTTTAATGATGTCATTTAAAGTTCTAAATTTTGATGGAATCTCATTTATCAGTTTTTTTCTTTTATACATCATGTTTTTTGTATCCTAGGTAGTTCTTGCCTACCCTGAATTCATAAATATTTTCCCTTATAATTTCTTCTTAAAGTTTTATACTTTTAGGCTTTCTTATTTAGGTTCATAGATCCCTTCAAGTTATTTTCGTGTACGGAAAAAAAGGGTTGAGGTTAAGTTTTTACATACGGATACCAGGTGTTCTAGTGCCGTTTGCTGAAAACACTATCTCTTCCTCGGCTCTTGAATCGAGTTTATATTCTATAAAATGCTAATGTTAAATAATCTTGCAAAACTCAGTGGATCATATATGTGTGGTTCTATTTCTAGATTCTCTGTTTTATTCAAATGCTCTATATGTCTTTCCTTACGCCAACACTGCCTTGATTACTGTAGCTTTAGAAGAAGTCTTAAAATTAGGTACTAAACATCTTCCAACACTGTTTTTGTTTTTGTTTTTAACTTTTCTAGGTCCTTTGTACTCCTACATAACTTTTAAATTTCAATATCCGATTCTTCATTTATAGCAAGTATACACAGACCTGAATTTTTATATATACCTTGTGTTTTCTAATCTTGGTAAATTCAAGTACAAGTTCTAGGGGCTCCTAGAGATTTCTTAGTATTTTCTCTGTAGATGATCATTTCATCTACATATAAAGATTTTGCTTCTGCCGTGCCAATCCTATCCTAGTTGTGTCATTTTATTGCCAGACTATTTTGGTGGGGACTAGGTTTCAAAGTTTAATGGACAGATAAAGAGTAAGCATATCTGCCCTTGTTCCCCACTTTAAGGAGAAAGCATTCTATCTTCTCCATTTATATAAGGCATTCTTGCTGGAAGTATGGAGTACATGTCTTTAATCTGTTGAGAAGTTTCTGTTCTACTTCTAGTCTCCTGATAGCTTTTACCATGAACAGCTGTAGAATTTAGTCCAATACTTTTTCTCCAACTAGTGACAGGATCATATGGCTTTTTCCTTTCCTCTGTTTAAATGATGACTTTTGGGGGTGGATCTTCCAATGCTGAACCAACACTGCTATCCCTATAACAAAACCACTTTCTGCATCCTGCCAGATCTGACTTCTAATAGTTTGTTTTGTTATACAAATTTCTATCTATGTTCATACTTTTTTCTTCTATTATCTTTATCCAGTTTTAGGATTAGCACAATGTGGAGTTCCTAAAATGAGGAGAGAAATGTTCCTTCTTTTTTCTGCTTTAATTGTTTGATATAATTTATCAGTTTAAATGTTTATGAGCCTGCTATTGTCATATAGGTAGGTTTTCAAGCTAGGAATATATTTTCTTTAATAGGTGCTGTTCAAATTTTATATTTCCTCCAGAGTTAGTTTCATTAATTTGTCTTCCAAGGTACTTCTTAGAAGTTGTCAAATTTATTTCAAAAAAGATTTTTGTAATATGCTTTCTATATCCTTTTAAATTCTGTAAAATCTGTGATAATGTCTCCTAGATCTTAATATTGTAATTTAAAAAATGTATAACTGATATTGTGTAACAGAAAGAAAAGGTCTAAAAGAGCAGGGGAATTGGGAGGGGTAGGGGAAGGGAAAAAAGGGAAAGGAAAAAGTATGAGAAGAGAAAAAAAATGGAAACAAGGTCTTTGCAAATAGGAAAGAGTGGAGGGGGTGAAGGGAAGGCAAGGGAAGGGGAAAAAAAATAAGAACCAAGAGACTCATGTAATGGTACAAGATCCCAATGATGAATGTAACTGTATTTTTTTACCGAAAATGTACCAATAAACTTAATGGGAAAAAAAAAATCATTATAACTATATAGAGGCAAATGGGAGAATAGGAAGGATACGTGGATATGTTTTCAGACAGAGAAAGAACTAATTCCTTATCTTTGAAAGTGGGAATTCAACAAATAATATCTAAGACAAAAATATCAAAATGTATCAAATACAAACATGTTAGTAACAACTTAGTAGTCATATCCAAAACAATTAGCTGAAGAACTAAAAGAAATTGTGTTCAGGGAGGGGAGATAAAAGGAGGAAGGTCAGGACTGGTATGAGTCTTATTTTTTAGAGGGGGGTGTCCTAGGGATTGAACCCAGGGCCTATGCACTGAGCTACATCCTCTGCTCTTTTTAATTTTTTATCTTTAAAAGAGTCTCATTGGGGCTGGGGATTTAGCTCAGTGGTTCCGGCGCCTGCCTTGCAAGCACAAGGTCCCGAGTTCGATCCCAGGTACCAAAAAAAAAAAAAAAAGTCTCATTAAATAGCTAAGTTGCCCAGACTGGGCTCTAAATTGACTCAGTCTCCCAGAATGTTGGGATTACAAGCATTTACCACTATGCACAACTTAGGGTTTTTTGTTTGTTTTGCTTTTGTTTTTAATTAATTTAATTGTTACATTTTAGGTATACAATATAATGACATTTATCATTGGATAAATGTCATTGGATAAAATTATCATTGGATAAAAATCATTGGATACCTTTACTTAATCTCTCCTGGTTCTTATTTTCCCCCTTCCCCTGACCTCTCTTCAACCCCTCCATCCCTCCCCATTTACAAAGAATTTGTTTCCATTTTTTCATTTTCTCATATTAATTCCATTCCCTTTCCTTTCCTCTACCCCTCCCACTTCCCCTTCCCCTTTGCCCCTTTTCTTCCTATTTCACATTCTCTATTATACCTTTTAGTCCTTATTTACACTTTCAGTTTCTCACACTTGAGAAACTACTCCATATTTACACATGTGTCCTATTTTTACTCCTTTAAACAATGTTCTTGAGAAACTTTGAGCCAGGCATGGTAGTGCACACCTATAATCCTAGCACTTGGAAGGTTGAAGCAGGAGAATTGCTGTCAGTTCAAGGCCAGCCTGGGCTACATAGTGAGTTCAGAGCCAGCCTGAACTACCCTGTCTTAAAAAAAAAAAAGATACTACACCCATTCATTCCTAGGCAAAATTTTTATAGTAAACTCTACATCTAATTGTGTATGTACTTTTCTTTTCTCAGTACCAGAGATCAAACCCACAGCTTCATATATGCTAGGCACTGCCTCTTCCAATGACCCTGTATATCCATTTTAATAAGTAAATAAAAGCAGACTTTGAGAAAATACAGAAATTTATACAGTGAGGTACCTGACAAGTGTAGAAAAGGCCAGTAGCATACAAAAGGAAAGTGAAACAAAGCGAACCCCAGCTGGTGTAGCAGGAGGACGACTTGTCATCAACTGCAGTAACTGTTCAGCTTCTTCTTCAGTTGGTCTAAAAAGCAATACACAAGTAGGCTTTACTTTTTAAGCTGAGGGAGGAAGAAAGAAAACTTCTCAACACATTAACCTTGCTGATACAAAAACTTTATAATGATCCTACACTGTAAAATCATTAACATCTAAAATTCTCAAAAGCAACACTTTTAAGAAATTACAACTACAGTGTTTTTCCTGAGACACAGAGGCAGACCTCACTTTGCCCAGTAGTGTGGGACCATAAAAAAGAACACATAGCTGAAACCATGCAACACAATCTTAATAATGGTGAAAATTACTATTGTACTGTGACCTATTCAATATTTTTGTTAAAACCTGAAAAACTATGTTATAATGGAAAAAACAGTAAAACTAATATTTCCATGCCACTCTGTAATAGAAAACACTAGAAACATTAAGAAATAGTGTTTTGTTTCTTTGTAAATAGCCCTTGCCTTCTTTACATTGCATAATTTGTAACATAGAGTAAGCTTTTTCTCTATGCCTTGCTGAAGTGGCATATACCCTTCTAGGTTTGGATCAGCTTCCAACACTTTATCCTTTGCAGTTTCATTTCCATAAGACTTCCTTTAATGTGAAGATGTATGCATATGTCACATCCTCTGGGAAAATTTCACCCTTTTCTTACACATCATTTATGTTAATAGGTTCACCTTTGCTAAATTCCTCCAGCTCCGTATCTAGGGTCTTGGAAATGGTACCAGTGTCAAAATTCACACAATTAGCTATTCAATTTATATCTGGCTCAAATATCATTTTCAATGTTACTACTTTTTTTTGTTTATTATACTTTCATCTTTATTGGCCAATTCCCTCTTTCAATTACCCATTTTTGTTAAATGGCATAAGTTTATCACTGAGAGATAAGGAAGCAAGGAAACTTTGCTGTCTGTGCATGAATCTAACAAAACACGTGTGGTGCTCAGTCACCAACAGACTTTTAAAGAAATAATGCTAGTGGTCACTAATACACATGAGATTATTTACATAGTGGTATGTATCCTAAAGAGCTCACAGTAAAGTCTGAACTTTATACAATTATTAGGTTAATATACTGTGGTAACTGAAATTTGGACACTATTGAGGGATGAGTATTTTTTTTAACTAAATGATAGTAACTGATGGGCTGGGGATTTAGCTCAGTGGTTCTGCCGCCTGCTGTGCAAGCATAAAGACCCAAGTTCGATTCCCAGTACCAAAAAGAAAAGAACACTGAATTTCACACATATCAGAGACACAAAGTGAAACTAGACATATAACAGTTGAGGACATTATTCAAAAGAATGGAGTACAGGGAATAAAAAAAAAACCTGTGCTTAATAGCCCCATTATATCAGTTTTTTAAAAATTATAATCTTGGTTGCAAAAGGAAACATAGGAGAGATTTACTTCAACTAGCTGCATGGACAAGAAAAGGATCACACACAGATCATGCAGCAGAAGTCTTAAGTTGCAGTGAAATCACAAGTTTCTTTATATTGTGATCAGAAATTTAAAAACTACTCTGGCCCCTCCTGTATTTTCATAATTCTATTACAATCAGACCAAAATAAATTAACACATTCCTGACAGGAATACTTGACCTTAGATCAGCAATCTTTTTTTTTTTTTCCATACCAGGAATCAAACTCAGGACCTTGTGCTTGCAAGGCAGGCACAGTGCCACTGAATTAAATCCCAGCTCCTAGAACAGCAATCTTGATCTAGGCCAGGCTCCCACCTGAGCCCAAAGAAAACCTTTAATTCTCCGAACAAAAAGGCCTTAGGCCCACTTTCTTGGGATAAAAACAAGAAAGTAAAATGACAAAAAGGTAAAGTATCAAATTATTGAATACTTGAGTCCAGCGATCCCCATCAAAGCACAATAGAGACGTAAGAGTGCACTGGCTTTCACAACATGCTCTTCTTTCAGCCCCGAGTACACGGACACATTGGGCTCCATCTCCACATCAGCTTCTTCTACAATGCGGGTGCTTCTTACTGTGGGAAGAATGCCCATCAGCTCCAAAAGAAGCTGCCTTCTCATCTGCCAAAGAACAGAACTGCTGGTCTCTCTTTTTCTCTGAAAGAAATATGAATCACAAAAGGAAAAAAGCATAGAGCATTTACTAAAGTGAAAGGAAGCTCAAACAGACCTCCTCATTTAAACACTTGAAACTGACCCATTCAGAGAGGTCACTGTAACTACAGAATCTCATTTTAACAATTCAAGTAAACTCAAAATTCACGGGTCTGTTGGAAGACTACTCTACCCTGATTTGGACAGGTTGCAGAGAGAGGAAGACTAAATCAGTGATCATCTGAATTATAGAATTTTGTTTCTTCTCTTTTCTTTTCCTTTTTTTGTTTTTTTGAAATAGGTCTCGCTATATAGTTCAGGCTGGCCTTGAACTCACTATGTAGCCTAGGTTGGTCTTGAACTCACAGCAATACTCCTGCATCAGCCTCGCAAGTGCTGAGATTACAAGCGTGCACCACCATGCCCAGAAACGTATAGAATATTATTTAAATGATACTTTTAAATAAATAATATAGAGCTGAACATGTAGCCCAGTGATAGAATGCTTGCCTAGCATGCACAAGCCCCTGGCTTCAATCTACAGCAAAGAGAAAAAATAAATAAAAAGCAAACACAGGCCAGGGATTTAGCTCAGTGGTTCCACTGCCTGCCTCGAAAGTGCAAGGTCCTGAGTTCGATCTCTGGTACAAAAAAAAAAAAAAAAAAGCAAATACATCATGTAGTACAGTAGGACGTACTCAGATTGCGGAGAAAGATGGTCTTGAGTTTAAACCCTAGCTCTACTATTGAATGATTAAGTACTTTTAAGTACATGAGGTAACTTCTCTGAACCCTAATTTCTTTTACTGACAAGGAAATGAATATTTTACTAATAATATTTATCTAGTAGAACTGTTGTAATTAAGTTTATTTTTTTTATTTATTTTTTTTTTGGTACCGGGGATTGAACTCGGGCTCTTGCACTTGCACAGCAGGCGGTGAAACCACTGAACTAAATCCCTGGCCCATTAAGTTTATTATTAAAGCAGATTTATCTATATTGTACTTGGAAACGCTCTAAGAATAATAAACAAGTAATATTTGCCATTTATAGTTTAGAACTGCTTTCATGTTATTATCTTTCTTTTTCCATTCACACACCTACTTAGCAGATATTGAGTACTTGCTACTTATCAGACACAATATTAGGTCCTGCAGAGTAAGAGATGATTAAGATGTCATCTCTCCCTGAAGAACTGGGGGAAGGGGGCTAGACTTTAAAAAGTTCTAAAAATTTAAAAAAAAAAAATTTGAGAAGTTCTAGAAATGGATAGTGATAATGGTTGCACAACATTGTAAATGTAGTTAATGCAATGAACTATACACTTCAGAACAATTAAATGGCACTAGATGTTTATGTACGTAAATATGTACACATATGTGTACATTAAAATTATAGAGTATAACTTATTTTGGTGACCTAATGCAGCAGTTCTCACGAGCCTGACCCAGGACCCTGGAGATTTCTAAAACCCTTTCATGGAGACCAAAATGGCAAAACTATTTCTTTAACAATACTAAAACATTGCCTTTTTTTCCTTCTATCTCACAAGTCTACACTGTATTTTTCCAAAAGTTTCTATTAACCCAGACAATGACAAGATTTGAAAAATGTAAAATACAATTATTCTCACTAAATTTTTTGATTTTGGAAAATATATTTTCCAACTTAAAAGTGGGTTCACATTTAATTAGGTAATTACTGCTACTTTTAATGAATTAAATATTTCAAACATTTCAGTTGCATTTTTTTTTTGGTACTGGGGATCGAACTCAGGTCCTTGAGCTTGCACAGCAGGTGGCGAAACCACTGAGCTAAATCCCCGGCCCTCAGTTGCATTTTTAATGAGAAATATCAAAAGATAAAAAGCCATTCTAACAAATGCTCTTTCATATCCTCAATGAGTTTTCAAAATGTAAGGATGTCCCTGAAAATAAATTTAAGAACCACTGATCTAATGATATATTTTTAAGAGTTTCTTTCTCTTTTAGTAATCACAAAAATATCTGATCCACAGCCAAGAGATATTTAACCCTCACCTGCTGTCCGTTTCGGATAAAAGTTCCAAACCAAGTCCGGACTTTTGCATTTGTTCCAAGCAGCAAACCACTAACAAAACAAACCAAGTCACTCACTCCATCTTCACAAGCTTCATTTTTAGTATGATCCAATGTCAATGCCACTCCAAGGCCTGGCAAGTGACATTCTTCCACCTAACACAACAAAGCAAGCAAATTAAACTCAGTCTCATAAAGGGTTAGGATGTTTTAAAATCTAAAGCATCTAACTCAGGTGTGATGGCACACACCTGTCATCCCAGCCTCAGCAGGCTGAGGCAGGAGGATCACCTTGAGTTCAAGACCAGCCTGGGCTACACATTGAGTTCAAGGCCAGCCTGAACTACACAGTGAGACCCTGTCTCAAAAAAAAAAAGAGAGAAACAAAGGTAACTCACCCAATAATTAATTAAAATTCCCAAACTCTACAAGATTCTAAAACCATCTTTAGAAAAGTACATCGTCCTAATACAGTATAAAGAGCTGTGTCCCATAAAAACAAGATCTCTTACCACCATGCCTCGGACCTTGAGGGCCTGAGAAGGATTCATTTTACATAAGAAGCGTAGAGCATCTGTCCTGCGCCTTCCTCCGAGACTTTCTTCATCTTGTCGTTCTCCATTTTTGATCAGGCCTCTACAAACTAAATATTTAAGAGAGTCTATTACCTCAGGCTTTGTAAGAAAGATGTTATGAAGTAGGCATGGTGGTACATGCCTATAACCCCAGTACTCGGGAAGCTGAGGCCAGAGGACTGCCACAAGTTCAAGGCCAGCCTGCCCATAAGAAATCTCCCTTAAAAGGCTGAGGATGTAGCTCTGTGTTGGAGCATTTGCCTAGTATATGGAAGGCCTTGGGTTCGATCCCCACGACCAAAAAAAAAGGAAAAGAAAAAGAAAAAAAGAAATCTATCTTAGATTAAAATAAAAAGATAAGGAAATACTTAACATTATCCAAGTACTAATTGTAAGAAAGATTACATGGCTGTATTAACATGAGATAGAGTAGACTTAAAAAACAGAAAAATGACCAGGAATAAAGAAGGTCATTTCATAAAGAAGGGGAAAAAGGCTCAATTTATCAAAAAGATGTGTCAATCCTAGATGTGCATTGACTCCATAAGAAACTTGAAAACACACAAAACAAAAACTGACAGCACTAAAAATAAAAACAAGCAAATCCACAATTATGTTTGTTTTTGTTTTTTTGTTTTTTTGTTTTTTTGGTACCAGGGATTGAACTTGGGTCCTTGTGCTTGCACAGCAGGCAGTGAAGCCACTGAGCTAAATCCCCGGCCCCATCACAATTATGTTTGGAGACAACAAGTCACCTCTTTCAGCAGTTGAAAAAAACAATCAGAAAAGCAGAAAAAACATAATTTAGAAAAAGCCACTTTATGTCATGTGATAGTAAATAAATCTTTAGATGTCTAAGGGAAATACTATCAATATGCCATTTCACAGATGAGAAGTTATGCATCCTAATGGATATTACACAATAAGAAACAAAGTCAGGAATCACACCCCAGATCCAGGGCTTTTCCTTCCCTGGCTCCCAATTCATAAATTACCTTGCTTAATAAAAACTGTTTTTATTTTTATATTACTCAGACTCAAACAACCATATTCAGTTATTAGTAGTTTAAAATAAAGGTGAAAATTCTTCATTAATTGGTTAATTTCTACTCTCTACTATTCTGCAAAATGACAGCAATAAGGCTAAAAAATAAAAGTCTAATTGCTGGTATTCCCTATTACCTATCTCTCATATTGCTCTTTGGCTAGTTCATACATGTATGTCTTCTCTTCGTTTCCTGAGTATAGCGATTATACCTTATAGTTCATTGGTATTTTTCTGCTGTTGTATTATAGCTCTGGTGGCCAAGGCAAAAAAAAAAAAAAAAAGTTTCTGTTACATATTAACTACACTTAAATTTACAAGGTCAATAAAATTTGGAAATATCTAAGTTCAGTATTTCTAAAATAAATACCCACTAATAAACTTTCAAAAGATAAGCTTTGAAATAAAGCCCTGTGTTTCTTCTTGGCTTAAAAAAAAAAGGACCTAACCACATTGCAGTGGCATGTACCCAGTTACTCAGGAGACTAAAGAGGGTTTGTTTGAGCCCAGGAGTTCAACGCCAACCTGGGCAACATAGTGAGACCTCAACTCAAAAAGAAAAGCGGTGGAGGGAGGCTGATGGTACAACCCTGGGAAACTGAAGCAGAAGGAACACAAGATTAAGCCCAGACTGTGCCACTTAGCAAGACTCTCTCTCAAAATAAAAAATAATAAAGGGCTGAGGATATAGCTCAGTGAAAAGGCCCTAAGTTCAATCCCTAGAACCACATACAAAGGATCCTGTACATTGTGTACATGCTCCACCATATGTCTTCAATATCTCATTTTAAAATTATATTTACCTTCATTAAAACTATCAGGAACATTAGCCACCAAGAGACACAAGAACCAGGCGCCATTTCTAACATGTAGCAAGGCTTCAGCTACATCAACTATAGGAAGCAAGGAAGGGAGCTCTATGAGAAAACAAAGTCAATGTTACTATTAAAGAGTACTATTTCATTGTGTTATATGTTAAACATCTTTTTATTTCAAAGATGTCATCAGAATGCAATTAAAGTACTTTCTTTTCATAGTCTAAAGCTGTTCCATGTGTGGTGTGGCACATTCCTATAATCCTAGCATTCCAGAGGCTGACCCAGGAGGATTCCAAGTTTAAAGCCAGCATGGGCTACATAGTGAAACTCCTTGTCTCAAACCAAAGAGCTGACTTGTTCAGTAAAATACCCAATAGCCACATACAGATATTTAAATTTAAATTTTTTTTTTTTTGGTCCAGGGATCGAACTCAGGACCTAAAACTTGTGAGGCAGGCACAGTGGCACTGAGCTAAATCCGTGGCTAAATTTAAATTTAAATAGTTCAGTTCCCCAGTCATACTAGCTACATTTCAAGTAATCCCCAGAACATGTGACTAGGACATAGACAGGACAACACAGGACACTGCAGAAAGTTTTACTGAACAGCGCTGGTCTAAGATCTCACAAAAAACTTTGCATTTTTGTCTTTTTGCATTTATTTCTAACATATATACCTATTACAAAGAACTTGAAAAATACAAAACAGTATAAAGAGAAAAAAGTTTTTAAAATTAGCTCCAATCCCCTTTCTTAAAGTCAATAATATTAATTTTGTTTTGTTTTTTGAGACAAGATTTCACTATGTTGTTCAGCCTGGCCTTGAACTCAATAGTAGCACAGGCTGGTGTTGAATTCAAAGTGATCCACTTGACTTAGCCTCCCAACAGCTGGGATTACAGGTATGTGCCACCACACCTGGCTTTTTTTTTTTTTTTAAACAAGATCTCACCATGGTGCCCTGGCTAGCCTTGAACTTGAGATATTCTCACTTTAGCCTTCCAAGTACCTGAGACTACAGGTATGCGCCACCACATTTAGATGCTTTTTTCATTTAACATACTGTGAACATTTTCCAAAATCATTAGTAAGCATTAAAATCATTAAATCAAATATACTATTTTAGTATGTACATAATATGCGATATTATACAACTAATATACTTCACTTAACTCATTGTTCTACTATTAGTCATTTTTTAACTTAAACTTGTAGGCATAATTCTATTTGATGATCCCTAACAACAATCCGGGCTAAGAAGTTACACACTATCATTTAACAGCAAACTATGTCTGAATTGTATCTTAGCGCTAAGTACAGTACCTGCTTGTAAAATACAAAGTACATCTGCAGCTTCCTCCAAGTAAACTGGACTCTCAAAGAGCTCAGAAGACTTGAAAAAAAATTCTCCATTGGATTCAGAAACCTTAAAATGCAAAAACACCTCTATTAATTTCAGGTAATAAATTAAATCTCTTACTATTTTTGTAGTATTTGTTGAGCTCACATAGATCATGTTTCATTTTTTTGTTTTTGTTTTTTTTCTCCCAGTACTGGAGATCAAACCCAGGGCCTCTACCATTGAGCTCTACCACTGCGCTCTGTCCCTAGCCCTTTACCTTATATTTTGAGACAGGGTCTCACTAAGTTGCTGTGGGCGGCCTTGAACTTGTAAATCTTCCTGCCTCAGGCCGCAGGGCAACTGAGATTCTAGGAGCAAACCATCATGCCCAGCTCATTTCTCTTAATATATCACTAATATACTGCAGCAGAATGGACAGTACTAGATCACCTTCAATCAATTTAACCACAATTACTATTCAGATCTAGCAGTACTAGTCTCAAGAATTGATTGCTAACTGGGCCGGGGATTTAGCTCAGTGGTTTTGCCGCCTGCTGCGTAAGTGCAGGGACCCGAGTTTGATCCCCAGTACCAAAAAATAAAAAGAAAGAAAGAAAGAATTGATTGCTAACTACATATTTTAAGACATTGGAAATTAAAGGATAAGGTAAACCAAAGAAATGATCTAAGAATGTTATCTACATAACCAGTTGTTTTCAAAAGCCAAAAACTCTAAACGTAAAGCTGTATAATAAATATAAATTCACATTTGATTCTGAATGAACTGTGAGGAAAAATAAGGAATTAAAATTTGGATCAACAAAAGCACAAAGTTCTCGGGAATTTTCCTTCAGTAAGTCTCTTTCTCTCCCGTGGCCCCTACCAGGCATTGAACTCAGGACCTTGCACTTATGAGGCAGGCATTGTGCCACTGAGCTCAATCCCAGGCTCCTCCTTCAGTAATTTTATCACCATGCTTTGCATATGATGAAGAATGCTAAATAGCTGGGGATTGGGCTCAGTGGTTCCACTGCCTGCCTCACAAGCACAAAGTCCTGAGTTCTATCCCCAGTACCAAAAAAAAAAAAAAGAATGCTAAACAGAAAAATTAGAGGAGAAAGTTCACTTATTTTAGCATAACCATCAAGTGATATATTAAGGAAAAGATGCAGAAAAAAATTTGGTTGAGGGTGAGGGGAGGATTTGGTTGAAATTAAAGAGTATTAGTATAGTGGAAAAGAACAGAAGAAAATTATTTGTGATAGAAAAAATTTTACAAAGATTTGTAACATATCTTAAAAACTTTATCTAAAGCTAGCTGAAACTTCCTACCAGCATCTTCTCTAGAAACAGAATTTAGGGTGTTTTTTCCCCCACAATTTATACAACCAAATTTTACTGATTATAATAATTGACCCCAAATTTCTAACAGTAACTTTTACCTCTAAAACTCTGGGCCTCATTTCACATGAGACACCTTAATATGACGATCCAATTTAGTTCTTTGTATGAAAGATCCTGGACATTAGAAATTTTAAGTTCAGAGTTTCAATTAACCATAATTACCCAAAGGTCCATGACTTAAAAATCTATATTTTTACTTAGAAGAAAATAGCCTTCATTCGGGTCAATTAAGTCATGTAGTGAGTGAGGCCAATCAGTGATCCTACATCTAATTCAGATCTGATATTTCTTAATCATTTTTTTTGTTGTTGTTAAATTCTTTTATTGGTACATTTTAGGTATACAACACAATTACATTTCTCATTGGGAATTGTACCTTTACATAATGCATCTTGGTTCTTTTTTTTTTTTTATGCATCTTGGTTCTTATTGATATTCCTTACTCATTGTCACATATGAGGAGTTTCATGTTCAGGCAGTGTCTAAATGAATCCGCACATTTTTCAATTATGCCACACTACATTTTATAGGGGACTTGTCAATTTATACAAGTCTTGACATAAATTAAGACGTCAAGAAGCCATTGTATGGATTCCATACAGGGGGAAAAAATCCCTATGACAGAAAATGTAAGGCATACATAAAAGAAAATAGTAATTAGAGAAAGCAATCCTATATGGCATGTTTTTTTGTTTTCTTTGTTGTTGTTGGCTTTGTTTTTGTTGTGGTGGTGGTGGTAGTGATGGTTATGGGTTTGTTTTGGGGGTTTTTTTTGCAGCACTAGGGATCAAACCTAGGAACACTCTGTCTCAGAGTTACAACTCAACACTTTTTATTTTTTTATTTTGAGATGGGATCTCACTAAACTGCCCAGACTGGCCTCAAACTTGCAATCCTGTTTCAGCCTCTGGAGTAGCTGGGATTATAGACCAATGTATATTTTTAATATCCTTTTAATCTTTGAAAGGAAAACACATATCAAATAGAAATACCAGTCGAAAAATAAATAAATAAATACCAGTAGAAGATGCAACCTGCCTGACTTCTTGCCTCTATTTTTTTCTACCTTTCTATGTATAGATATCAAAGCACAAATACTGTCTTTCGCAAACAGGTAAGAATCAAAGAGATGAGGGGAGGTGGAAAAATAGAGAGGGGAAGGGGATGTAAAAAGAATTGAGATGTGTTATGTACATGCACCAACTCTCCACGATGAAAGTAATCATTACAGGCCGGGGATTTAGCTCAGTGGTTCACTGCCTGCTGCGCAGGCGCAAGGACCTGAGTTCGATCCCCGATACCAAAAAAAAAAAAAAAAAAAAAGAAAGAAAGTAATCATTATATCCTTCAAACATGTACTAATAAAAATTAAAATTTGAAAGAAAAAATCATGAATACTTTTGAGTTATGGCTAAAAAATAAAAGAGCACCTTGTTCATAATTGCTAATAGTTCACTAAGCACAAGACGCAATCGACGAGGTGAATCACTGTGTTCAAATTCTAATGTCAGTCCATGCTGAAGCTGTGACACCAGGATGCTTTCTCCACTGCCTCCTCCAAGTTTATGCCTAATGAAATACAAACACGTAAAACAACAGTTATGAGAACACTGGTGTGGAAATAATTGCATTTTAAATGTTTTCTATTACTTTCAAAATGCTGTTTAGTTTGCCTATTTCAGGAATTCACGAGCTACATAAGGACTCCATCAGATCTGGTAGTTAATACCCACTGCCATTAAACAAAAGTGCCTTCTGGATTCACAATGGGTAAGAAAGCATATAATATCAGGTGAGTCCAGTAAATCCGTCTAATCCAGGGGAAGTTATCCTACCCACTCCCCACAAACAGTAACTGACCTAATAAGTTCTCCCTAAGCACAACAGTATGTGGCCAAACTTTTCTGCAGATATTTTATAATACAGAATTCAAAAGACCCCAGAATTTTAACTCTAAATAGGAAAGATAAATAGTAAAATGACCTCCAAAGTTTAGATTCTCATTCTCTGGAGGAACTCTGAAAGTCTGAAAAACATCCGATTCTCTACTCCTTGGAAAATCCAAATAAATTCCAACCTGTGTATTACATAACATTACCTGAGCTGCTGCTCTTTACTGGCATCTTGTTCTAAAGCATGAAAGTCCACAGACAACAATGCAACAATAGAGTTGACAGCTTCCACTCCAGAAAGAAGGCGAAGGATAAGTTTTTTATCCTGAGCCCAGCTTTGGCTCTGATCAGCTGGAGCACAAAGTGCCATCCGCACCAAACAGGGCAAAAGAAGTCTCAGCTCTGGATCACTTAAAGATGCCAGGCGAACAACATCCACTTTCTGCATTGCTTCAAAGGCAAAAGGGCTAACAAACTGAAGGCTTGTACACTCAGTCATTGTCACTGCTGATCCTGGTGATTAAAAAACAAAAAGTATGGTTATAATTTCCACTTGTATGATCACCCTTCTTTTTCAAAAATCTGAAAAATGTGGTGGATCTTTAATAGGGCCTTATGTTGGCAATGTTTCTGGCACAATTAAAGACCAGGTTTCTTTGTCTTTCTATGTTTCTACTGCCATCTGGAAAATAAGAAAAATAGAATTTATTAATGTACATTCCAGCTTTAGGAATCTTCTGCTCTAATACTTATTTTATAAAGCACATATATGAAGTCCAGAAAACTCAGTAACCAACTTAAAGTAACAGTATTAGTTAGTGCCAAAACCCAAGGCTGAACCCTCATAAAATTGATCCCAGAGCAAGAGCCAGATGTGGTGGCTGCAGTCCCACACCTGTAGTCCCAGCACCCAAAGGGTGAGGCAAGACTGCCCCAAGTTGGAGGCCAGTCTGGGCTACACAGTGAGTTCAAGGCCAGACTGAACTACATAGCAAGATCCTGTCTAGAAATAAATAAATAAATATTTTTAAAATCCCAATCCAAGACTTTCTTCACTGTGTCAGGTATAGAGCTCCTCGATAAGTAAATGCTTATACGTGAATGGCCACAGCCATACTTCCTTAGTTTCACAGGCCTCCCCAACAAACTTTTGGACTTCTTTTCCACCCTCTGTGAGTAGATGAAAATACTAGTAAATCACTTTAGTGGCCTAAAGTAATGTCAGATTCCAGGCTCCGAAGACCACAACACAATTTTATGTCCCCTGTTGGGGGGGGGGGTAGATGAGTAAGTGAAATAATTAGCTATAGGAGAGACAAAGACGAGTCCCACTTAGGCACTTCTCTGTCTCCAAGAGAAATCAAAGGCACAAACAAAACAAAACAAAACAAAACACCACAGGAATAGGAGGCTCGAAGCAGGTAGCCAAAGCCATCTCCTCTTAAGACCGACTGACTAGAAGAAACTTGGGGCAGAGTCTTGGACAGAAACGATGCTTTGCTTTCAAGCTGGAGCTGGTCGTTTAACAGGCTGATGGAGCAGAGGCGCCGAGACCTGTGTGCTCCTAGGTTTTCCCTCAGTCGTAAGAACCAAGTCCCTCCGGCTGAGCAAAGCTCGGCTGGCTGCTGACAAAGCGGGGAACGCGCTGAGGCCTGAGAAGCGGGTGCTTCATACCTTAAGCTCTACCCTGCAGCCTCACGGGACCCCACTGGGATTCCGCGTCTTAGAGACGGGACGCGGCAGAAATCGAGAACGCGGTCCGAAGTTGGGCCTAGGCGATCATCCGGATCCCCAAACCCTGCCTGTGCCCCAAGTCGGTTCGGGCACCAAGAACTCAGATGGTGGGACCAACCGGGTCGTCGATAAAATGGGGGCAGGATGGGTAGACACCCCACAAAGACAGAACAGAATCTGGAGAGAAGGAAAGGCGGAGGAGACTTTTTCGACCTGCCCCAGAACCTTCATTCATCCCCAGAGTCTGTCTCCCGTCGGCCACCGTACTGGACTGAGAGCAAGAGTGGCTCTAAGAGGAAACCCGGAGACGTCGGCGACCCTGCAGCGGTGCGCGTGCGCTGGCCCGCCCCTTTCTCCACGCTATTCGCGGTGCCTGACTTCACCTCATAAAATCAGAGATACTGGGTCAAGTCCTTTTTCCAGAACCTACCAGCTGTGTCCTCTTAGATTAGTCATTGGGCATCTCAGAGTTCCAGTTTCGTCATTACAGGATTAACATGGCATTAAATACTATTAATGTATGTTAAAAAAAATTGTCGCAATGTTCTTTGACCGAAACACGCGAACGGACCCGCTGTACCGTTCTTAATATCCCAGCTCTCACAGCACCAAAGTTCAGAATTCCAGGATTTGTAGAATATAAAAAGTAATCTAATCCTAAACCATCTTCCAACACGCGATCCCACTCACCCAACCAGCGAAAGTTAAATACTTTTCAGGGTTCTTTACCTTCGGGTCCGTACATCTTCAGAATTGTGTTTAGCACTTCTGGCAAAAAAGATCCAGACTTTTCAACAATTTCTCAAAAGTAGTTTATCACCTAGAAAATAATCATTCTCATATCTTCATAATATTTTTCCATAGTTTCATGTTTCTAGTTTAATAAAAAACCTGGCACCTTCTGTTTACAAAGTATTGTGGTAAGAGTTGGGAACAAAAGTTACTTTACAGAGATAAAGTATTTTGTAAGCCCTTGACAGAGGGATAATCTCTAAAACTGAGATCTGGTTTTCAATATACACGGACAAAAGAAGGAAAGAAGATGTGTTGCAACTTTTCTCAAAATTTCCACCTGATCCACAGTAATGCATTTCACATTGTGACCCAGAAGACACATATGCAAATAGCCACATAAATATGTAATATAAAAATATTATAAATATATATCATATAAACACGTATAACACATACACCCGTATTTACATGGAATAAAACATTTTATGAAATAATACATGGTATGTATTATATTTCCTCTTTTAAAATTGGCTGTTCATTATACATTTAAAATTGATTTCATAGTCCACCAATGGGTTACAAACTACAATTTGCTTTTTTTATTTGAACCTAGGGCTTCACACATGTTCTGCAACTAAGCTACACTTCAAGCCCCAATAAGTCATTTTAAACTAATATTTATTAAAGACTTATTTGTTGAACACTTGCAAAGCACTGTAATAAATGCCTTATATCTATTATTTAGTTCTCTGAGGTAGGTAGTAATTGTCTCCAATTTAGAATTGTGGAAATTGAGACTGAGAGAGAATAAACAATTTAATATCCCTGAATGATCTTTCACAGGAAGCATGTGAAAAGAATTCAAACACAGATTTAGAGAATGAATGAGGGAAATCAAAGGCATTGATATGAATTAAGTGATTTTTTAAGGTCTTTTCCAAATCTAATTGTTTATACTCCTGTGATCACTAATGGAGAAACAATATGCAAATCCAGTGTCTTCATCTTGATCTGTAGAGAACAGCAAATCCCAGCAGGCCTGAAGGAGATGAGAGCACCCCAGAGAGGAGTGCTGACACTTTTCTCCAAATTCCCCTCTCCTTATCTTTCAATTCTTTTTTTGTTTTTGTCTTTTTTTTAAATTGAGACCATTTCTCACTATGTAACCCAGACTTTTCTGGCACTCAAGATCTTCCTTCCCAAGTGCTGGGATTACATTACAGGCATGTGCCAACACACCTGGCTCACTTTCATTCTTATTTCAGTGACTATTACCACCAGTTTGAGTTGGGCCAGTTTCTCCTCCTCTTACTCACTTGATAAAAAGTGTTACGAGTAATTGAAACATCATAATGTTTGCCAATAAAATAATTTTGATAATTCTTACACAGACCTCAAACACCCTAAGTGAAAAAATAACCATGAGCTTTCCAGTTTGTTTCCTCTCAGGTCAACCACCTAACTAACTATATTAAAATCAATTTTTTTCCTGGTCCTGGGGATTGAACGCAGGCCCTCGCACACACTAGACAAGTGCTCTACCAATGAGCTACATCTCCAGCCTTTCTTAAATTATTTTGAGACAAGTCTCACTAAATTTCCGAGGCTGACCTCTAACTTGGCAATCCTCTTGCCTCGACCCCCCTAGCATGTGCGATTACAGCCATGCACCAACATGCCCCACTCTCAAATCAGACAAGACATTTCAGTTCAGATGTTTAACCAGGCAGATTCTCTATAAAAATAGTAAATAAGTCCACATATTAGCCCTAAGATAAGTCACAAAACCCTTGATTAACATAGGACTATCCCATTTAATTGTGGTATACACTTTTTTTTCCTTTGGTACCAGGGATCAAACTCAGGACCTTGCACTTGCAAGTCAGGTTCGGTGCCACAGAGCTAAATCCCCGGCCCTACACTTTTTAAATTATAAAATGTTTGAGGAAATAATCCCTTTTCAAGAACAATATTCCACTACCATATCTAGTCACAAGAAGATATATTTTATCAATTCTGATTTACTTTTTACTTTTTTTTTTTTTTGGTATCAGGGATCAAACTCTGGTCCTTGTGCATGTGAGACAGGTGGCGGAACCACTGAGCTAAATCCCTGGCCCTTCTGATTTACTTTTTCACACTTTAACGGCTCTGAAATTTGAATATTATCTCCCTCTCTTGGGCTCCCCATGGACTTCAATTCTCACGTCAGATCCTTCTGAAAATGGTCCTGGGGACCCACTTCCCTCCTTCTTCTCCTCCTCACGCTGCTATATTCCAATGTGAGGACACCGAATCCCAGAGAGGCTCTTTCTCTGTTATTCACCACTCTGCCATCTTCCCAAGAGTCGAAGGTTCTAGTTAAAAGTATGTTGTTTTGGGCCGGGGATTTAACTCAGTAGTTCCAGTGCCTGCCTCGCGAGCGCAAGGTCCCGAGGTCGATCCCCAGTACAAAAAAAAAAAAAGTATGTTGTTTTATTTGGCAGTATTTTTTTCTTAGTGATACATGAAATAATATCACACAACTATTGATGTGTTAGATTTGATGGAACATGTTGTTCCTATATTTTAATTCAAAAGACCATTTTTTTTCCTGGACAAAGTAAACATTCCCCTTTTGACTGGTGTTCTTTGGTTTACTCTTTCTACTTTATTTCTTAGATGCAGGAATAAAGAAACAGAACCAGAGAAAAGTACTTTAGAATATCTACTGTTTCAGATTACTACATGCTTTTTTGCATAAATGAGCTTCAAGAAATGAGGGACTAAATTAAGTTTGTTTCTAAATTCAGTTTTTAAAAGTAAGATTCATGTTCTTTGGAAATAGAATCAATTCTAAAAGTACATGGATATTAGGAGATATGTCATTAATGTGGAACTCAAAATTATACTGTTTTATATTTTTATTAAATTTTTATTCATAGATGGTTGTAGTACATAATGATTACATTCCTTCTGGGAAGTTGTTACATGTACATAACACATCTTTTTTTCATCCCTTTCCCACACCTCCCTCCAAATTCCCTCATTCTTTTTGTTTCCTTTCTTTTTTTTTTTTTGGTACCAGGGATCAAACTCGGGTCCTTGCACTTTTGAGGCAGGCGGCAGAACCACTGAGCTAAATCCCCAGCCTGTTTCCTTTCTTTTTGCAAAAGATCTATCTCCCTATTTTCTATTATCTACTTTTATTTTGCTCCATTTATATTTTGGGTTTCTCATATAAGAGAAGCCATGAGATATTTAAGCTTGTGTTTCTGATTTATTTCACTTAACATTATGACCTCAAAGTGTTGTGGCTTGTGTCTAGATGTCCCCCCAAAGCCTCATGTGGTCATAGGTGGGATTTTTCAGAGGTGGCTGGATATGGTAATAAGCTGGAAATAAGGTTGTGTGATTACTAAATTAGTCCACTGATTGGTTTGGCATAGTTTTGGATGTGGATAATGGGAAGGCCCACACTGGGTGTGAGTGCTACCTGCCCTGAGAGTGGGTAGCCAAAAATAGAATACAAGGGACAGAAAGAGGATACCTTGCTGTTTTGCTGCCTTCCTGCCTTCTGCCTACCATGAACTGTTTCTCCTCTGAGATGCTCCTTTGCCATGCCATCCTGCCTTGGAGCCAGCCAATTATGAACTGAAACCTCTACAAACTGTGAGCCCAAATAATCCTTTTCTTTTCTTTTTTTCTTTTTTTGGTACTGGGGATCAAACTCAGGACCTTGCACTTTTCTGAGGCAGATGGAGGCACTACTGAGCTAAATCCCCAGCCCCCCAAATAATCCTTTTCTCTTTTTTCTCGTTTAAGACACAAGGTAAAATCTGTTTTCCAATAAATGATTCAACTTTATCATTCTTTATAACATGATGTATAAATACCAGATTTTCTTTATCCATTCATCTGCTGATGAACATATGGGCCATTTCCAAGATTTAGCTATTATGAATTGTGCTGCTATAAACATGGGTGTGCATATATCACTTTTATATAATATTAACTCTTTCGGGAAGATACCTAGAAGAGGAATAGCTAGGTAAAATTGAATTTAAATTTTTAGTTTTAATTTTTTGAGGAATCCATATACTGATTTCCAAAATGGTTGTACTGTACATTCTCACCAACACTATAGAAGGATTCCTTTTCCCCTGAAGCCTCTCCGGGATCTGTTATTGATTTATTGATGATCTTCATTCTGACTGGAGTAAGGTAGAATCTCAGTATTCTTTTAATTAGCATTTCTTTAATGGCCAGGATGTTGACATTTTTTCATGTATTTTTCCCCTTCCTTCCATGTCCCTGCCCTCTCCCCCAGTTCTCCTTCCCATTTGAACAGTTTCTATTTCATAGTATCTATTATACATTTTGGTCTTTACACTTGGTTTGTCATACCAGAGAAACAATGCAGTATTTACGTGTCCAATTTATTTCCCTTCAGAGTATGGTCTCAAGATGCAGCCATTTAGCTGTAAATGTCTCAAGTTGATCCTTCTTTATGGCTGATTAGTACTTCACTGTATTAAAAAAAAATCTTCTTTAGCCATTCATCAGTTGATAGGCATCTGGGCTGTTTCCAGTATTTAGCTATTACAAACTGTGCCACTATAAATAGGTGTGCATATATCCCTGTGGTATGATGTTTTTAATTCTTTCAGGAAGATACCAAGAAGAGGAAAAGCTGGGTCAAATGGAACTTATTGAGGAATCTCCACACTGATTTCCATAGTGGTTGCAATAGTCTACACTCCACCAACAGTGGAGAAGTGTTCCTTTTTCTCCACAGCCCCATCAGAATTTGTTATTGGTTGATTTCTTGTTAGCACCCTTTCTGTATGATAGTACATTCACAGTCTCTTCTTTATTTAAAATGTGGTAACTCTGATATTAAACAACTTCATTTCATGAAGGCTATTACTAAATGACTTATGTATGATGTTATCTACAGTTCTCAAGAAGGCAACAGTTCAGACTTGAGCTTTTAAATGGTTTGTTAATCATTATGCCATGATTAACAGCCATTCTTTCTGGAATGCTATGGAATCTCAGTGTTAATTTGCATCTGTCAAATAACCAGTGATATTGAACATTTTAAATGTATTTATTTACTGTTTCTACTTCATCTGAGAAGTATCTATTCATTTCAGATGCCCATTTTTGGATTGTATCTTTAAATTTGGGGGGGGGGGTCCTGATTTTTTGAGTTCTTTATATATTTTAGATAGTATTCCGGTCTGAGGAACAGCTGGCAAAATTTTTTTTCACACCGTGGGTGGTCTCTTAACTCTGTTGGTTTCTCTTGCTGTGTAAAAGCTTTTTAATGAGATCCCAGTTGATTCTTTGTGATAGTTCTTGTGCAATCAGTATTTGTTCATAAAGTCTTTGCCTATACTGTCTTTGAGAGTTCTACCTATTCTATCTTCCAGCAGTTTTAGTGTTTCTGTTTTAATATTTAGATCTTTGTTCCATTTCTATTTTAGTTTAGTGCATGGTGAAAGATATTGGTCAAGTTTCAATCTTCGGCAAGTGGAAAGCCAGTTTTTCCAGCACTGTTTACCAAAGAGGCTATCTTTCTTCCAGTGAAGGTATCTGATTTCTTAGTCAAAGATAAGGTGGCAGGTTTGTTTTTTTGTTTTTTGTTTTGTTTTGGGTTTGCCAGTATGATGCTGTTTTTATCCCAGTAAGTTTATAGTATAATTTCAAGTTAGGGTTTGTGATGCCTCCTGCCTTGCCTTTGCTATTCTAGGTCTCTTTTGGTTCAAAATGAATTTTAGGATTGTTTTCTCTAATTCTGTGAGATGCTGTTGGAATTTTGATCAGAATTGCACTAAATCTGTAACAATTTTGATCTAATTGTGACAGTGGGGTATTGAGGTCCCCCATTATAATTGTATTAGTACTTATTTGATTTTTCATGTCCATTAATATTTGTTTTATATTGGGACGGGGATTTAGCTCAGTGGTTTCGCTGCCTTCTGTGCAGGTGCAAGGACTCAAGTTCAATCCCCAGTACCAAAAAAAAAATTATTTTATTTTATATAGTTGGGAGCATTGGTATTTGGTGCATATATATTTATGATTGTTATCTCTTCCTCTTGGATTGTTCCCTTTACAAGGATGTATGACCTTCTTTGTCTCTCTTGATTAATCTTTATTATTTTTTTTTTGGTACTGGGGATTGAACTTGGGTCCTTGGGCTTGGGCAGCAGGTGACGAAATCACTGAGCTAAATCCCTGGCCCTCTCTTAATCAATCTTGGCTTGGAATCCACTTTGTCTGCAAATAGAATAGCTACTCCTGCTTTTTGCCAAGTTCCTGTCACATGGAGTATTGTTTTCCATCCTTTGACTTTCAGTCTATGAATTTCTTTTTTAATTAAATGTGCTTATTGTATGTTGCATATTGTTGGATCTTGTTTCAAGATCCATTCTGCTAGTCTCTTTTGATTGGTGAATTGAGACCATTAACATTGATGGTTATAACTGATATATCAGTTATATATGTTATCTTTGTTATTTTCCTGTTAGTGCCTCCCTTTTTTCTCCTCAGTTTAATTTCTTGCCTGGCATAGTGGATTTATTCTGTTGGGGTTCACAGAGTTGTAATCCTTGTTCTTTCTAGAATATCCTTCAGAGCACTTTGGAATGCATGTGTGGTGTTCATGAATTTCCTCAGGTATTCGTCATCCTTTTTTTGGGGGGGGGTCATGGAAGTATCTTATTTCTCTATCAATTTTCAAAAATAGATTTGTGGGGTACATCAATTTGAGTTGGAGGTTTTCTTTTAGCACTTGAAGTATTTCACTCCAAGCTTTGACTTGAGGGTTTGTGTTGAGAAGTCTGCTGTAATTCTGATGGGCTTTCATTTATAGATGATTTGTTTCCTTTCTCTAACAGGGTTTTTTGTACCAGGGATCAAACCCAGGACCTTGCACTTGCAAGGCGGGGAGAAGCACCACTGAGCTGAATCCCCAGCCCTAACAGCTTTTAATATTCTGTTCTTGTGTTGAATTTCTGGAATCTTATGCATTATATGCCTTGGTGTAGATTTTGATTATAGCTAATTGGAGTTCTATACACTTCGTTTATGTGTACGTCAAATTCTTTTCCCGTTTGGGAAGTTTTCTTCCATTACTTCTGTGAACAGGTTGTTTTTTTTTTAACGTCACTTGCTCTTTATCTTGCTTTTACATTGACTGCAATGAATCCTATTCTTCTTTGCATCATCTAGCAGCTGCTGGATTGATTTCTCATGGACTCTTGATATTTTTAAGAAGTCTTTCTCTTTTTTTTTTAAACTCTTTTTTTGGTACCAGGGATTGAATTCAGGACCTTGAGCTTGTGAGGCAGGTGCCAGAACCACTGAGCTAAATCCCTGGCCCAAGAAGTCTTTCTTTTCATGATCATGAACCACAATCCTGTCTAGATCTGATATTCTGCCCTCACATTGGCTCATTCTGCTGTGTATACTTTTGGTGGAATTTTTAATCTCCTGGATATGTTTGAATTTGTTTCATGGATTCCATTGCTTTCTTATACTTGGTGTTCACAGTTTCCATTATTTTCCTAAGCTCTTTTTTTTTCAAATCTGTATCTGCTCTAGAGTCACTAAGTATGTCTTTCATTATGGTCACCATCTCTGTAGTTATCTGAGAAATTATTTGATTTGATTATTTTCTAGAGCCTCATTCATCTGCTTTATTACTTCTGATGTTACCAGAGAGTCCAAGTGGGTGATTTTCAGATTGTTCCACCTCACTGCCCCCTGGGTTTGTCTTTGGTGAGCTGGAAGTCTGGGGTTGCCTCTTGTTTAAGTGTTCTCTCTCTTTTTTTAGTTTAATTCCTGGGTTGATGCTTGTAAGTTGGTTATGGCGAGTAGCTTTATTGCTAGTATTTAGAATCCTTAGGAAATGACTACTTCTCAGAGCTGTCTTCAAGGTGTAGCTGGATTTTGGGTTTTGAGACTGTTGCAAGATCCTATCTCTTAAAGTTATTGGGGATGAGAAGTTGCTGCCAACTTGGTGCAGACCCTGGTTCTTTGGGACTGGCCTGTAGTATTTTTGTGACCCTTAGGCAATCTCAGTCTTGGGATACAAGAAGAACAACTGATTAGCACAATTATGTTACCTTGGCTGAAATAGTACAATCAACAACAATAATAGCATCAAACACAGAAAAATGACAAATGGTGGTAACTATTAATTTGCCACCTTTAACCATATGAACTAGATTTCTGGTTACATAACAAAATCTAAAATGAATCAGAGAATTGTCTGCAGTAAATAAGCCCTCAATATAGCGATTACCCTCAAGGGAGAAAATTTAAAAGAGGTTGGGGGAAAAATAGAGAAACAGAAGAGGAAAAGATTAGAAGCAAGGTTAGAGGACCAAGGAAGGTCAAGCAATTTTGGGGTACTGGTGAAGAGGACAGGACGGAAAGATCGAAGAAATAAAAATAAGAACAGAATAGCAACAACAACAACAAAACTAGAAACAATGCTCACACTCATATAAAAACAAGATTAAGAAAAAAAAAAACAACCCAGGGCTGGGGATTTAGCTCAGTGGTTCTGGCACTTGCCTTGCAAGCGCAAGGTCCCAAGTTCAATCCCCAGTGCCAAAAAGAAAAAGAAAAAAAAAACCCAAACCCAATCCAAACCAAGAAAATAGACAACCTGGCCAGACAGAGTCCAGATCCAAGTTGATTGGTCTCAGCAAAACAGCAGTAGCTTTAAGGCTGGGTAGTGGATAATCCCAGCAAGCCTACGCCCTTAGTTCCACTGAAATTCAGGCTGGTTTCTGATTTTGAGGCTGGAACTGGATTTGCTGAGCCTGCAGAAGTTCATGTGGCTCCTTGCCAGCTTGAACTCAGGTCCCTGACATCCTCTCAACTTGAACTTGGTAGCCTGTGACACTGGGAGCCACCTGATGGAACTGACCTGCACCTGTTCTGAGTTCTGGGCTAAACTGAATGCTCTCCATGATGGGTACCAGCTGATTGCCCTCTCCTGGGCAACATCTGAACCTGAATAACTCACCAGCCACTCCAGTCTGCTGCATCTACAGCTGTGTTTCACTTGTGTTTCTCTGTGTAGGCCTCTGGGGTCACCAGCAGTCACCGTACATCTGCAGGTTCAAGCTGCCCCTCTCACACAGTGAGTCTGGGGTCAGGGAGAAAGCACTGCTTGCCACCTCCTAAGTCTCTCTGCTCTCCTTGTGAACTTCAGCTCTTGTTTCACATCCTTCCTGTCCCAGGGATCCACTTCCCTTCTTCTCTTCCTCATGTTGCTATATTCCAGTGCCTGGAAACCAAATTTGAGAGAGGCTTTTTCTGTGCTGCTCACCACTCTGTCCTCTGGCTTCGTGTATTTATTGGGCATTTGTACTTCTTTTTCTGTGCTTCTTTTTCTGAGAAGCGTCTATTCATTTCAGGTGCCCATTTTTGATTGGGTGTTTTATTTTGGAAGTCTATTTTTAAAAAAAGTTTTTATGTATTCTATGCATTAGTCATCTGTCCTGAAAATGTTTTTCCCATTCTGTAGGTTTTCTTCATTCTGTTGACTCCTTCCTTTGCTGCGCAGAAGTTATTTGATGTGATCCCGTTTGTTGATTCTTGATGTTATTTTTTGTGCACTTTTTGTTCAAGAAGTTCTTGCCTGTACCCATGTCTTCAAGAGTTTTACCTATTTTCCAGCAGATTGTTTTTGTTTCTACATTTAGATTTTGATCCATTTTAATTTTTGTATAGATTTGGATTGTTCTTGTTTTTCTAGGGTCTTGAGGTATATCACTTGGTCATTTATTTGGACTCACTGTTTTTCTGACGTGGGCATTCAAGATATAAACTTTCCTCTAAGGACTGTTTTCATTGTGTCTCATAGGTTCCAGTATGTTGTACTGGCATTATCATTTGACTCTCAGAATTAATTTTTTCTGTGATTTCTTCTGTGACCCATTGATTATTCTAGAGAGTACTGCTCAATTTCTATGTTTGCATAACTTTTGTGATTCATTTTGCCATTGATTTCTAGGTTCATTATGCTATATGATAATATGCATGGGATAATTTATTTACTTAAACATGTTGTATGGGCTAATATGTGGTCTATTTTGGATAAAGTTCCATGTGCTGCTGAGAAGAATGTGTATTCTGTTATTGTTGGATGGAACACTCTGTAGATATCCTTTAAGTGCATTTGTTCAAGGGTTTGGCTCACCTTTAATATCTGTTTTGCCTAATTAACCTATGTATGTGTGACAGCAGAGTATTGAGGTCCATCACTATATTGTGTTTGATATTTTATGTGCAGTAGTGTTTTATAAAGTGTGGGGCACTGGTTTTCAGTGTATATATGTTTATAATTATCTCTTCCTGTTTGTTTATTCCCTTACCCAATATGTACTGACCTTGTTTGCCTCTTCTGGTAAGTTATAGCTTGAAGTCCACTTTGTCTGAAAATATGATAGCTACCCTTGTTTTCAGGTTCTCATTGCATGGAATATTGTTTTTCATCTTTTGAATTTTAGTCTATAAATTTCCTTTTGGAGTAAATGTGTTTCTCATATACAGCACAGCACTCACTGGGTTTTGCTTTTTGATCAATTCTGCCAGTCTGTGTCTTTGTTTTTGACACAGTGTCTCAACTATGTAATTCAGGCTGGCCTTGAACTCACTACAGCCTCAAATTTGAGGCAATTCTGCTTCCACCTCCCAAGTGCTGGAATTACAGTCATGCACCACCACACCTTGCTCAATCTGTGTCTTCTGATTGGGGAATTAAGACTATTCACATTGAGTTATTACTGAAAAGGAATATGAGAAAATGAAAAAATTAAAACAAAGTCTTCATAAAGAGGGAGGGATGGAGGGGTTGAAGGGAGGGCAGGGGACGGGGAAAAAATAAGAACCAAGAGATTATGTAAAGGTGCAAATTCCCAATGATGAATATCATTATATTGTATACCTAAAATGTACCAATAAAAATTTTTTAAAAGTTATTACTGAAAGGTATTGATATATTCTGGTAATTGCATTATTTTCCTGTTGATTCCTTTCTTCCTATTTTGCTTAACTGCTCACTCTTCCTAGTATATTTATTCTATTAGACTTTAGGCATTCTTGGCATCATTCTTTCCTTCTAGGATATCCTTACGTTTGGTGATCATGAATTCCTTAAAGAACTTATTTCTCCATCAATTTTTTTTTTTTCAGTGCTGGGGATCAATCTCAGGACCTTGCGCTTATGAGGCAGATGCACTGCCACTGAGCTAAATCCCGGCCCTCTCCATTAATTTTGAGATAGCTTTGTAGGATATTATCAGTCTGGATTGCAAGGTGATTTCTTTTACGGCTTGAATCACTTGACTCCAGGCTTGCCTAGCCTATTAGGTGTTGAGAAATATGTTGTAATTCTAATGGGTTTACCTTTATAAGTGATTTGTTCCTTTTCTCTAACAGCTTTTAAGATTCTGTCCTTGTGCTGACCTCCTGGGATTTTGACTGATGTATCATAAAGAAGTTATTTTCTGGAGCTGGGGGATTTAGATCAGTGGCACCACACCTGCCTCACAAGCGGTCCTGAGTTCAATCCTGGTACCCCAAAAAATAATTTTAAGTTATTTTTTGACTGTGGCTATTTGGAATTCTATATGGCTCACTTATCTATGTTTACTTCTTTCCCCATATTTGGAAAGTTTTCTGGCATTATTGCTTGATTTTTTGAGACAGGTATGTAATCTAGGGTGGCCTCGAATTCATGGCAATCCTAACTTCAGCCTCCCAAATGCTGGGATTATAGGTGCATGCCACCACATCTGGCTATTTTTGTAAACAGATTTTGTTATACCATTTGTGCTGTGATTTTTTACTTATTCCAATGAATCCTACTCTTCTTTACCTCATCTAGCAGTGGTTAGATCCATTTTTCATATTCGCCTGTTTTTAAAGTATCTCTGAATAACTGGTCAGCAACATCAGCTCTATCTTCTAGTTCTGACACTTTGTCCTCACACTATGGGTAGTCACACTGCTACCCATTTTCAACAGAAGTTTTAATCTCCTGGACTTCTATTTGGTACCTTTTCATGGACTCTTTGCTAAATTGTTCACTAGTGTTTTGTATCATTTTGTTTAGCTCAGCTAGCTTTTTGTTATTGTCCACTGAAAACTCGAAAACTAGTTGTCCACTTTAAGTCCCTGTTTAGTTTTATCTTCTTTGAGCTTGGCAAGCACCTGTTCTTAAATATTTTTTCAAATAATTCTGTTGTGTAGTTTTTGATTTCCTCTCCCCTCAATGCTCCACAGGTCAGCTTTAGGGGAGTTGGGAGTTTGAAGAGGCATTTTGTTTCCTTGTCTTATTCTTTCTTTTTGGTTGAGGTTTACGGGCTGATAATAGTGGAAAGACTTTGTTGCTAGTATAGAGATCTCTTTAGTTTCTGCTTTTCAATTATGCACTCTGGGCATGGGTAATTACAAGCTTTTGCCTCTGTTCCAAGATCCAACCACCTCTGTTAATTTGGAAGAGGAGGATGCAGTGTAATTGACCCAGCACCCAGTTCTCTAGGAATGGACTACAGTATTGTTAATGATACAAAGGCAATTGAGATACTGGTACAGAGAGAAAACCAATTAATAACAACGAATAAGCCACCCTGGCACTAACAACAAAATCAGCAACAATAACAGCACCAAAGACCAGCTCGATATTCACATACCAAAAGAACTGTGTACCACCTTTAACCATAGAAAAGAGATCTACAAACACTAAGACAAACCAAAAATACATATATATAATTTTAAAAATAATTTTATATATATATATATATGTATGTATGTATTTTAAAGACAGAGCCTCACTCTAGTTCAGGGTGGCCTTGAACTTAGTATGTAGCCCAGGCTGGCTTTGAACTCACAGTAATCTTCCTGCCTCAGTCTCCTGAGTACCACAATTACAGGTATGCAAACCAAATATTGACATACAATAAATATCTACTAAGTGTAACAACTATATCTCCACTAACAAAATGAATTCAACAGTAATAGCACAGTTAACTATCTGAAGCTTAATAAAACAATTTTACACTAGTAAATACAGAGGGGGTGGGGAATGGGAGAATGAAAGAAGTAAAATTTGAAAAATTAAGCAATGGGAGATGAGCGAGAGAAAATTGACATAAAAGATCCTTGTTTCTGTGGTGACAGATTCTCCTCGAGAGCTGCAGTGAGCTGTTTTCTTTGTTGTGCTTCATTTCTCCAGCTTCTCTGTAGTGTCTAGTTTTCCCTGTCAATTTCTTCCTAATTCCTGCGGTCTAGTTCTTTATTTTCTCACCAAGTTGTTCTTTTGCAGATGATTCCAGGTCCTGGAGAGGCCGTATGTTGCTGATCACTACTCCGTTTTTTGTCTCTGCAGGTCTGTCTTGAGGGCAGTTCAGCAATGCCCAGTGAACTTATTTTATCTCCCACTGTTTAAGCCTATTAAGATTTTTTAAAAAAACTTTTACATAGGTTTTTGCTTTAGCTTTGGCTAAGCAGATTATTTTCCTGAATGTTATGTATAAAATGTTGAATAGACTAGAGTCCAGCTCAAGTTCTATAGTTTAGCATTAGAGATAGCCTCTGGTTGACACAGCTCTTCCAATCAACTCTCTCTGGACATAGTTGCTCAACCAATTATGAGTCAACCAGGTACTAACTCTGCTTTGGGATAAAATTCAATTTCCTTAGAGTCAAACTGAAAAGACACATTTTCATAATCTGACTTCTCTCCATCTTGGACTCCAGGCATATCCCCGAACATGGTATCTTTAGTCAGTTTGAACTGCATATTATATAGTAATTCGTGAAGTAAAATAATTTAAGATACAAAATTTGAATGTCATGTATCATCTTTTAAAGAATAAAAGACAATTTACTGACAAACTTTCAAAATGACTAGAATAATGCTGAGGTATGTTCTTATTTAGCAATGTCTGGACAAAAATATTTTAAGCAGCTGTTTATAGGACTTGAGCAGAACTATTTTTGATGAATTATTCATACCTGAACATATTTCTTATGCTTCAAACACATGTATATGATTAAAGAGGATAGAGCTAAGTTGTATTTGAAGGTACCTTGTTTAGACTAGAAAATTAACACTAGATCAGCCTGAAAGTTGAAAAAAAATCCTACATATTATACACTGCTTAGTGATTAAAATCCTCTTTAAAAATAAAACACTCAAAAGTGTATTTATCAGTTTCTAAGCACACCCTTCTTTCTATAAACGACATGAATATTGCTGCTGATTCTTACAGAAAATGAAGATGAAAATATTTCAACAGAATGAGACACCACAAGAAAGGCTTCGTGAATAATTTATTCCATTTGAAGTTTTGTTTTTTTTGTTTTTTTTTTAAAAAGTATAAACCTTTTCCATTTCCTCAATCACAATTTGTACAACTCAGTGTTATGGCATTCGGCAGCAATAGTGTTTGTTCCTTATTCTTTTTTGTCGTGTTAAAAAAGAAAAGCAATTGGACCATATTGAATGTCACTGCTAACAGCAGCTTTAAGATGCCCCTTCATAAAGTGACTGCGCTGTTCGGAGAGGGTGACGCTGACGTGTCCAGTGATGACATTACAACTTGTAGTTTAAACTCAGGAACTTTAAGGTCCACAAATCCAGTTTACTTTGAAAACTAAAGCTATTTTAAAACTTAATGAATATGTCAACCTGAGGAGTATTTTAGGTCCCAAATCCAGTTTTCAAATTTATACTCCACAAAAAAATAAAATACATATATAAAAAATTAAACCACAGTTCTGGGCCCATTAAAACACCAAGAAAATCCAAAAGGTTAAGATTTCCAGCTGATTGGGGGTGGGGGGACAAAATAAAAATGTAGTATTGTTAATAACATTTTTCCTTAATTTAGGCAAACTAAAATCTTAAGAGGAAACCCAGACCAAAATATCACTCATGCAACATTAAATGTATTAACAGACTAATATGCAATGCCATAGTGGATGAGTAGCAAATTATATGATGCAATATAGCATTTAAAAACTTCCTTTTAAACTATTCAATTTGAACACTTTAAATAATGCAACATAGTATTTTGATATTACAGTATTAACATAGTGCTTGATTAAAGATCTGCAAATCTTTGTAGTAACACATTAAGTTAAAAAATTACCTCAGAAGGTAAATATGAAGACGAAAAGAGAGTATTTTAATACAGTAATCTGTGCCATACTGACAATTGAGTACGAATACAGCTGAGGATAATTGACTAAGTAGTAAGAGCTTAATTTTAGTGGTTTATGAAAAGTTTAGAAATATTTAAAAATTACAGCTACTTTAAAATTTAAGGATTACATATAAGTACACTTGGTGGCCTTCTGGCCAAACGATAAGGTGTACAGAAATTTATTCATACAGTGTTAATTCACAGTCCTGATAACTGAATGGCTTGCATAAGAAAGGTATGGCTAGATGTTTCTCACTGGCTGGAAGCAGACATTATATAACTAAACTTTTAAAATGTCAAAATACTGAACTTCCACCCTGCTTCATAATGGATAACTTCAGAAAAAACAGACATGAGCACTGTAACCAAGTCAAGGTGTTGGTAATTCACTGGTATAAAGTATATTTTGCTTACCTATTCAAATGAAACAAAACTACTTATACTTGTCTGTGACAGTACATTAGTCAGATTCTTCATCCTCCACAAAAGGCTTGATTTTTCTTTTTTCTGAAACAAGTCCGAATGGCTATTTAAAAACTTTCTATTAGGGGCCGGGGATTTAGCTCAGTGGTTTTGCCACCTGCTGCGCAAGCGCAAGGACCCGAGTTCGATCTCCGGTACCAAAAAAACAAAACAAAACAAAACAAAAAAAACTTTCTATTTGAGTGTGAACTGGTACATGAAGGGAAGAAAAAAATATTGTATCAGTAAATTTTGTATATTTAGGAACTATTCCCTGATTCCCAGATTAAAAAAAGGAATTGCATACTGGGTTCCCTCCTTATGGCTCCTTAAAAAAGAAACTCTCAGGGAATAATTTTTAAAAATCTTTTTTCAAACTGAGGTGTGGTTATCATAGGTTAGTGATTTTAAACAGCTGAGAATATAACTTTAGTTTTTTAAAGTCACTATTGAGCAAAATACATAAAAAAGAATATTCTTTTTATAGAAATTGCAAATATGCATATTTCCTTCAAATTTCAGACAAGCTTTTTTTTGGTAGAAAGTATAGAAGAAAACATGCCAACATAATCTGTGGTTGTTAGTATAATTTAAAAATTAATGCAGAGGTGTGATCTCTGAATTTAATATCAAAATATGCTGACTGACCACTGGGATTTCATTATACTCTTGAATAAATGACTGAAAACTGTTGTCATCAATTTTTTCTTTATAGAAAAAACAAAGACTTTCTAATGTTTTCATATACACAATTTCAATTTATACTGTTCATAAGAAAATGATATTTATGTTAAGCATATAGTACTTACAAAACAAACTTCAGTAAAAAAAATGCTGAATTAAAGTTTTGTAAATACAACTGGTTTTGTCCTTGTAGATAACTAATGAACATATAAATAGGAATTTTGCTAGACTGCTTCTAAGAAAGATAGGTAGACTTGGTGACTGTGAATTCAAGTCAGCAATGCAAGTCAAAGGCTAACTTGGGCTCTCTTGTGAGCAGCACTGTAGAAAGGATTTTTTAAGGGGGTAAAGCCTGCAGAAAAGCAGTTATCTTGGCATGTGCAAACAAGAGGGAAAGTTTTACTGAAGGAAGGGGTGAATTAAAGTCCCTAAAATTCAAGTCCCTTCTTTAGGGAGGTGAGAACCTCCTTGGCATATGCCCTACCTTAATTTGAGCTGTGTTATAAAAAAAGTACAGACTCTGGTGTTTGGGACTGCCATCTCCAAACCAAGAAAATTAAATAAATAAAAAGACAAAGGGAAACAGGTTTAAGTTTAGAAAATGGTTTTTTCACTAGTGGAATAGAGTCTGAATACCAGGATTCACTGAGAATCTATTTACACCACAGTTTGATTGCACACACACACTCATACATATGCATACTCTCACACACATTCCCAATCCTTAATTTAAAAAAAAAAAAAAAAAGCTAACAATCAAGAGTGACCGCTCTTAATTTGTAAAATGTCTAGAGCTGGGCTAAATTTCAACCGTATAGCAGATCCTGCAGATAAATTCCATAATAATATTCCCATGCCTAAATGTGCCACTGTTAAAACTCAAAAAAATTTAAACATGTAACATTAAACACCAAAATTAGTTTAAGCATTCAGTAGCAAATGTTTTTCTTGTAAAACTAAGTTTCTTTCACTGGAAATGGCCTGAAATATTAGTCATAGCCCTAAACCATAGTACAAAATATAACTGAAGAATTTTCAATTTATTCTAAGTTAAACCACCTAACAATATCACTTGTATATTGCCATCATGTTATTTTGTAAAGATGTGATATATAAAATGCTGTAAGACCCGGTACCTTTTCATTTTATAAACACAGTGAACTTCATTACTGTACATGTACTCTGCAACTACAGCTTAGCTGTAAATCCTCCACACACAATGGTATGGACATTATTCCCCTTCTATCCCCATTAAACTGTACATTGAGACAATACAAATTTACTGTCCCACCCACCCCCTTACAAAAAAATAATACTCTAAAAGCAACCCTACTGCAACTTTTTAATTAAGACGATTACATATATTTTAGACCAATTGCTTTAAAGCAAGAAGGCAATATAAACCTTCTAGGAAAATTTTTATAAAAGAGGTTAAGAAATATAAGACAATTTATACATTAAAAACTTACAATAAATAAGAGATGCAGGCATTTTTGAATACTAGATACTATAATCCAATACAAGAACACCTTGATGTTCTAAAGCCATGTGTTGGTATTCATTGTTCCTCATGTTTCCTCTCCATGCTTTTAATATTCATTTAACATGACTGGGTACTATGGCTCATTACTCTTCACAAATACTGTGACTGGAAAAAAAAAGTTAATTTTTGCTACGAAAATGTTATAATACGTTTTGTATGATCAGTCATCATCCTAAGGTTCAATACAGTCAATGAAAAATAGGGTTATAGCCCCTCCCCCAAGTCAAAACAATATTTGTTGAAGTAATAAGAATTAGACCCCATCACAAATGACTTTCACTGAGAAGATAATTGTAACGTAATCCTGCAGCAAAATATTCTTTCTTCCTCATTCTTTTCTTGCACAGTTCCGACAAATAAAGATCACAGCATATTCATGATAAAGTTATATAACTGATTCAGCACCACAAAATGAATTGGGAGACATGAGCGTCTGTCCTGGATTGCAGGGTCACAGGTTAGCCAGGAGAGTGCATTGTACTGTTCCAAAACAAACCTGAAAAGCAAATAAACTTTATAAGCCATGTACCTATTTCCAGTGTAGATTCTGAAAGTACTTTTCAATTATGGTTAATTTAAGATTCAAAGTCACCTTTAAAAAGAGTGGAAGATAGAGAATGGAGAGTCCTTGGGGGAAATATAACTAATTTCATAAAAATTATTCTCAGGCCTTTGAAAGTGTAGCTCAGCAATAAAGCATTTATTTGCCTGGCATATGTGAGGCCTTGGGTTTTATCATCAGCATTTTAAAAAACAAAACAAAACACTTAACAGTAGATTACTCATGTTAGAAAAAAACTTACTCTGAATAATTAACTCATCTAGAGATTCAAGGACGTACAAACATAAACTTATCAAAAATATGTAAGAACATTTTATCTTTTCAGTTGCAATGGAGAGCACAATGGTGAAGAGCTGTACCTGAGGACATCGGAAGTCTGATTCGAGTCAAGTGGGTGGGAGTGTTTACTGTGAAGCAGCTCATCAGATTGCACTGAAGGCACGTGGAGGTGCAAAGAGGCCTAAAAAGTTAACAGGTAATCAGTCAACCACATGGGACAAATTTGGCTACTGTACTATTTAGTTATTTTCTCAACCTACCATGTATCTTCCTTCCTCAAAGAAATTCATTTTTTTAGAACTGTGTTATGAATGGGAGCCACTATAATGTTTTTCTCCTTGCTTAATTCATTCATTTTTAAATGTAAAACTTACACTGAATCTTCCTATTTCCTTTTCTTCAGCTATAATTTTTCAGACTTCATAATAATCCTTAAAAAGGATTTCCAATTATTTTCTAAGTCTAATTTGCCTAAATGTATAAAGTAAAATGTTTAAGGAGCAGTAAACTGAAACTTGAGTACAATCTGTCCCTAGGTTACACAGAGCTTAATCAGGCAGACATACTTGGGTCTAAACACTAAACAGAAGTAAGCACATGCAAACATTTTACTTACAAAACTATGTATAAACCAGTGGTGGCAAACCTATGGCATGCATGCTGCAGCAGGCTGTTTATCACTGAAAGCTCTAAGAAGTTTGCCATCACCACTATAAACAGCTGCCTTTGGTTGAATTGCTAATAATAATACAATGCACAGATGCCTTCTTTGCCCAATAAATTTCATAATAGGATTATAAGTAACTACCACACTCATTTAAATAAATATGGAAGTGACCAGTGGGAGAAAGGAATGTACTACTATTCTTCACTTTTAGTTAAAGTGAATCATTTTGTTTATGTCAATATATATAATAGTGTTAAAAAACTATAACAGAGTGGTAGTAATCATTTTTGGTAATCTCATTCTGTTTACTGTAAAAGATATTCTTAAACTTTTGTGTAGTATATTCAGGAATGTAACCAAAGATGTGTATATTTGAACTATTTTATCAAGTCTTGTAAACAAGTCTCACATGGCAGATCACTACAAATTAAATGAATGCTTATTAGTATCAATGCTCTAATCTTTATGATAAAATGATTTTTAACAGTCTAGGTAACAACCCACTATTTTTCCAAGCAAAGAGAAATATACCAAGCAGTTTTATTTCCTACAGTATACAATGATAATGGGATGTATAAAGAAAAGGTGAACAAAATTATGGTAAATTATGCCTTACCTGGAAATTCAGAATCAGAAGTCCTAATCTTGTTACACTGTATCTGAGGGTGAATGCACACTTTACACTATCCTCTCTGCAAATAAATATTGAGTAGAAAAGAATCTGGATAGTCCCTTGGACTTTTTGTAAAGTAGTGTTTTCTAAAAAATGTGCCCTGAAACACTAAGGTCTTAAGCTATAAATAGGTGTTACACAATCCTTTTCTTACATGTATAATGTGTATTAAAATAAATGTGGGAAATGTTAGGTAAACAATGTTACTGACTGCTATTTTTCAGAGCCTTTAGTGTTTTTGTTTTTGGTACTGGAGATCGAACTCAGGTACCTGAGCTTACGTGGCAGGTGGCGGAACCACTGAGCTAAATCCCCAGCCCAAGCCTTTAGTGTTTTGATAAAATAAATTACCATGAGTCTGAGAATCTCATTACTTAAAAACTATGCAATAGTTTTTTTGTTTTTCTGGTACCGGGGATCGAACTCAGAACCACGTGCTTGCAAGGCAGGCGAGGTGCCACTGAGCTAAATCTCTGGCCCCAACCACGCAATAGTTTTAAAACAGCAATATACACAAAGCTAGAAAGTATTCGTAAGGACAGAGTAAATTAAATTTAAAATCAAGTATTACAAAGATTGTGAATCTTTCAAGTATAGCATGATGTAATTAAAAGAGTAACATTGTAATCACAGATCTAGGTTTTAGTCTTCAGTCTCTTATCAATTTATGACTGCTCAGGTGAGGTTTTCTGAACTTAAATATGCTCACCTAGAAAATGAGGAGGTTAGAAAGTCAAGGCTTCTTGAAGCTCTAAACTTTCATATGTGCAGTTGAAATTATTATTAAAAACAAGAGTTTCAGTAGTCTGATTTAAGAATAAAGTTCAAATTTAATATAAATTATTTAAAAGTCACAGTTGTTTCATAACTAGGTAATTTTCTTTGTGATATCTAAAGTCATGTGTGGCACTGCACCTCAGAATTTAGAACTTAGACAAGCTATTTCTGTATTTCCCAAGAATCAAGTTCTCAAATTGTATTAGTTAGGAATAGGCACAGAAATGGCTACCTTAAGAAAAAGGGGACACTGATATTGTGCTTGAGGACACGCTGACCAGAACCAGTCAGGTAATGGACCCGCTTTGGCAGTTGATACAAAGTATCCAAGGGCCAATGGCTGCTGGAGAATATTAGTTACTTCATCATGAGACTCTGTTGAAAGTAGCCGATCAGTACTCTGACCCTTAAAAAGACAAAATTAAAAGTGCATTAGTTCATTCTACATAGATAACAGTTATAAATATAAAAGGGCTTATGGCAATGAGTCTGAACTTATGACATCTATTAAAAAATACTGAATATTAAACTCAACAGCTATACTCTTAAAAGTATCCTAATTGGTAATAATATTAAAAAGAACCAGCTTTAAACTGAGACTAGTGGCGCATGCCTGTAATCCTAGCAGTTGGAAGGCTGAGGCAAGAGGATGCCAAGTTTGAGACCAGTCTTACCTAGTAAGACCCTGCCTCAACAAACAAACCATGAAAAAAAGCAAAGCCACGGAAGTTGTATAAATGAATATACTCACTGTTTAGCAAGTTAGTATTATTATGCAAAACCCAGAGTGCATGTGTATATGCAGGGCTTCAACTTTAAGTGAAAAATACAAAATGTTCAATGAAATTTCAACTTATTTCCTAATAGTACCTCAACTAAATCCTGACAATCACACTTCATTCTAAAAGGTTGATTTTATTTAGCTTTATTCATCTAGCATGATCTATAAAATGTAGTTAATACATAGTGTTCTGGAAAGCATCATGCCAACACGAAAAGACTACTAAACGTGTATTTCTTGGTATTTACTTTAATAAAATATAAGAGAAATAATATGCATGAAAATATTCATTACATTGGTATCTATATAACAGAAAAAATTCTTTAATCTCCAACCTTTTGGGAATGCAAACTTTTGGGAACAGCAAGTGATGGCATATCAATAATAAAATATTAAGAAGTTAATTATACTTATTGAAACTTGAATATAGATAATAATAGATATATGGAAAGAAAGTAATTTGCAAAAAGTAAAAACTTATTAAGGTGGTGGGATTATTGGTGCTTTTATGCACTAATAATGTGCACAAGCATTTCAATAATTGCATTTCTTACAGTTAAAAAAAGGAAGGTATACAAGGTAAAAATGGAGAAAGATTCTTCCTTACTTTAAAAAGGTAAATTCTAAAAAAACCAAAAATCAAAAAAAAGGTAAATTCTAAACATATGCATACTAAAATAATTTTTAAAATGTACGGTTTCACAAAAATAAAGATGTGTTATTAACATTCAATGAAGCGCAGTTACTGACTTCAAACAAAAGTACAATACAGCCTACTTTCATAACTGCTAAAAATAAAAAGGAAGAGCATGATGGTGGTCATTATTTTATTTGTTCTTATGAGAAAATTAGTATTTCTATTATATTTCTTGTCATAGCCCTGATATGAACACTATCTTTTAGACAGATGCTGATTTTCTTTTCTTTTTCTGATATGGGAATTGAATTCAGGATCCTGTGCTTGCTAGGCACGCAGCACCACTGAGCTAAATCCCTGGCCCAAGATATTGATTTTCAATGGTGTGGTGATGTTATAACTGAAGCTATGACGAAGTGGCTTATGCCAAGTAGTATAGAAAATATAAATTCAGAGAAAGCAGAGCCTTAGAAACTCTCTATAAAATGTATACATTAATGTATTCATGTCTAAGGGGCAGAAGTGTATAAATCTCATCCTCAACGAAAAAAGTGTTGAATTTACCTATTAATCCCTTACAACAGGAATGAATGATATTTAGATAAACTGAATTTCTGTAATAGGATTACCTTGCCAGTATCACCTCCATGGGGGTAATGAGATCCTGGAGAATGTACAGGAGATGCAGTTGGAGATGCAGGAAGGATATTAATGATATCAGGATCAAGATCATCTGGTGTGTCTAATAAGTCAAAGATACCCATTCCATCTGCTCCATCTATACAGGACAAAGAAAAGAAATTAATTACTCCATTTTCCATATCTTATGGTTATTCACAATAAAAGGTTAAAACAAATGTTAACCAAAATAGGTTAATTTTTTTTTTTTTTTTTTTTTTTACACACAGGGGATCGAACTGGGGTCCTTGTGCTTGCGAGGCAGGCGGTGGAATCACTGAGCTAAATCCCCGGCCTCAAAATAGGTGAATTTAACCAACATTTCCTGAGAGTCTATCATGTGTCAAGTATTGTGCTAACAGCCATATAAATAATGCATAAACAAACATATAGTAGTTTGAATAATGGCTCCCAAAAGACGTCCACGTTCCAATCCCAGGAATTTATGGACATGTTACCAAAAAGGATTTTGTAGATGTGACCAAGATAACAATCTTCAGATGAGGAAATTATTCTAGATTAAGCAAATAAATCCTGTAATCACAGGAGTTCTCTTTTTCTTTTTGAAAGAATCCTACTGACACCCTGACTTTTAACCCAATGAGGCTGATTTTGGACACCTCTACAACTTTTAAGATAACAAATGGATTATCTTTTAAGCCAATAAATACGTAATTTGTTATAGCAACAAATTGCTAATACAAAGCAAATACAGTATGTAGGAAATGAAAATGTACTTAAAATGGGACTATTCACAATACCCTGTTCTTTATCAAGTAAAATATTCAAGTTATAACACAAGATACTAAAATAATACGTATATCTGTGATTTTGAAGATCTGACATTTTCTAAGATAGTTCAAAATAAGAATAAAGTATTATTTATTTTCTTTTCTACTAAATAAAACCTCCAAGGTTCACCAAAAGCTATGTCCTTATTCTGGCAGTTTATATAAAATACCATTTCGGCAAATCAAGACATAAAGATATAAAATGAATAATAAAGCTTAATATAGGTACCTCAAAAGCCAAAGCATAAACATGTATAAACACTTTATGATCAATTATTACCTTTTAAAATTAGATTTACAGGACATTCCATATCATCAATTCTGATATCTATATGCTAAAAGAAAGGTCTGAAATGACTTAATTTAAATTACCATACATTGCTGGTGTAAGGCAACAAACATTTATTAGTTTAGGGGTAATAAGTCTTAAATTAGCTCCACCAGGGCTGCACTCCCTCTCTAGAGGATCTACGGAAAAATCAGCTTCTTTGTGTTTTCTAGTACCTAGAATTATAGGCACTGGCTCATGGCCCCGTCCTCAATCTTCAAAGTTGGGAACATAAAATCTTCTTCCTTCGACTTTGCACTCTTCTGCTTCCGTCACATAGCCTTCTCTTCTTCTGCGTAAATACTATATTTAAAAACCTTTTTTGCCTGTGCACAGTAGGTCACACCTATAGTCTCAGATATTTTGGGGAGTTGAGGCAGGAAGAACATGTGCTCAGGAGTTCAAGGCCAACTTGGGGAACACAGGAAGTTGCCATCTCCAAAAAACACACTACCACCACAACCTGCCCCCTCAAAAAAACCTCTTAAGAACAATTCACCTACCATTGTTAGGATTGAAAGCCAAATCTAAATTTTCAGTGGTGTAAGTAGCTGAAGCTACTTGTACAGAAGCAGAAGTAGGGAACACAAGTATATGAGTACATGATGTATCCTGTGGGGTATTTAGCTGAGATGTCTGCATATTTAGAGTGGTGCTTCTTCCAAATACAGAACCTGTTGATACCGAATCTACAAAGAGAATAAAAGACATTTTTCTTTAAATAAATGAATAAATTTAATGTAATACTTTAAAAATTAAGTGCATGAATTAATTTTGATATAAACTAAAGTTGGCTAACCTGGCATAATAACAAAAGAGCCTTGGGGTTCCATTGCTACTAAACAAGCACTCAGAATGCTGGGAGAGTCTGCAGCAGATATACCACACATTCTACACATGTCTTTGAGCCTTTTACTTAGAGACTGCAAGTTTCGACGACTCAGCAAACAGCTCCAGTCTGTGGGTATCAACAGTTAAAAAAAAAAAAAAAGTAAAGCACTGAACTATGCTATAGAACCAAGATTGGAACATAAAAGAAATATTTAATGATTTAAAAATTAGTGTTTTCCTCAAAGGAGTCATCAAGTCAAAAATCCTACTGTTGATGCTAATATCCTTTATCCCTCTAACTCTGGTGAAAACCACATTCAATTACCATCTACTGAACAGCGGATAAGGTGAAGAACAAGTAGAAAGGAGAAAAAAGTGAAAGACAACAAATAAGAATAGCTATTAACTATACCTATGTGGTTCCACTTTAAAAACAAAAGTTTATCTTGGGATGTATTTATAGGCTGTGGGAAGAGGATGGCAAGCTCAAGTGCAACTTTCCTATGTAACTAAAGTGATTTAGTGAGACCCTGTCTCAAAGTGTGAAAAAAGCATGGCTAGCAATGTAGCTCAGTGTGGAGGCTCTGGGTTCAATCCCAGTACTCCCTCACCCAAAAGTTGTGGGTTTGGGGTGTGCCTGTGTTATAGTGCTTGCCAAGCATCCAAGAGGTGCCAGCTCAATCCCCAGCACCATGAGAAAAAAACAAAAACAAAAAATAAAAATAAAAAACAAGTTTACTAATAACCTTTGCATTTTACTCAGCACATACACTTACATGTGGTCTGAACACTATGTGAATATAAAACAAATTTTAAAACTGCATAATAAAATATAATTTTACCTTTCAATTCTCCATGACCAATCCTTCCCAGACGACCAATTACAACTCTCCATGGTAATGAACTCATTTGTACAAGTCCTAAGCACCACTCCCAAAGTTTCTGTAGACCAAATCTTCTAGCAGAACCTTTTTTCCGACGAGCCCTATTGAACGAAATGAAGAGGCAGCCATAAATATTTCTAAAATTCATGAGATAACTTTATGGAGGGGGACAGTACTGAGGATTGAATCAAGGGCCTTGTGCACACTAGGCAAGTGTGTTCCACACCTGCAGCCTCTGGTTACTTAATTTTAATGTTTTACACCTTTACAAGAAGGTGTAAAGTAAGAATATACATAAAATCAAAAGTTTGGGAAGTAAAGTTTTTTTGTTTTTTGTTGGTACCGGGAATTGAACTCAGGACCTTGCACTTGTGAGGCAGGGGTGGTTACACATAAGTATATTCTTCCCAAATGTCACTTAATTAGCACAAATATCCTAAGAAATAAAATTATATCATGGGATAAAGAAGCACTGCTGTAAGGTTTACAGACAAACAACAATATGAAATTAATATTCCTAAGTCAGGCATGTTGCCACACACTTATAATTCCAACTACTTGGGAAGCCGAGGCAAGAGGACCACTAAGTTTGAGGCAAGGTGGGCAACTTAGCAAGAACTTATCTCAAAAAAATACAAAGGACTGGGGATATAGTTTAGTGCAAAGTGCCTAGATTCAACACCCAGTACCACCATCACAAAAAAACAAACCAGTATTCTGCTTTGCCAGCAATGCTAAACTTTAATAACCATTAAGTATTTTTCCATATGGCCAATTTTTGAACTTAAAAATCATTTCTTAATAAAGAAAATAAAGGATAGACTCCAAAGAAAATAAAGCATAGACTCCAAATCTTAAAACAAACACTGCACAGATCCGCTTTTCAAGTTCTCATGAGCAATGTTCACTAGCCTTGAAATAATGCTACTAGAAACATTTAAGTGATAACATGAGGCTCACCTGCTGTGACCTATTAGTTACATCTTTCATAATAACTGACCATTTTATCTAATTACTGCCAAGGAGAATTCTAAAAAGACCACAACCATTTTCAGAAGATATCCTAAAATTTAAATGATTAAAATTTTCAGTCAACAATTTTAGAAGAGAAAGTTAAATCAGTCAATTATGGTTTGTATCTCAAAGGGTACATGAGGAAAGTTTAAGCATTCTATACATATTTTAGACTTTTTTAATTGCAGAAGGACTTTCTAGTTCTTTGTTCAAAAATTTCAGCAAAGGGCTGGGGATTTAGCTCAGTGGTGCCACCGCCCGCCTCAAAAATTTCAGCAAAAATCATTACCTCAAGATTTATGACAGAAAAGTTAGGAACTTTAATCTTTGTGTAAATAGGTTAATTATCAAAATTGTTTTAATTAATTATAAAATATAAATATTCACTGCAAAAGAGTGAAAAGTATCCTAAATTCTAAGTTTTAATATCTTAATGAATATAACCCAGTTTTTTACTCATTAAAAATTAAACATCTTGTGTGTTTGTGTTAAATTTTTCAATGGGATGATATAATCATATAGTTAGGGAATTATAAGTACCTATTTGGAACATCGATGTTTATGATACAAGTTTCTAAAAGTTCTCCATATAGATCTGTGCAAGATGCAAGAATCCACCTCTGATCATGTGATAAACAGTAGCCCACGAAAAGAACATTGTATTTCTGTCCAGCTTCTCCAAATGTTTCTCCTAGCTCTGTCTGTTTGTCCTTCACTGGAGCCAGAATAAATGGGGGTGTATAAAGTCGAATACACTCTGGTCTCTGTAAAATAAAAAATTAAGGTACTACAGTACTAAGCAATCCTTAAAAAATATATAGTATTTACCCAATTCTGATTGGAAAATGCAAAAATAAAAAAATTGCACCTAATTTTGCACAAAATTTATAGTCATTCATTAACTTTGATCATGGAAAACATACTTACATCAGGACTTTTAAGAGCAGTTTCCATGGCTAAACCTGGACCAAAGCCTGTCAATGTTTTCACATTGGTTGATGTTGGAAGTGGTCTCCGACACTGGGTAAAAGCCGAAAAAGCCAGGGATTTTAAATGCTGGGTATAGATTTGTCTATCTTCATGCTTCACAGGTTGTAAGAGGTACTGACAAGGAACAATCTAAAAAGTATAGGTAAATATTGAAATGTTAAACTTCGAACAAAGAATAAAAGATACTGTGGGATTACTGGTATGTTTAATAAAACCTAACTTAAATTATTATCTAAATATAAGAAAACACAATTCTTTAATAAATCATCAATTTTATCAATGGGGCCTGAACCAAAGGACCACCTAAAAACTTTTAAAACTTCCTACAAAGCAATTATATGAATACCACCATGGACTAGTTCTCTTGTAATTCATAAAACAAAGAGTTTAAATTTGCTTTCAAAAATTTATTAAGGTTAATTTTTTTATACTTTTACTCCCTCCACCCCTTACCCCCCCCCCCCCCGCAGGAAATCAAATTCAGGGCCTGTGCTTGCCAGGCAGGCATATGCTACTGAGCTACATCCCTGGCCCTCTTACGCTTTTACTTGTAACCTGTCTTAAAGCTGTAGCTTATAGCTGGGTATGGTGGTTCATGCTGGTAATGCCAGCACCTGTATGGCTGAGGCAGGAGGATCACCATGAGTTTGAGGCCAGCCTGGGCTACAAAATGAGTTTAAGGCCAGTGTGGACTGCACAGTGAGACTGTCTCAGAAAATCAAAACAAAAAAAACTCTAGCCTATGAGTCCATACTATATTTTTCCACTTATTAGGCTTATTAATTTAAAAACTGATTTATAAAATAACATAAGGCACACAATACACTCAATATAATCTTTTTATTCCTCATTATCACTGCGGTATGAGTATAAAGTTTATCTTTTGTTTGTTTGTTTGTTTTGGTACCGGGGATTGAACTCGGGACCTTGCGCTTACAAGGCAGGCAGCAGAACCACTGAGCTAAATCCCCAGCCTAAGTTGATCTTTTATAAATCCTTTAAGATGTCTATTATAATACCACTTGAAAGTAAAATCAATAGAAATTGGCATTTAGAAAATCAATGTCAATACAGAAAAACATTTCTCACTTTTACCTGCACAGAAACAGTACTCTTGATATGAGGAGGAAGAGTCTGGACCATTTCCAAAAAGCATCGAAGTAGTCCCAAAGTCCACACGTTAGAAGAGTTAGTGCTCTCATCTTTATCTTCATATGTAAAAGGATCAATTATATAAACAACAATTGCAGGTGGATAGGTAATTGCATGTGAATCACCATCTGTGGGGATTCCCACTTTGTCCCGATCCATTGTGCTAAAATTTGTGGTAGAAATAAAATTAAAAAGTTGAATATTTGCTTAAGATACCATTAGAGCAGGATCATACATTCCTCTCCTTTTACTGGTAGAAGAGTCTATCTTAGAATAAAGGACATCTCTTTCTTCCCATGGAACCATAAACACTGCACATACCATTCATTTCATAGTGTACAATACCCCTGCACTAAAATATATTTATTTAATCCCGGTACTAGATATCAAACTCAGGACCTTGCACTTGCCAGGCAGGCACAGTGCCACTGAGCTACATCCCAAGCCCTGTACTAAAATATTTAAACAAGCCACGGCAATTAGACAAGAGAAAGAAATAAAAGGAATAAAGATAGGTAATGAAGAAGTCAAATTGTTATTATCTGCAGATGACATGATACTCTATATCAAAGACCCCAAGACTGCTACCAAAAGTCTTCTAGACTTAATAACCAAATTCAGTAAAGTAGCTGGATACGAAGTCAACACACAAAAATCAATAGCTTTCCTCTACATGAACAACAGACTTACTGAGAGAGAAACAGGGCAAACAATTCCTTTCAAAATAGCATCCAAAAAACTGAAATACCCAGGAATCAACCTAACAAATGAAATCAAAGACCTCTTCTCTGAAAACTACAGCACTCTGAAAAGAGAGATTGAAGATGACATCAGAAAATGGAAAGACATCCCCTGCTCCTGGGTAGGAAGGATCAACATAGTGAAAATGGCCATACTTCCAAAACTGCTGTATTGATTCAATGCAATCCCAATTGAAATCCCAGCAGCATACTTCACAGACCTTGAAAAAACAATCCAAAAATTCATTTGGAACAAGAAGAGACCCAGAATAGCAACAGCAATTCTAGGTAACAGAGACATGGCAGGGGGTATTAAAACCCCCAACTTGAAACTATACCACAAAGCTACTGTGATAAAAGCAGCATGGTACTGGCAAAGAAACAGACCTGAGGACCAGTGGAACAGATTAGAAGATGCAGAAACAACTCCAGACACACTCAGCCACCTCACCTTCGACAAAGGAGCCAAACACCTTCACTGGAGGAAAGATAGCCTCTTTAATAAATGGTGCTGGAGAAATTCAGTTTCAACTTGCCAAAGATTAAAATTAGACCTCTATCTCTCACCATGCACTATACTAAAATCAAAATGGATTAAAGATCTAAATATTAAAACAGGAACGCTGAACAAGCTGGAACAGAGGTTAGGTAGAACTCTTGAAGACATTGGTGTAGGAAAAGATTTTATGAACAAAACTTCAGTTGCCCATGAACTAGCACAAACAATCAGCAAGTGAGATCTCTTCTTACTAAAAAGCTTCTGCACAGCAAAAAAACAACAACAACAGAGTGAACGGACAACCCACAATGTGGGAAAAAATTTTCACCTGCTGTTCCTCAGACAAAGGTCTACTATCTAGAATCTATGAAGAACTTAAAAAAAAAAAATCAGACCTCCTAAATTTAAAGACTCAATCCAAAAACAGGCATCTGAAATGAACAGACATTTCTCAGACAAAGAAGTAGAAACAGCAAGTAAACATATGAAAAAATGTTCAACATCATTGGTCATTTGAGAGATGCAAATGAAAACAATGCTGAGATTCCACCTCACCTCAGAAAGAATGGCTGCTATCATGAAATCAACCAATAACAAATGTGGCTGGGGCTGTGGGGAAAGAGGAACACTGCTCCACTGCTGGTGGGAGTGCAGACTGGGTGCAACCACTGTGGAAATCAGTACGGAGATACCTCAAAGAACTAGGACTGGAAGTCCCATTTGACCCAGCTATTTCCCTGGTGGGTATCTTCCCCAAAGAATTAAAAGAATCGTACCACAGTAATATATGTGCACCTGTGTTCACAGCAGCACAGTTTGTAATAGCTAAAACTTGGAAACAGCCCAAATGCCCATCAACTGGAGACTGGATAAAGAAAATGTGGGTTTTTAATAAAATGGAGTACTACTCAGCCATAAAGAATGAGAAATTAGAGATATTTATAGCTAAACGGATGCACATTGAAGCGACACTCTTTAAGTGAAATAGGACACACAGGTAAATACCAAAAAGTTTCTCTAGTGTGAGACTAAAAGGTATAATAGATAATGTGAAATAGGAAGAAAAGGGCCAAAGGGAAAGGGGAAATGGGAGGGGTAGGGGAAAGGAATTAATATGAGAAAATGAAAAAATGGAAACAAAGTCTTTGTAAATAGGGAGGGATGGAGGGGTTGAAGGGAGGGCAGGGGAAGGGGGAAAAATAAGAACCAAGAGAGATTATGTAAAGGTGCACATTTCCAATGATGCATGTCATTATATTGTATATCTAAAATGTACCAATAAAATTAAATTTAAAAAATATTTAAATAACTAAACAAGTATTTCTAGACCCATTCAATGTTCCAGTACATTTTTAGGCTATACATATTCATACTTTATAACATCAATGAAGAATAAGCTTCATTCTTCAATGGGTGATTTACTTTTAAACTACAAATCTGTTTAGTCAATATGGGTAGATCAATCTGTGTAATAGTGCAGCCCCACACACACATTTATAACACTGAGCACAACAGTATCCTAGGTAGGTAACAAATACACCTACCCTCAGACTAAACCTAACCCATAAATCAAAAGGAAACTTTTCCAATACCTTCAGTATTAAAGGAACAAGAACTGTCATCATGATTATTATAAATAACTTGAGAGCACTGTGCAAAGCACTTAATGTACATTATACCACATTAGTTGCATTTTGCAGAGAAGGTCACACACTCTGAAAGTTAAGAAATTCCCTTAAACTGCAAAGCCACTAAATGGCAGAGCTGAAATTGAAACCTGGGTGACTTTAAAGTGTTTCAATAGGGTAGCTGAATATCGATTTCTCAATTACTGAAATAATTTGCATAGGCAAATCTACTTGACAATTACGTCACAGGTCACACTCAAACATCCCATGGATATCTGGATTAAATGGCTTTTAAGATCTTAACTCCCTAAACTAGGTGCTGTGGCGCACACCTGTAATCCCAGCACTCAGAAGGCTGAGGTGGGAGGATTCTGCAAGTTTGAGGCCAGCCTCGGCTACATAGTGAGTTCAAATACCAGCCTGAACTACACAGTGAGACCTGTCTCAAAAAACAGAAAAGAAAAGATCTTAACTCCCACCCTAAAGAGTCTAAGGATATATGTTAAGACATTTAAAGAGTTTTCATTATAATTTTACACATAAAATATTTAATATTATAAAAGCTAGCATTTCAAGAATAAGAGGGCCGGGGATTTAGCTCAGTGGTTCCATCGCCTGCCTCGCAAGCAAAAGAACCCGAGTTTGATCCCCAGTACCAAAAAAAAAAAAAAAATCAAAAAGCACTATACTGCATGTTCTTTCACAATGACTATCTTCTTATTTATGTGTTTTCTTTTTTTTTTGTGGTACCAGGGATTGAACTCAGGACCTTGCGCTTGTGCAGCAGGCACTGGAACCACTGAACTAAATCCCCGGCCCTATCTTCTTATTTATTGTTTGGTGTGGGAATTGAATCCATTGCTTCAGGCATGATAAGCACAGGCTCCATGACCAAGCTATTCCCCAACCCCAAAGATCTGCATTTTTCAAGGTACCTTTCAGACACATCAGGATGCGGTTGAGTGGGAAGTGAAGAAGAGTCTCCAGAAATCCCAGCCGTCTGCAGAGCTGATGACTGTTGCCCTCCTAGCTGGCCACTCTGAACTGTATTTGCTTGTGTAGACATGGATCCTGTACCACTACTGTTCATACTGCCAAAGGGTGGAAATGAAGGTACTTTGTTTGATGATACTCCACTATTCGAGTTGGAAGATGATGAAGATGAACTTGTGGTCAAAGTTGAATTAGCTGTGGCAACTGAAGAAGATATGGCAACACCTGAAGTCATTGTCATGGTGCTGCTTGCTGTAGATGCTAATGTGGCAGATGATGTATTAGCATTTCCAGTATTTGTCATCTGAGGGGGAGTAATCAAAGACTGACTGGTAGGGGTAACTAAATTTGGCTGTGAAAGTAGAGAGCTGTCCAATGGCTGGGAGGCAAGATAAGGACCTAAAGAATAAACACAGGAATTTAATTCTTTATTTCACCGACCGGTTCCTTTTTCTATTCTACTATATAAATAAAAAATAATCTAGGTGATACTTCCTTGGCAATTATCTGGCCTAAATTTTTGTTTATTTGTTTTTCTAAAGACAAGGTCTCACTATGTAGTCCAGGCTGGCCTTGAACTTGCTATGTAGCCCAGGCTGGCCTCGAACTCATGACAACCTTCCTGCCTCAGCCTCCCAAGTGCTAGGATTACAGGTGTGCACCGCCACGCCTGGCTATCTACCCTAGACTGTCTGCTCACAGTATAGCATGTATTAGATTTCTGTTTTCTCCTAGAAACTAAAGAAAGAAATTTAAAAATAAAATTGTATAAGTAAACCAGCATTTTTATACAACTAATGAAAAAAATGTTATAACGAGGCTCAAATTAAAAGAATGTCTAATGAGAATCACTATATCGGTACTGTACCTCTTTGAATCAAATCTAAAGGAAGGCTACTGGTGTTTAATTCCAAAGTACTACAAGAAAGTTTTGAATAGCAGTCATTTTCTTAGCTATAGTAAAGAACTACTTCTTGGTGTTACAGAGGCTGACTACAAATTATTTTACCTCTAAAGTATTAATAAATCAAAAATCAATGTGAATAAAACATCAGATCCTACAGAATCAAGAGAAAATAGTTTAGAATACACAACTCCCACCTGTTAAGACCCCTACACAAAACCCTTTTTTCTGGGAAAGATCAGTTAGTAACTTTTGGCTTTGTGTACCACAGTCTTTCTCACTGCTACTCAACTCCGATTCTGGAGCACAAAAGCAGACAGAAACAATATATAAATAAATGAAAATGGCTATATTCCAATACAATTTTATGTACAAAAACAGCTGGTGGACCTGGTCATGATTTGCTAATACTGGCCTAACACAATAAATGTAAGTTCAGTACCTAGGTCGTATTTGCAGACTTGAGCATAAAGCTTGAGTTTAGAAAATGCTTCATTGTTACCATCAGCTGTCTGAGAAAACCATTCTGCTACAATCTTTTCTGATAGTTTCTTTGATGCAGCAGATCCAACTCTCATGATCCCATCCATCAACAATTGAGAAATAGGTCTGTGTTGACCCAACCGACAGGACTATATGTATTAAAGGAAGCAGAATTAATAAACGTATTATAGTATTTGAGTATACATTAGAAAATTAAGCATTTAAGTCATTTAAAATCAGATTAATTGTTTGAAATTACACTTGAGATACGAATATCATGGGTGAAAACAGAACCATTGATTTCTTCTTCCTTTAGAAATCATTAAATTTCTTTCAAAATAAAACTAACTATAATGAAAACATATTCAGAAAATAACACCAGACGACAGCAATACAGCCATTTGTTTTGAATAACAGAAGTTCATAAAATACAGAAAAAGGTGAGCAAAAAAAGGGCAATCATTTAAAAAAATACAAACAGTTGTAGTAGTACACACTTGTAAATTCCAGTTACTTAGGAGCCTAAGAGTTTAAGGCCAGCCTGGGGAATATAGCAAGACCCCATAACACCCTGCCCTGGCCCTCTTCTCTGGTAGTATGGATTGAACCCAGGGCCTTCACACTGAGCTATATCCTCAGCCTTTTTTCTCTATTTTTTTTTTTTTAATTTTACTTTATTTTGAGACATGATCTCAGTAAGTAGCCCAGGCTAGGCTCAAATTTGCAAACTTGCTGGGATCATACCCATGCACACCATCCCAACAAGACCCCCATTAAAAACAACAACAACAACAACACCACAATCATTTTAGGTTACACATCTATCCTAATTCATGTACATGAAGCAATATAGGCATCTGTCAAAACAAAATGAAACTTGGTATATAAATACACAATGTATTTGCCAGCTCTTCCTCTAGTTCTGCGGATCAATAATTCCTGTTACAAGTCAGACAATGTCAACAAATTTGCAAAACTAAGCTAATTTCAATTAAGACTTCAACTAAGACTTTCAAAACCTTTATTAACTTAATATGAATTGTGAAACTCTAAAAGGTAATAAACAAGTTTCCCCAAATTTATTTGACTATTTTTCTTGGGGAGGATTTTTCAGCATTTGTGTTCAAAAGAACTCCTTGGACAATGTTTGTTTATAAAAGATAACATAGAGAACTTGTAATTAAGTGAAAAATTTATATGGGAACTAAACCAGCACAGACTAACAAACTCAGATTGCAAAAGAAATCAAAATGCAAAGGTTGGATATCCAAGTACTTGTAGATAAAGGAAGGTATAATGAAGTAAGCTTTATGTCTCACATCACGTATAATTTTGTTTTGGTACTGGTGATCAAACTTGGAACCTTGCACTTGTGAGGCAGGCGCCAGAACCATAAGTATAATTTTTAATTACTGTGTCTAATGACAGATACACATGAAAAATACAATGTATAACAATAGTAAAGAAGCTGGATGTAATAGTGTATGCCTGCAATTACAACTACTTGGAGGCTGAGACAGAAGAACCTTAAGTTTGAGGGTAGCCTGTAGCCAGGCGTTATCTCAAAATAAAATTTTTAAAAAGGCCTGGAGTGTAGCTCATTTGCTTACTATGCATGAAGGCCTGGGTTCAATCCCCAGTAGTAAAGAAAAAAAAATGTCAAGAGTTTCAGAACTGAAAGGAAGAAGTTAAACTCATTATTTGCTGACAATATGATACTTTACATAGAAAACCAAAAAACTCCACCAAAAGACTTCTAGACTTAATTGACAGATTCAGTAGAGTAGCTGGATACAAGATCAACATTCAAAAAACAATAGCCTTCTTATACACAAACAACAGACTCACTGAGAGAGAAATTAGGGAAACAATTCCTTTTACAATAGCATCCAAAAACATGAAGTATCTAGGAATCAATCTAACAAAAGGAAGCAAAAGACCTTTACACTGACTACAGCACTCTGAAAAAAGAGGTCCAAGAGGATATAAGAAAATGGAAAGACATCCTTTGTTCCTGGGTAGGAAGAACCAATACAGTGAAAATAGCCATACTTCCAAAACTGCTACATAGACTTAATGCAATGTCAATTGAAATTCCAACAATATATTTCACAGAACTAGAGAAAATAATCCAAAAATTCATTTGCAACCAGAAGAGACCTAGAATAGCAAAAGCAATTCTAAGCAACAGAGACATGACACAGGATATCACAATCCCCAACTTGAAACTATACTACAAAGCTACTGTGATAAAAAACAGCATGGTCCTGGCACAGAAACAGAACCAAGGATCAGTGGAATAGATTAGAAGATGCAGAAACAACTCCAGACACACTCAGCCACCTTACCTTTGACAAAGGAGCTAACCACCCTCATGGGAGGAAAGATAGCCTATTTAATAAATGGTGATGGAAAAACTGGATTTCAACCTGCCAAAGATTAAAACTGGACCCATACTTATCACCACGCACTAAACTAAGATCGAAGTGTATTAAAGATCTAAATATTAAAACAAACACTAAACTTGCTGGAAGATAAGTTAGGTAGAACTCTTGAAGACACTGGCATAGGAAAAGATTTTATGAACAAAACCTCAGTAGCATGGGAACTAGCACAAAGGATCAACAACTGGGATCTCATCTTATTAAAAAGCATCTGTGAGGAGCCGGGGATTTAGCTCAGTGGTTTTGGTGCCTGCTGTGCAAGCACAAGGACCGGAGTTGAATCCCCGGTACCAAAAAAAAAAAAAAAAAAAAAAAAGCGTCTGCACTGCAAGAGAAACCATCAACAGAGCTAAGAGACAACCTACAATGCGGGAAAAAATTTTTAGCAGCTGTACCTCAGACAAAGGACTACTATCGCACAAGGACTCGAGTTTGATCCCTGGTACCAAAAAAAAGGACTACTATCTAAAATATATAAAGAACTGAAAAAAATCAGACCCTCCCCAAATTCAAAGACCCAATTCAAAAATGGGCATCCAAAATGAACAGATATTTCTCAAAGAAGTAGAAATAGCAAATAAACATATGAAAAAATGTTCAACATCACTGATGGTTGGAGAGATGCAGATGAAAACAACACTGAGATTCTACCTCATCCCAGAAAGAATGGCTGCTATCAAGAAATCAACCAATAACAAATGCTGGCAGGGATGTGGGGAGAAAGGAACCCTTCTCCATTGTTGGTGAGAGCGCAAACTGGTGCAACCACTGTGGAAATCAGTACGGAGATACCTCAAAGAACTAGGGCTAGAGGACCCATCTGACCCAGCTATTCACCGGCTGGGTATCTTCCCAAAAGAATCAAAAGAATCATACCACAGCGATATATGTGTACCCATGTTTATAGCAGTACAGTTTGTAATAGCTAAAGCTTGGAAACAGTCCAAGTGCACATCCACTGGAAACTGGATAAAGAAGATGTGGTTTTTTTTATAAAATGGAGTACTACTCAGCCATAAAGAATGAGAAACTAGAGACATTTATAGCTAAATGGATGCATATTGCTCTTAAGTGAAATAAATAGGACACACAAGTATAAATACCGAATAGTTTCTCTAGTGTGAGAAACTGATAGTGTAATTTAGGATTAAAATGATTAAAACAAGTAATTGATAATTTGAAATAGGAAGAAAAGGTCCAAAAGGGTAGGGGAAGTGGGAGGGGAAGGGGAAAGGAAAGAAGGGAAAGGAAAAGTTATGAGAAAAGAAAAAAATGGAAACAAAGTATGTAAATAGGGATGGGTGGACAGAGTGAAGGGCACACAGGGAATGGGGAAAAAATAAGAAGCAAGATACATCATGTACAGGTACGAGCACCCAATGATAAATGTAAATGTATTGTATACCTAAAATGTACCAATAAAAGAATTTAAGAAAAAGGAAAAAAAAAGTTTCTGAACTGAAATAGATCTTAGGAGTTATCTAGCATAGATATACATTATGTATTAGGAAAATAAGGTTTAATGTCATTAAATGTGGTTTTAGAGAATTAGGACTAGAATTTTTATGAACATAATTTTTTCTTATTTAACAGTGCTACGATTTTGTTTCAGAAAAGGTTGCTTTCAATAAGATATATATATACCATCAATATTTTTTATCCTCCCATATGGCATTTTCCACTGTGAGCCGCCTCATAAGAACAGGTCAAGGCTGTTAACTGGTTGGTACAATAACCAAGTATCTAGTCTGCTGTCACCACCACTCTGTCCAATTAGCGCAACTTCCCAGTGTGTTTTATACATAAACATATAAATCATTAGGTAACTTTAAAATGCCACTTAAAACAAACAAACAAACACCTACCTCATATATTGCAGTAAGATCTCTAAAAAAGCTTTTGGCTCCATGTAACAAAGCTTCATTCTCTGGACATAGTACAACATAGGCTATATCTCTTTGAGATCCATAGGGTTCCAGCATAAGTCTCTCCCAATAAGGGAGAGCAAATGGAGAAAGCACCAGAAAATCATAATCATAACCCAACAAAAACGTGGGAATTGGCAGTGGTTCTGGAGATTCATCAGTTCCTAAGCAAGAAAGATATTTTAAGAAAATACTGAAAAACAAGCCATGTCTCCTTTGTGGTAAATGTCAAAAGTTAATGAAGAAATTATTAATTAAAAATATCTTATTAAAGACAAAAATATTTAAAGCCAGTAACTGATACTTTTCCAGAGTTAGAAATTACCTAATCAGTTTTTACAAAACATATCTGATTACCCTAACCCTAAGCCTAACTACTGAGCTAAATCCTTGGCCCTGGACCACATGGTTTTAAGTCAAGCATATGCCATGAAACTTTTCAAAAGACAAATGTGCTTATTTTAGTTATCCTCCTCCACAGAAATCTGAGGATTGACAGAAAATCAGTCATTACAATCTGAAAGTGATGACGTACACTTGTTATCTCAGCACTCTGGGAGGCTGAGAAAGGAGAATCTTAAGTTCAAATTTAGTCTGAGCAACTTAGCATTTTAGCAAGACCCTGTTCTGTTTAAAATAAAAACTAAAATGAGTAGGGATGCAGTGAGTGTGAAGGTCCTGGGCTCAACCCCCAGTGTGAAAATCAATCAAATCAATTAGTCACTACATATCAACATAAATTACTTACCATAAGATCCTCGGCCAGCCATTTTGTGAAACTGTTGCCAAGTGAGAGGACCCTGAACTCCCCAAGGCCTTACTGTTCTCTTTTTCTGAATAGCATCTTGAAGAACTGGTTGAAGAGAGAGGAGCATTCGAAGAATATCCTGTGAGTACTGCATACTCACATCTACAAGCATTAGAAAAAACAGTAAGAATTGCTATTGCCAACACAAAGTTTTAAGATAATAAACACATCTAGAGAAGGTTAGCTTTTTACCATCAAGAAGATTAAATATCAATCAGCCTTGTGTGGAGAACTGTATAAAGTGGTGGAACACGTGCTTACCATGCATGAGGCACTAGGTTCAATACACAGCACCATAACAAAAACAAAAAGGATCTTCTAGTAACCAAGCAACCAAGAGTTACAGTGAAAAGAATTTTCCTTCACACAGAAATGGGTTTTAAATTATGTCCCTTTATTACCACCACTACAGTAAAGTGATTAGATAGATAAGACTAGCTGTAATGAACTTTGGAAAAAATAGACTATGGCAATTCTTTTTTTGGGGGGGCGGGGGTGCCGGGGATCAAACTCAGGACCTTGCACTTATGAGGCAGGTGTGGTACAACTACGACAATTTGGAAATACATAGCTGGGGGTATACTTCAGTGGCAGATTGCTTGCCTATCATTCTTCAGGCCCTGAGTTCAACCCCCACCACCATAACGATAAGAAATAAACCAATTCAGAAATATAAAACTTGTGCATAGCAGATAAACCTGGTTAAACTGCTAAAAAGTATTATCCAAGTTTATTTTATAAACTTAGATTCACAGATTATCAAATTGTTTTATATGCATTTCTTACCAATTATAAGAACATGAATGAAAGATGTTGCTCCTAAGTGTCAAAGGGCTAAAAGAAAAAAATCACTAAATATTGATATAATTAATTTGGATCCAGCATGGCATATTTGAACCATCAAATCTGTTTGACCATAATATCACATTAAATCATTCAATTTTAATTATTATCATTGCCTGATTTATCTATAACTATAGGTGTTAATCCCCTATAACTAAATGGTATACAGAAAAAGAATCTAATTCCAAATATAATGTATAACAATTATGCTTAAATAAACTACTTTATACATAATAAAGTGCTATTTAGTAAGAAGTGTTAACAGCTATGTGACATGGAGTAATGACTATGAATGAAAAGTGCAAAACTATAGAATATACACAATTAGAAATACATGACATGTATGTGACTACTCATATAAGAAAGTCTAGAAAGCTACCAATGGCTAAGGTTGGTGTTATAATCAAAAGGGAGCTTTAAAAAATATATATGCAGCCCTCAACTCCCAAGAAATTTTGACGTGGACAAGACTCAGGAATTTTATTTTGATTCTAATTAAGTGTGATTCTTATAGATACTCTTACTCTTTAGAAAATATATTTACTAAAGACCTACCATGGCTCAGGAACTATGACAGCTGCTGATAATACTATGTGAAAAAAATTCCATTGTGTCTTCAGGGGCCTAATAATCTTACGAGAGGAAAACTCAAGAAAAAGTATAATTGCATATGCTACATATACAGTAATTAGAATAAATAAAAGGGTTAATAAAGAAAAATAAATACATAAGCTGAGACTGAAAGGGTAAGGACGTTTTAGACTCTTCATGGAGGAAAGACATAGATTTAACAGAAAAGAACTGCACCTTCAAAAAATCAAACCTTGTAGTTAACAAAATCTGATTTTTGATGAAGGTGCTAAGGAAACTGAATGAGGAAAGATAACTCAACAGACAACTGGAAATCCACATGCAAGAGAATGAAGCTGAACCCTTTAATGTACAAAAAAAAATTCAGAAGGGATCACATATATAAATGTAAGAGCTAAAAGTATAAACATGGTAAATTTTCATGATCTTGGGCTAGATAAAGTATTTTAAAAATATGACATCAAATAGTATAAGCAACAGCTTTGTGCAGTGGCAGTATTATAGCCAGTGAGATTTATCTGAAGTGCAATTATTGCTAATTGAAAAAAAAAAATACAAGAAACAAGAGAAAAATAAATTACAAATGTATGTGGCAAAGGGTACCATCAAGAAAGTAAAGCTGCTTGGAAACAGCCCAACTGCCCATTAACTGGAGACTGGATAAAGAAAATGTGGTTTTTTAATAAAATGGAGTACTACTCAGCCATAAAAAATGAGAAATTAGAGACATTTATTGCTAAATGGATGCACACTGAAGCGATACTCTTAAGTGAAATAGGACACACATGTAAATACTGAATAGTTTCTCTAGTGTGAGAAACTGAAAGTGTAAATAAGGACTAAAAGGTATAGTAGATAATGTGAAATAGGAAGAAAAGGGGCAAAGGGGAAGGGGAAGCAGGAGGGGTAGGGGAAAGGAAAGAAGGGAATGGAATTAATATGAGAAAATGGAAAAATGGAAACAAAGTCTTTGTAAATGGGGAGGGAAGGAGGGTTGAAGGAGGGCAGGGGAAGGGGAAAAATAAGAACCAAGAGAGATTATGCACAGGTGCAAATTTCCAACGATGAATGTCCTTATATTGTATACCTAAAATGTACCAATAAAATAAAATTTAAAAAGAAAGCAAGCTGGGCATGGCTGGTGCATACCTGTAATCCCAACACTCCGAGAGTCTATAGCAGGATCACAGGTTGGAGCCCAACCTGGGCAACTTAGTGACTTAGCAAGACCCCATTCATCAATCAATCAATCAATCAAATAAAGTAAAAATGATAAATAAAAAAGGCTGGGGATGTAGCTCAATGGAAAGGCCATAGGCTTAATTCCCCAGTACCAGGGGTGGAGGGGATATGTGTGTGAAAAGATAACCCCACAAATAAAATATCTGCAAATCATACATCTGATATGGACTTTTATCTAGAATACATAAAAACTTCTAAACAACGAAAAGAGGGCCAAAAGCTTCATTTAAAAAATGGGCAAAAATGCCTGGGATTTAACTCAGTGGTGCTGTGCCCGCCTAGCAAGCACAAGGTCCCGAGTTCAATCCCTGATACCAAAAAAGAAAAAAGGCAAAAGACATCTCCAAAGAAAACATAAAAATAGACATTAAGTATATAAAAAGATTCTCAGCATCGTTTATCAGAGAAATGAAAATCAAATCAGAGCAAGATACCACACCATACCTATTAAGAAGACTACCATAAAAAAGATATAAAATGACAAGTGTTGATGAGGATTTGGTAAAAGTAGAACCCTCAAATATTGGTGATGGGAATGAATGTAATATGGTTAACAGTTCCTCAAAACATTAAAGTTGCATGATCCAGCAAGTCTACCTGAGTAATAAAAACAGATATCCACTCCAGTTTTACACAAAACAAGATACTGGCAGTCAGGCATGGTGGCATATACCTTTAATCTGAGGCAGGAGAAGAGCAAGTTCTAGCATACCCTGGGCAACTCAGCAAGATCCTGTCAGTCTGTCTATACATACATACGTACATAGAGTCACCAAAAATATGTATACACACTTCAAAAAAAGAAAAATAGTATGATGTTTTTTCAACAGATGGTGTTAACCTTGTATGGGGGACCCTAGAGGATGTCATATAATGCAGAAAACCCACTACATTGCTAGCCCTTAAGAGAAGAAACTGAAAAATCCATGTGCAGTAATCTTAATGACCAAAGTGACCCAAGGAGCAGTTCACCATACTAATAAATATCTGGAAGCTAATGGTCACACGTTGAGCACCTCTTGTACTGGTAAAGGCCAAAGGTAATTTGTATTAATCTCATGATGTCTCAATATATTTAGCATTAAAATATTTATACAAGTTTTTCTTTTCCTGAAGCGTGTATACATTTTTTTGGTGGACTCTGTATATATTAGTGATCTGGGAATAGTGGCACATGCCTGCAATCCTAGCAGTCTGGAAGGCTGAGGCAAGAGGATCTGAAAGTTTTTTTTTTGGTTCAGGGAACTGAACTCAAGACCTTGTGCTTGCAAGGCAAGCGGGATGCCTGAGCTAAATCCCTGGCCCAGATCTAAAAGTTTTGAGCACAGCCTGGGCAATTTAGTTACATAGTGACAGCCTGTCTCAAAATAAAATACAAAAATTAAAAGGGATGGGGATGTAGCTCACTGTGAAAGCCCTAGGATCAATGCATATGCATATATACACACATACATATATATATGTATACACACACACACACACACACACATATATGTGTAGTAATCTTCTGGGATTTATTCTCTTTACCCCCAAATTACTATTACTACAATTCATTTGTTACATGTATCATTTTCAGAATTTATGTAACACTCCACCTGTACCATTATGTATTCTCCTATCAATGGGCATTTGGATTACTTTTACTTCTTTCATTATAGTTCTAGTTCTCTAGGAGTTTACAAACAATTTAAGGTAGAATAACTTCATAGTTCCCAAAATACCATGCCCACTGTTGTGCACTGGTCCAAAAATGATCGAATTTAGCAAAGTAAAGCAGCACCAAATAAAAGTTACTATGCTTAATATGGATTACTTCATTAGATCTCAACAGTGCTATATTAACTAGTTTACTTCATTGATAGATGAAGAAACCAAGATGTTAAGTCAATTTGTCCAATATCATATTGCTAGTGAGTAGAAGAAATGAATCCTTACCCAGTTTGATTTTAGAAGTCTAGGAGAAAATGTGAAAATTTGTTGCTTTTCTCCTCTTTTTTTTTGTTTTGTTTTGTTTTGTTTTTTCAGTACTGGGGATCAAACTCAGGACCTTGCACTTGCCAGACAGGCGTGGCGCCACTGAGCTACATCCCCAGCCCCTCTTCTCTTTGAGAAAGGTTCTCACTATGTATCTCAGGCTCATCTCAAACTTGAAATCATCCTGCCTCAGCCTCTGGAGCCTGAAATTATAGGTATGCATCACAACACTTGGCTTGAGAATTTGTGCTTCTAGTAAGTTCCCAGGTGATGTCTGAACCTGCTGGTCTGGGAAACTAGACTTTGGAAACCATTATTCTATCAATTAATTCTCAATCTCTTATTAGTCAAGCATTATTTCCCTCATTATCAACTATAAAAGCAATCACAGATAAATTTTCACTTCGCCTCTTCTTGTCCAAAGAAAACTATGCCTTTCCTTCTTGCTACAGAAGTGTGTTCATATATCTAAGGGTCTAACTAGTCCTCTATTTCTGCAATGGAGTCTATTACCTCTCATTCAATGGGTTTGGTCCTACATTCCCTTATGTATTAATATTCCATCTCTTGAAAGAAAGTGGGGATGGAAAAGGAGAATGTCAGCCAAAGTTTCAGATAGAAGGAATAAGTTTTAGAGATCTATTGGAGAGCAGAGTGAACAGTTAATAACAATGTATCCTATATTTCAAAAGCACTTAAGGAGATTTTAAACTGTGCTTGATAGCATACACCTGTAATCCTAGCACAGTGGGAGTCTGAGGTAAAAGGATCACTTTTTAGCAACTTAGCAAGTCCCTGCTTCATTAACTCAGTACAAAAATTGACCTTGGGTTCAGTCTCCCAGACACAGAGACAGAGATTTTTAAATGTTCTCACCATAAAAATAAGTAGGTGAAGAGATTGATAATCCAGTTAGCTTGATTCAATCTTCCTACAATGTATATATAAATTAGAACATCACAATGTACTCAAATACATATAATTATTACTTGGCTATTTAAAAATTTTCTCTTAATAAGATCACTCTCAATGTACCTTTAAGACAACTCTTTGAGCCCTACCATAGAATTTCTCTGCTACTTATAAGAAAATGTCCCCGGGCTGGGGAGTTAGCTCAGTGGCGGCAGGTGTGCCTCACAAGCACAAGGTCCTAAACTCAATCCCTGGTACCAGTAAAAAAAAAAAAAAGTTCCCAAAGAGTTTTGCTCCTCATCCTATTCTCTCCTAAATCTACTCTAATCAGATTGCAATTTCTTGTCAAGATTATCACCAGCCTCCATGTAGTCAGATGTAACAGTCCTATTGGTTTCAAATGATGTATCACAAATTTTTTTGTTTTTTTTTTCTGAGACAGGGTCTCACTATATAGTTCAGCCTGGCTTGGAACTCACTACGTAGTCCAGGTTGGTATCAAAGTCGCTGCAACCCTCCTGCCTCAGCCTTCTGAGTACTGGGATTACAGGCATACACCACCATGCCCAGCTATCACAATATTTGAGATAGATTAATTACTCTCCTTCTTCAAATACAACTCATACTCAGTTTCTAGGACACTACATTCTCTTCCTTTTCCTTCTGCCTTCTCAGTTTCCTTACCTGGATCCTCCCCTTCTTTTGTACCTCTAAATGTGAACTCCATTCTTGGACTCCTCTATAAGTCACACTCACTTCATTCAGCTGCATAGTTTTTTGGGGGGATGCCACATACAGCTTTTAATATTGATAAGTCACAAACACACAAAGTGACTATTCTCCACATCCAATTACTCCTTTGAATTTAAAACTCCTATTTCCAAATCTATACTTAACTGCCCCCCCCAGTGTTTACCTCCTCTACAGGTAGCACCACCATTCATCCAGTGGCTCAAGCTACCCTGATGCCTGCAGTCAATCTTGCAGGTGCTGTTTCCCGAATGTACTTGGTATCTACTACTTACACCTTTTCTGCTTCCAATCTTGTACAGTCATCATTTTTCACCTGGACTACTGCCAACTGCCTTCCAACTAATCTCCTTGCTTCTACTCTCATCTTTATCACCTCCAACCCCCAAACTATGTTCCACACAGTAGCCAGTGATCTTTTTAAAAAGAAACAGGGCCAGGTATTTAGCTCAGTGGTGCCGTGCCTGCCTTGCAAGCACAAGGTCCTAAGGTTGATTCCCAGTACTGGAAAAAAAAAAAAAAAAAAAGAAAAATATCCCCAGAAAAACAGGATCATGTAACTTCCCTGCTCAAAACTTCAACAGCTTTCTACCACATTTAGAATGCACTACAGAGGCATTATTACATTGTCTATAAAACCACACATGATTTTGGTGCTTGAACACATCAGGCTTCATTTCATACTAGTCTACCTTTCACCTGATGCACTCCAGCAACATGCACTCCAGCATGCCTCCTTCATGTTCCCCAAACATCAAACACACTATTCCCTCAAGGTTTTGCACCATGTATTGCCTGCAACATACTTCCCTTAGTTAAGGAGATAGTTCACATTCTCCCACTTATGTAGGGAATTTGCCTAAATCCTTTCCTTCTCTGACCATAAAGCATAACTTTTTGCCCTGCTTAGTCACTCCTCGCCCTTCTGTACTGTGGAATGAACCCAGAACCTTCTCTTTGCACTGAGCTATATTCCCAGCCTCCATTCTCCTTCAAAAAAAAAAAAAAAATGAGACAGGACCTCATTAAATCATCACTAGTTGTCCAGACTGGGTTCGAACTTGTGATCCTCCTGCCTGAGCCTCCCAGACTTCTGGGATTACAGAAGTATGTCACCACACGTGTATTTGCTTAGTTTTCTTCAAAGCCTTTGTCACTATCCATTATGTAATTACTTGTGTGCGTGTGTGTGTGTGGGTGTGGGTGTGTTGTCTCTTCTATTAAATTACAGGCCCCAAAAGGGCAGGGAATACGGGAATATGTCTGCTTTGTTCAACAGTGATCCTACAACAGTACCGAACAAATATAAGGTGCTCAATAAATATTTAAGGAGAGGGGCTGGGGAGGTAGTTCAGTGGTGCTGTGCCTACCTGGCAAAGCGTGAAGCGGAGTTCAATCCCCAGTACAAAAAAAAAAAATTTTTTTTTAAATGAGAAAGATTGCTGAATAAAGCAGACAACTAGTAATTTTCTGCTAATTAACATGTGTGACATGCTTTTTATATTCCCATATAATTACAGATTTACAATAATAGCACTTTTGGGCCAGGGATGTAGCTCAGTAGCGCAGCGCTTGCCTGGCAAGCACAAGGCCCTGAGTTTGATTCCCAATACCAAAAAAAAAGCACTTCCACTGGTGTTGAAATTAAACTGAACAACTAAGACATCTCCTTCTAAAAATTCATCCTTAAGTTTTAAATCTGCCAGGGATTTAGCTTAGTGGCCGCACCTGCCTAACTCACTGTTGGGGGGCGGGGGGGAATGATGATATTAAATCAAATAGAAAATTATTTTTAAAAAAGTTTTAAGTCCAAGAATAAGAGTCTCTATTAGCTGCATAGAAAGTTGTCTTTTAATACTTCTCCTCTAAGAAAGAAAAGCAATTATACAATGAAAGGAAAGGAAACAAAACTTTCATTAACACACTTACCATTTCGTTTAGACCAGGGATGTAAGCATGAACTTTTCACAAGTGCTTCATCAACTTTTCCTCCTGACATATTATCCATGAACTGACGCCCATGTTCTAATGCAAGATAGCAGTCATTGCAGCAGTCCCGCTCTTCAACGCGTACCCAATTGCTAATTACACCGATTTTGGGAAAAGGATCTTGGTCTGATGCTCCAAAGGGTGAAAATAAATTAGTACACTGATCTTGTAGCAACAGTATCAATTCATCAGGTAATTTTTCAGATTCCTTTAGACCTCCACTAATATGTTCAGCAGAGGTAGCCCTGAGAGCTTCAAAACGTTTTTCTGCTTCTTTGCCACAGTCTGTGTTGCGTCCAATGATATCTAGTTCATCCTCAAGAAATAATCCTGAATTGTTTCCAAATTTTCTGTTCATGACAGCACTGAAGCCACAGGTACACCTATACTGTGCTTCCTGCATTGGATCTGGAATGTAAACTCCAACATCTGCACCCTTGATATTCATGTTGCAGACACAGATACAGCAACTATCAAAGTTACAGTCTTTAAACAAATTCATAACTGATTCTGAAAGAATGAGGTTTACATAAAGACTGTGTGCTTCAGGGATAGAAGGAACAGTTGCAGGTTCAACAGAATTAAGGGGTCTGCATGTGGATGGGGTGGAGGCTGGTGAGTACAGGTCTGAGTTTTCATATTTTACTGAACCTTGAGCACTAGCAGGTCCACCAGCTCCACGAGGAGTTCGAGGAGTCCTTGGAGTCCTTGGAGTTGGAAACCTAGGGGTGGATGGAGAAGGAAGAATTCCTGCTCCACTGTTACTAGGAGGTGCGCTGCTAGGAGGCATCCCAAAAGAAGTATGGGTTTGAGGAGTATAAGCAGGTCCATATTCTTGATCCATATTACTTCCATCACTATTGTCGCCAGGGTAAGGAAGAAAATCAAATACATACATAAAGAAACACATTAACAATGTTAAATAAAAATAAAGTATGTCCCAAATGTTTTTTAGTTACACTGAAAATTGTGATAAAATGAGTGCAAAAATTACAAGTACAATTAAGACTTATTTCTGCTTACCATGTCTACTCTGGTGATTGCTGCAGACAAGGATCAAACAATCAACTAACTAGATACAATTTTTTTTTCCTGGTACTAGGGATTGAACCCAGGGGTACTCTTACCACTGAGCCCCCTCCTGTGAGTCCTTTCTATGTTAAGATAGAATCTTGTTAAGTTGTCCAGGATGGCTTTGAAATTTTGATTCTCCTGCCTTAGCCTCTCAAGTAGCTGGAACTATAGCCATGTGCCACCATGCCCATCTTTTGTTCCAGAATCATAAATGAAATCCATATACATGTATCTACACCTAGACATCCACATTTACTATCTGTAAATTTTTTATGCTATAGATTTTCACATTTCATTGATTCTAAGATTTGACTCACTATAAAAATTTGATTTCAGAGATGTTCATCTGTAAAAAAGAAATAATAATAATTTTTAAGATGTTACCAATTATAAGAAGCCCCAAGTTCAGAGATGCTAAAATGTGAAAAGTGTGAGAAATATGACACACGCACCAATGGGAATAATTTAGATTCACAGACCAAAAAAAAAGGTGCTTCTGAAGTTGGACAGGCAAAAGCATACTGTTTCTATAGTTTATCTGTCACTGATACCACTTTATAATCAAACCGAATACAATTTTTAAAATTTTCAAAAGCTAGTATTCTTTTCCCAGCATACCAGGTACTTCTGTGGAAAAATAAAAAAATTAAACCTAGGTAAGCATTCATATACTATGATAAAAACACAAATCATACCCTTCTTTGATGAATGGCATTGTAGACCCTGAAGGAAGCAATTCCAATTTTCCAACAGTCCAACTCTGACGGTAAATACACTCTTCTGGCAATTTGATAGGGGGCAGACATTGGCTTGGTAGATTTTTCAGAGGTGCAAACATGGAACATCCCACAAGAACTTGACAATTTTCAGGCTTATAGACATAAGAAAAATCCTATAATATAAAGACCATGGACTTTCAGTGTATTAGCTGCCAGGGACAAAAAATAAACAAAAAACCAACCAAACTAATTGTATCCTTTTTTCTCTTTAAAATGTAAATGTTATTCTATTCTTAAATGCATTCTTTTTTTTTTTTCCGTTCCGGGGATTAAACTCGGGACCTTCCGCTTTTGAGGCAGATAGTAGAATCACTGAGCTAAATCCCCAGCCGCTCTTAAATGATTTTTTTTTTTGGTACCAGGGATTGAACTCAGGACCTTGCGCTTGTGAGGCAGGCGGCAGCACCACCGAGCTAAATTCCCGGCCCTTAAATGCATTCTTAGTAGTATCACTACAATACAGCCCTCAAATTTGTTAGCTACAAAACTATAATCACTATGAAAGGATTTAATATAATAAATTATATAAGAAAATAAAGTGCATTATTTTTCTAGAATAATAAAATACTTACTTTAATTTCAGAAGGTTTTGGGCTACAGAATCCCTCATCAACCTCAATTTTGAACTGTGCTCCTATACTAGAACTATTTCCATCTAGAACAGTTCCTCCAGGTGTTGTATCCATACTACCATAGTCTTTATTATTCATATTCATTGGGGAAAATCCCATAATATGTTGTTCCAATGATGGTGGTGTAGGATACATCTTATGAAGATCTGCAGTGCCTATATTTAATAAAACACACATTTTAACATAAGACTAAAAAGAGGTAAATCTATGTTTAAAACAAAGGGAGTGGGGAGCTTTGTTGAGATTTAAAGTTTGCAAATTTAACTGCAGCACAGATTTTGGGAAGCTTACTTATGCAAGATAATGGATCCAGATTTCCTGTCTTTGATTCTTTGCAGCTGGCTTTATCATCTGATCCAGTCGCTGATTTTTTAGATCCAGGCTATTTTAAAAAAGCACATATTATATGAAATCAAACATGATCTCAAAGTGGTAATTATTCAGATTTACTTCAAAGTAAATTCCATTCATCAAAAGTAGTAATTTGAATCTATGACACAGCCAAATACATATTATAGTTTAAAGATATAAAATAAAGTCTACACAAGCATTCCAATTAACACAAGAAAAAGTTTCCCCAAAGAAAATGACCAATACTTCTGTAACACAAAAAATAACTAGTAACATAAAACCTATTAAGAAGGACCAGGGGGCCGGAGATTTAGCTCAGTGGCAGTGCGCCTGCCTGGCAAGCGCAAGGTCCTGAGTTCAGTCCCCAGTAGGGGGGTGGGGTAGGGGCGTGGGGTGTGTGCTATTAAAAATATAAGAACTAGTAAATTAACACTGGAATCGTTTGTAAAGATTCTCATAAAGCATTTGTCCCACTGTTTTGTTTTTGTTTTTTTTTTTGGTACTAGGGATCGAACTCGGGACCTTGCGCTTGCGAGGCAGGCGCCCAAACCACTGAGCTAAATCCCCGGCCCTGCCCCATTAAGTAGACCTCATAACAAAGCAACAGGGCCCCTAATTTAAAAGAAGTTTTAATATGCTGAGCAAACAAAGTTTTAACATTTTCAATTTATCATTAATGTTTTTAGAGCTGACAACACTTATTCCAAGTCTTCTGTTACTTACATAGTGACACATGTGTAGACTAATCTCTGACTACAACTTTTTTACCTTGGAGGGCCACAGCTGAGATATGAATGGCAGCATACAGAAAGTATAAGTGGATCAAAGTGTTCAATGATATATTCACTTACTGAACAGTGCCCTAATAAATACATTATGGGATATAGAGTAAAAGTTTATGAATTGCTATATCTGCCACAAACGTGTATATACATATACAGACACATACATACATAAATATATATATACACCCACATGTGTATTCTGACAGAATATAAATACACACACACACACACACACACACACGTGTGTATTCTGACAGACAGAATATATTATATGGGATAAGACCAAATATGCCACAATTTACAAGCTGTTATGCAGATAAAAAGGCATTCCCTTTTATGTTGATGTGAAACTCAATTCATTAATTTGCCAGACTTGATATTCTAGAGAATCTTCAATTTAAATTTCAACTTCTTTTCTCTTCACCTTTCTCTGCAAATAAAGGTTATTCTTTCATTGTTATGGTATGTATCGGTCATACAGTAATAGATGAGTGTCAAATTCAAAAGCAGTGGTCTTAAGAAATTGACATGGAAGTTTAATGTTAATTACTGATATATTCTCTAGATGAAGTATTTCCAGAGTTATTTCTCAACTAGTAGATCAAAGAATAGAAAATTATTCTATTTCCTAATGACAGGGCTGGGGATTTAGCTCAGTGGTTCTGCCACCTGCCTCGCAAGCGCAAGGACCTGAGTTTGATCCCTGGTACCAAAAAAAAAAAAAAAAACAACTCAGTGTCTATTTCCTAAAGACTCTAGAAAAAGAACACATGTCAGAGCTCAAATTAAGCTTCCTCATGCGCCCTCAAACATACACCAAAAGGGTAAATAAAAAGCCACCTCAAAGTTTATACAGGAGACTATATTAAGATGATTCCACACGAGATTAAATTTTTTAAAATCAATGATATTTTATAATATAATAATTCCTATTTGTTTGGAGCTAAAACAGTGTTTAAATCATAAATCACTTCCAAAGATAAAGAACTTATAAAAAGAAAATCAAAGAAAACAAATTTAATCATAATCAATAATGGAATACTCACTGTTAGTTCATCTTCATCAGAATTGAAGAGATTATCAAGGTCAGTATAAGAGACAGCCAGGTCTGAGTCATAAATCAAACTGGTTGATGGAGGACGGGCATGATTACTAGGACGTGGTGCATCTACATATGTCAGAAAAATAAAATAAAACCTCAACTACTAACCAAATATTTTATTATTTATTGACTGTGTATTTATAAAAACATGTTGTAAGAAGGTTATACAACAAGAAATTGTATTTAAAATCTAAAAATGGGGAAGTTGTTCAATGTATATATAATTATACAAGACAAATTCTAGATATCTGCTGTATATCAAAGTATCTATAGATAACAATATAGTATTACACTCCAGTATTTGTTAGGATTATAGATCTCATGCTGTGTTGTCTTTCTATCTGTGTGTGTATGTGTGTGTTTGATTACTTGTTCATAGGAAAGGTGGGGCAGGGGGGCTAGAGGGATAGCAAATGATACCAAGTTAGAGAATTAAGTTCTAATGTTTACAGCACATCAGAGTGACTATAGTTCACAATAACCTAGTATATATTTTACGAAGAATGAGAAGAGAGAGAGGAGCTTGAAGGCTCCAAACATAATGAAATAATAAGATAGAATTACTAACTATGCTGATTTGAACAGTACATATGGTATACATGTACTGAAATATACTATATCCCCTAGATAAGTACAATTGTAACAATTAAAGAAAGAACACATACACATTTTTTAAATCTTGTTTAAATGTAAAGGAAGCATAGTACAGTAAGAGTTCTAGTTCTTCAGTTGGACAATATTTGAATCCCAGCTCCACCACCAACAGTATGATCCTTGGCATATTGTTTAACCGCTCTGTTCTTCAATAATGGCATGTACCAAGAATTCAAAGTGACAGAATAAGGGTAAAGTGCTTTGCCAGGTTCCACTTGAGTAACTGATAGCTATTACCTTACTTAAGCTTTGTTTCAGGACTAGAATTTTACCCTCACTTCCAGTTTGGGGGGAAGAAACATGATTTCCCACATTAATCTCTGCATGTCAGCTGATTTGATACAGCCTCCATTTTCAGAAAGATAAGTCACTTTCCCAGTAAAACTTTGTGTCAGTTCTAAAGATTCATCAGAAAAATAGCTTTGAAATCTTAGAGTATTTAAAACTCATCTAGGGTATTTATTAAAAACCAAAGTCCTGGACTGGGGATTTAGCCTAGTGGTGCCGCCTGCCTCACAAGTGCAAGGTCCAGAGTTCGATCCCCAATACCAAAAAACCACCAAAAACACCCCGAAGTTCCACCTAATATACTATGAATGTGGTACATGGTCCACATTTTGAGAATGCTGTATCACAAGCACAAGAAAGGAATTACACACCTTCTATATCCATGGGTAAAAAAATAGGCCAAAGAACCCATTTTGGGGCGGGGGAGTATGTGTGTTTTGTTTTTAAGACAGGTTCTTATTGTGTAGCTCAGGTTGACCTACAGCTTGTGATCTTCCTACCTCAGACTCCAAGTGCAGGGATTACAGGCATGCAGTAAGCAGCATGCCCAGTCACAAGAACCCAAATGTGCGTGCACGTGTGCATGTGTACGTGCTAGAATAGCTAAATCAAGCTATTTAATATATGTACTGTCTTACATACTTAATTTTTTTGTATTGAAAACACTTACAATCTACTCTCAGCAATTTTCAAATACATAATACAAACTGTCCTTAACTTTAAAGGCTCAATTTAGAAGTTTTTTTTGGGGGGGGGGGTACCGGGGATCGAACTCGGGACCTTGCACTTGCAAGGAAGGTGGCAGAACCACTGAGCTTAATTCCCAGCCCCCAATTTAGAAGTTCTTATCTTTACAACAGTGTGAAATCCATTTATATTCAGTAAGAAACCATCAAACTTTGAATTTCATCTTTTCCTGTGCTGGCAATATGTGGCACAATATTCTTATAATGATGAGCAGAGAGAGCAGGATGCAGGTTCCAGTCAGCCATATAATGAGAAGTAAAAATTGAATTCTCTCTGGTGTACTGTTGCCAGTATTTAGCAGATATAAATATTCAAAAGAATACATGATATATTCATAATTTAATTACAAATTAAATTTAGAGTTACACAATTGTGCTCAACTGTAGGCTAAAGTTAGTGTTCTGAGCACATCTAAGGCTAGGCTAAGCAATTTTTGATAGGTTAGGTATGTCAAATGTAGTTTTGACATGCACTATTTCAACTTATAATCGATTTAACTTATGATACTCTCCATCATAAGGTGTAGTAGACACTATGATACATAAGAAATCTCTTGAATTTATTCCTAACTGAGATTTTGTGCCCTTTTGCCAACATCTTTCCAATCCCCAACCCCTCAGCTTCTGGTAAACACCATTTGATACTCTTTCTCTTTTCCTCTTCCCTCCCTCCTTTCTTACTTTCTTTCTTTTTTTTTTTTCCTCTTTGCAGTGTTGGGGATTAAACCTGGGACTTTGGGCATGCTAGAGAAGCACTCTTTTCCCGAGCTACAGCCACAGTCTTGTCCCATTTAAGATTCCACACACAAGTGAGTTCGTGCAGTATTTGTCTTCCTGTGCCTGGCTTATTTCACTTAACATAATATCCTCCAGGTTCATATATGTTGCCACAAATTATTTCATCCATCCATCCATCCATTCCAAATACAATATTTACTTTTTTCTTTCTAGTCCTACCCCTTCATTTATTTAAAAAAAGTTTTATTAGTCCATGTCAAGGATGAATGGTACTGCACTGATGTATACAGGTCACATTTTCTTTATTCATGCATCTCTTGATGGACACTTAGGGTGATTCCATATCTTGAGTACTGTGAAAAATTCCACAGTGAACACAGGTGTGCAGATATCAGTATCAACATACTGACTTCCTACCCTTGGAATATATACCCAGTAGTGTGGCTGTTAGATCATATGGTAGTTCCATCTCTAAATATTTTAGGAAACTCCATACTGGATACTTATTTAAAATCATGATGATTGTACTAATTTACATTCCTACCAACAGTGTACACAAAGTTTCTTTTACTCCACATCCTTGACAACACTTATTATCTTTTTTGATAAGTCATTTTAACAGGTGTGAGGTGATAGCTTATGATGGTTTTAATTTGCATTTTCCTGATGATTAGTAATGTGCAATATTTTTCATGTTGGCCATTTGTATGTCTTCTTTTGAGAAAAGTCTAATCAGTCCTTTGCTAATTTTTTAAATCAAGAAGTCTTTCTACTGAGATATTTGAGTTCCTTTAATATTTTAGATGTTAATCCTCTATTTAAAAAGTAAAAGCACAAAAAGTCCCAACAATTTAAAAATGAATTTTTATCACCTGAACTGCTTCTCCCCCGAAAAGATAAACAATACATCCTAAGAAACATATGAATTATGCAAAAAAAAGAATATTAAAAGTACACCATTATCAGATCAGTTTATAGTAACAAATTTGAAATGCATTAACTTTGATTAGGAAATAAAAGTGTTACCTTGCTTAACAGAGGGACTAAATAATGACATAGCATCTTCTTCATGTGATAAGACTGTAACACTAGATGTCCCATCTTCTACCTGCAAACAATATTACATAGCAGGCTAAAATATATAGTTTACCAAAACCAAAATCTACCAATTTTTTAAATCTATCAATTTCTGAGTCGTTATGTGTCAAGTATTCTGCTAAATGTTCTATGTATAGTATTACTGATTTTTATAGTTAACAAGTAAGTAGTATGCTCATCTGAGAGAGAGGAAGGGGGGATGGAGGGAGGGACAGAGAGAGAGATAGACAGATACTGACTGACTGAGATTAAGATTGATTCTAAAGAATCTGCCCAGGGCCTGGGGATTTAGTTCAGTGGCACCAGCGCCTGCCTTGCAAGCACAAGGTCCTGAGTTTGATCCTTGGTACCAAAAAAAAAAAAAGAATCTGCCCAAGAATCAGGGGGAGGGGGAATTTTAACCTATAACTGTAAAATTTCAAAGTCTATGTTCTTTCTATCATACCTGCAGCTTTCCATCTACCACTGTTTTCATATTTACAAAAGGACAAAATTTTAAGTACCTAGCATACAGTAGAGCTAAGTAAAATATCGTAAAATGTATTCTTTATACTAAACATATTACTGGGTCATTTCCACAATTTTAGTTTTCAATTTTTCTATTTTGTATTTAAGGCAAAAGTTTTATTTAACAGTTGCAACACACATACATATAAATATACATATTTTTTTCTTTTTTTCTCTTGGTACTGGGGATTAAATCAAAGGAGTATAAAGCTGCACTCCCAGCCCTCCACCCTTTAATTTTTGAGATAAGGTCTTGTCCCAGTTGGGCTTGAACTTATAATCCTCCTGCCTCAGCTTTCTACATGTCTTTTTATCTTTTTGAGACAGGGTCTCGGTTAAGTTGCCTAGGCCACCTTCAAACTTACAATCCTTCTGTCTCAGTTCCCCCAAAATAGCAGGTATTACAAGTATACAACACCATGTTGAGCTCTCCTGCTTAGAAGATCCTCAAATACTTGATTTTTAAAATTTTAATCAGATAAATATTTTTATGCCCCATATTTCATTAATGTAAGTTTTTACTTTTAGGGACAATTTAAGTTCCTAAATTAGATATTCAAAAATATTATAAAATATTTAAATTCAGTGGAACATATTTTATTTTTGAAAACTGGTGATTCACTTACAGTACATTTTTAAACTCAGTGACAAAACGGTCTACTGACATGTCCTAAATTCAATTATGACAGAAGTTAATGCTTTTTATCCAATCTAGAAACATTAAAACAAAGATCTCTGCATTATCAGAGACCAGCCATAAAGTGTACCATGTGGCTGATTTAATCAATTAAAAAATGGACACATATAAATTAAGATGATTAAATCTATTCTGAAAGGGAAAAAAATGAGTTAAGGGTGGTACTAAGATATAGCTATATAGGTAGTGCTACAAAACCATCAGTGACCCTCTGGTGTACTGCAATTTCTCTTACCTTATGTTTTTTTCCAGCTTCTCTCTCACTATTTTGTCTATCTTTTTTGTCAGGAAAAAGGAATTCCTCATCTCCTTCAACAAATGCATATGGATCAATTTTAGGTTCTTTTTCTGTATCAGATGCTATTGCTGAAATATACTGGTTTTTAATTTGATATTGCTGTACTAATTCATCAGAAACTTTTAAAGGTTTCTTACACTGCACCATTAACCTGCATAAAAAATAAAATTAGAAAATTATACTTATTATCCAGGAAAGCAAAAAAAATTTTCAAAAATAAGTAACATGAAATTTTAAAAATTAGAGATTAACCTGTAATCTTTCATTTTACAAATGAAGAAACAGATATAGAAAGAGTATGAGATTTATTGAAGTCTGAAATTTAGTAATAGAGAAATGAAACTAAATCCAGATCTCCTACCCATGTCTTTCCACCAAAATATGCTGTCTTTCAGTAACTCACTTTGTTCTTAAGTCTTCAAACATACTAACTTGCTCACATCACTGAAATGAGCTGTCAAATCTAAACTGTCCCGGTGGGCCAGGGATTTTAGCTCAGCAGTGCTGCCGCCTGCCTCGCAAGCACAAGGTCCTGAGTTTGATCCCTGGTACCGTAAAAAAAAAAAAAAAAAAAAAAAAAAAAATCTAAATTGTCCCAAAATAGTGACTCTCAAAGTGTGGGCTTTATAGCAAAACAGGATACTTTTATATAATTTATATACATAAACACTGAATACCCTTTTCTTATCACCATAAATGGATGCATTTTAAGTTTTTTTGAAGGCCTAATTTGCATTTCATGAAAATAACATTACTGGCAAGATTTATTATGAGGCAAAGGTAATACAAACATTTCAGTTTTGTTTTGTTTTCTTTTTTTTTTGGTACCGGGGATTGAACTCGGGTCCTTGTGCTTGTGCAGCAGGCAGGGAAACCACTGAGCTAAATCCCCGGCCCTTGTTTTGTTTTCTAATCATACTGGAAAGTCAATTTTTATATTACCAGTCTTCTGGGTCAATACAGTGACTGAAAAAAGTATTTCTGTCTACTAATACAGAATAACCAATAAAGTCACAAGGAAGGACAGAACAAGAGAAGAGACAATAGTGAGCTTGGAAAGATAAACTAATACAAAATGACAAACCAGAGAAAGGTGAAATCTAAGGAAAAAAGGGAAGCCACAAGAAGGATGCTAATCTGTACCACAAAACCAGAGAACCCTGGAAAGCATCAAGTCTTAAATATCTCCAAAGAAAAAGATGTTTGTGCTTTATATTCCTAAAGACTACAGTATGAATACAGAATGATTAATTTCTGGTTTGTACAAGACACCTTTTTAAAGACTCTCAAATTCCAATTTTCTCAGGTATACAAAGCTGAGGTTTCCAAGTTATTAGAACAGTGGCAGCCAGGTGTCTAGCCACAATACTTTCAAAATCCTGAAATACTGTAACTATTTCACTCTAAGTAAAAAACCTTAGTTTTAATATCCTACCCAAATGTTCCATGATCTGGCTCCTCTTTTCCTCTCCAATATCATCTGGTTCTACTATGGTCCTCTCTCATTCACACTGTTTCCAAGGGTTTTCTTAATGTTCCTTAAACAGGAAAAGTCACACTCCTCATTTTTTTCCTGTTTGGTACATTCTTCCTCCAATATCTGTATGGCCAACTCCTTTACTTCTTTCAAGTCTTTGTTTAAATGTTGCCTTTTCTATGAGAATGACTACTTTACCAAAAACTGCCATATGACTGCCTGCCTAAGCACTGATCTGATCCTCTTTTGTCCTGCTCTATTTTCCCCTTAGCACTAACTTTTAACATATTACATAAATTTATTATGTTCACAGTTGAGTGTTATTCCCAGTCTTGTCTTTGTTCACTAAATTTTCTCAAATGCTAAAAAACTACCTGGCGCATAATCAGTCAAAAATATTTGCTAATAAATGAAATTAAAAGTCATACAGGATTGAGATGTTTCTACATTAATAACCCTAAAATATAATATCTTATACTTTGAAAAAGCAATGTTTACACATCAGAAAGTACTGCTGCCACTGCTTATATCCCTCAGTATTCAGACAAAAATTATGTAAGGTTTGGGAGAAATGAAGATATTACCCAGATTGTAAATTCTTTGAATGACAGGTATATCTATCTATTCACTAATACCTAGTGCTCGCTTCGGCAGCACATATACTAATACCTAGCACTTAGCAGCATTCTGTCCCCTATAAACAGGTTGAAACAGAGGTCCAGAAATTAAAAACTAAAAGCAAATCTCAAATATATGTATCATTAATCCCCCAAACGATAAGTTCGAAGTCTAAAAAAATTTTTTCAGGGGAACATACTGTTAACACAACTGTCAGTATTATAATTAATCATTACAAAAGTTCTGTTCTATAAACAGATAAACATTTTTTTTCTTAACAGCAGCTTTGGGACTTGAGATATGGCTCGGTGATAGAGCACTTACCTAGCATGAGGCCTTAGGTTAGATTCCAAGGACAGTAAAAGAGAGCAGCAGTAGGAGTCATTATGTAATTCAATGCACTATGTTACATATGAATATACCTGAATAATCTGAGTAAGTTTTGACAGAAAATTACTGAATATTATAATGTAAATCTCTGCAAAATAGTATGTTTGACCTCTTACATTTTCACTTAATACTTAAAACAACCTCATGAGATAGGAAATGGAGGGCAGTCTAACTTTGATGTGTGAATTAATGCAGAAACAAGTGGTTCGCCAAAGTCACATAGTGGCAACAGTACAGATGGTTATGTATTCATATTCAAATAACTATTCATAGGAGACAAAGTATAAAGAAATTCTTCCACCTCTGGCCTGAAAAGACACTACTATTCTCCATATAGATAAATAAAACAATTCTGTTCTTCATATTAAGTTGTCCTCTTGCAGAAGCATGAAAATTGCCACAGTTTCCATAAATAGTTGCTAAACTAGTGCACAGTAACATTATTAAAAGGACTAATTCTGTTTAACAGGGTTCTATTAAGGATAAAAATGAGTAAACCTAATACATTTCCTAAAGACAACTTTTTGTTATTTTATGGAGTCATTCTAAAAAACACTGGGATAGGGCTGGGGATTTAGCTCAGTGGTTCCTCCGACTGCTTTGCAAATGCAAGGTCCCAAATTCAATCCCCGGTACCAAAACCAATCAAACAAACGTTGGAATATGCAAAGATTTTAAATATACTCAATAATATCAAGTCACAATAAATTTAAAAATAAAGTCATTTACATTATATATTCTCCTATCCTGAAAACTAATAACAGGTATAAAATTATGATTTTTGAGGTATAAATTATCACTTTGTCACTTTTCATTTATGTAGTACATATATACTTTTATGAATAGAAAAAGATCACCCCTGCCTTCCTGAAAGGAATTTTCACATATTGCCAAACACTTCACCACAGGGATAGTTTCAATTAGATACAAAGCTAAGTACAGAAAACTAGGAGATCAGGTACAGCCATATACAGAAGTAAAACTCAAATTTAAATTTGTATTATTTATATTTATATTATTAATTTTATCTCCTCCCTTTCACTGTGACAATAACATACTATTCCCACCCCCACCCCCCACCAGAGATCGAACTCAGGACCTTGTGCTTGTGAGGCAGGCTCAGTGCCACTGAGCTAAATCCCCAGCCCCCAATAACATACTATCTTGAACATACCCTTTTAGAGATAAAATAATACATTTTACAAGTACACAGAATCTTAGTAGATCTAAAAATCTGGTAGATCTAATATTCAAGTACTGTAGTTCTACTGGCAAATGTTATAGTCAAGATATCCTAACGTATCCTGACTACAGAATAAAAATGCTCAAGCACAATTCTTTCTTCACTCAGAATTTAGAAAGATTTCCATGGGCCGGAGATTTAGCTCAGTGGTTCTTCCGCTTGCCTCACAAGCGCAAGGTCCCGAGTTCGATCTCCAGTACCAAAAAACCCCACAAAAAACCAAACAAACCAATAGAAAGATTTCCATGTGAATGAGATGAGCAGATTAATTTAGAAACCATAAACTCAACTAAAATTAAGTCCCTGAATTACTATACATGGAAGTCTCCAAGAATAAGGGAAGTACTTACAAATGATAATTCTATTACTCTGTACTAGTTAAGTAGCCATTATTTCACTACCTAAAAACTGCAGATTAGAAAAATCAAGAATATTGCTTTCTTTCATTTATCCACTTATTATGGAAACAGTATCACCCTCTAACAGTGATCAATAGAAAACATTTATACCAAATGGAAAATGGATTTTCATTTAACATAAAACAAAGCTCTAATTTTTTTACCATAATTTTCTATAAAAGCATATACCTACAAAAGTCAACTATTGCAAAGAAACTAATTCTTTAGATGTATTCTTGCCCTTTTCATTCTACATCTACTCTTTTTTTGTTGTTTTGTTTTTGTTTTTGGTACCGGGGATCGAACTCGGGTCCTTGCACTTGCGCAGCAGGCGGCAAAACCACTGAGCTAAATCCCCGGCCCTCTACATCTACTCTTAATAAGAATTTTCTGGGGCCAGGGATTTAGCTCAGTGGTTCCACCGCCTGCTGCACAAGCACAAGGTCCTGAGTTCGATCTCTGGTACCAAAAAAAAAAAAAAAAAGAATTTTCTGTTAAGCTTCAGACACATGTCCCAGTGCCTAATGGAATCTCTAAGCAAGCACCTCAAAATGAATTCATATTTTTGCAATGAATATGTATTATATGCACACAACTAAAGTCATATAGAAAGACACAGATGAAAAGGATATCTATTCTCTCTTCTGCAAGGTCACATAAATTGTCTATATTTTATCTAATTAAGGTGACCAAAAAAAACATATGCACATACCATACCACAATATATGCATGCATATTCCATGTATCTTGTTCCTAAATTTTGTAATCTATTTAGGTATCTCTGTGTATCAACCCATATAGGTTTCCTTCGCTACGGTAAGTGGATATGACATTAGTATTTACCCAGACCTTAATTATTTGGCAAGATCTTACTTCCTGAGGTATATCAACAGTTATTTAAATGTACTTCTACTCTGAAAAATTACTTTGTTTGGTAATATTTAGGCTAAAATGGGTAGAAAAGGTTGTAGAGAAGCACTCAAACCTGTTCATCTTTCCAATTCATGAAATTAATATGCTTTCCATCTCAAAGTTAGTAAATCTCCCCATTCATGGATTCATGTTACTCCCTACTTTACAATTCAACTAGCTGCAGTTTAGTCAGAATCTATAACATCCACATATTCCGACATTCTTGCTATTTCTAATTTCTAATGAGAGCCTTTGTATCACTTTTGCTGAGTTGTTCAAACTGATCTCTTTACTCAGAAAAACATGCAATAGTACACTCATTTCAAAGACATATACATAAACTTATAAGCAATACTCTGCTATTCTATTCTATTCTAGTCTAGTCTAGGCTACTGCCCTTACCCCATTCTTCAGGTCTCACTTCTCATTATGACATGCCAAACTATTAAGCAGCACCGCTATAATTTAGCTATAGCAAACTACATAAAGCTTCTGGATCTCCATAAATGGAATTAAATTATTCCCCCTCTGTGGCTCTTTATCCCTGATCTATTTTATTTATACTTCTATAAGACAGTTTAATATATTATTTTCCATTAGACTAAAATTTCATTTAGTGTCAGGACCAAATTTATTTTATGCCCCAACAGTGCATCATAGCACCTTGCACCAAAAGATAAATTTCAGTTTTATTCAAACTGATAAAACTGTATCTTCGAAGAATATGAATTTTTTAAGACAATCCTAAGAAAAGAAAAAAAATTCAGAGGACTTGCAACAGCACTATAACTTTATTAAAATTAATTGCTATACATTTAGCCAGGCATGGTGGTGCATGCCTGTAATCCCAGCACTCTAAGGCAAGAGGATTATGAACTCCAGCCCAACATGGGAAATTTAGTGACTTAGTGAGACTATACCTCAAAATAAAAAAAAGAGACGGGGGAGGTGAGTGTAGAACATAGATCAATGTGAAGGATTCAATCCCCAGTACGGGGTGGGGGTGGGAGGGTACTACACTTTCAAAACTCACAGCATAGCCAGGCATGGTGGCACACAATTGCAATCCCAGGTAATGGAAAGCTGAAGCAGAAAGACTGCAAGTTTGAGGCCAGTCTGTACTTATCAAGACCCTGTATCTAAACAGTGATAAAATGCTTACATAGCATATATGAGGCCCCAGGTTCAGTACTCAGTACCTCAAAACACAAAATAACCTCAAAGCATTAAAAAAGGTAGCATAAATTCACTATTTAAAAAAAAACATGGGCCAGGGATTTAGCTCAGAGGTTCTGGCACCTGCCTCGCAAGCACAAGGTCCCAAGTTTGATCCCCGGTACCAAAACAAAAACAAAAACAAAAACAAAAAAAAACAACTAGGCCTCAGTGGTTCCAGTGCCTGCCTTGCAAGTACAAGGTCCCGAGTTCGATCCCCAGTACCAAAAAAACAAATAACAAAAACTAGGCCTTCTGTCACTATCACTAGTATATGATAATATTACATCTTTAAAACTATAAGTGAACTTAAAAGAATTTAATGATGTTGCTAAATCACAGAACTCTTTTAATGACAAGGGACATTATTTGGTTCCAACTGGCTCTGCCAATTTCGATACGGAGGTTAAGAATTCTTTTTATCGCTTCTTGGCTAAGATCAAGTTATAAGAATTCTTTTGATCCTTGCGATACCTATTAATTGCAGGTATTAAACACACTTGGCCTATCTAATTTAGTAATTATTATACCACTATTCAAGCCTATGGTAAAAGTTAGTGAAGACATTAATGAATTGTGACACTGCTGACATATGGGCTAGATAATTTTTTGTTGTGGGAGACTCCTCTGTGCACTGTAATGATATTTAGCAGTATCTCTGGCCTCTACCTACCACAAGTCTGCAGTATGGCTCCAACTGTGATAACCAAATTGACACTGACAAATGTAAGCTGGGGACAGGGCTGGGAAGATGAAAAAATCATCTCTCAATTAAGAATTACTGCATTAGAACAATAATTCCAGGAGAAGGAGAGAATCATCCAGATGATTAAAACATCAAAAAATAGGCACGGTAAAAAAAAAAAAAAATGCATGGTGGCACATGCTTATAATGCCAGCACTTGGGAGGCTAAGGCATTGCTGTGAGTTCAAGGCCAGCCTGAACTACACTGTAAGACCGTCTCAAAAATAAAAAATAAAAACGAAAACTTCTACCTTTCCAACTACAGAACTACTGTAATATATTCCATAAATATCTCTTCAGTCATATAGGAGCTAAACCTCTAATAGTTGACCTTTGGCGATACTTATACCTTCTATTATCCTAGAAAAACAAGGCTTGTATCTAAAAGTGAATTGTCACAATACAAATCGTAGCATAACCAAAACGATAGTCATATGAGACAGAGAATTACACAAAAATTTTAAAAGCCTTTTATTCAATCATGGTTCTTTCTTTTCTATGAAGGGAAAAAAATAGTGGCCAGAATAGGCAGAAATAGATGTGTTTTATTTCCTTAAGTTATATAATCATGACTCAGCATCACTCTACTCTGCATGCTACTTTTCTACATTATGCTTCTCATTCTTATTCAGTGAGAAAAATGTCAAGTAATTTTAGAACAGAGTTTAAGGTTAGGCTGTATAATAAATAAAGCTAAGCAGCCAATACATTTATTTAAAGCTATGGGCGGAATTCTTAGAACTTATGAATACAATGTGCCCATAAAAACTCACTCTGAAAATTTTTAAAACCAAAAATATTCATACCTCTGTATTTTTACATACATTAAGAAAGAAAAGAAGTTCTAAAACAGTGAAGTATTTTAGGGCAATACTACCACTTCATTCATCCAAACATTTGTTGAATTTCTACTATGTGCCTAGGATTACTCTAGAGGGTGTGTGTGTGTGTGTGTGTGTGTGTGTATTTATGCTAGAAGAATACAGCAGTGAACAAGACAGAGTCCTTGCCCTCATAGAGCTTACATTCTTTTTTAAAGACAGGGTCTCGCTACGTTTTCCAGTCTGGCCTTGAACTCACTATGTAGCCCAGGCTGGCCTCGAACTTGGGAGTGATTCTCTGGCCTCAGCCTTCTGAGTGCTGGGATTGCAGGCATGTGCCACCATGCCTGACAAGCTTATATTCTAATAAGGAATAGGAAAAGAAAATAATAAGGGAAAGACCAGTAACAATTGTGTAATTTCAGATAATGAGATATAGTAAGGAGCCAATTTTAAAATAGTATAGAAGACAGATAGTGATCTGTGGGAGAGAAGAGAGTTTGGACAGAATGACTAGGGAAATTCCCCCTGCTGAAGTAACTTCTGAATGGTACTGAATGATAAGAATGAGCAGTTCCTTACTCTCTGTAATGTGAATCTAAAGGGAATGAGACATAAACTCGGGTTTTTGAAGAACAGCTAGAAGGTTGGTGTGGCTAAATTAGGGAGCAAATAGAATAGTAACAGATAAGGATGAAGATCCTACGTAGGCACAGACTTAACATTTTATGTAAGAGAAAAAGGGATTTTATTCGCAGGGTAAAGGGAAATTATTACAGGGATTTAGCGAATGAGTTTTATATATATATATATATATTTATATATATATTTATATATATATTTATATATATAACTCAATATATATCTTGCAATGACTACTCTGATTGTGGTATAGCTAGACATGTAGAGAAGCACTAATAATTTCAGGCAAGATCTAAGGCTGGCTTAGATTTTTATGTTACATTTAGCACAGATAAAGTTCTTCAATGTCGTGTTTCCAAGACATCATTTGCTTTCTAGAAACTCATTGATTATTAAATAAGCTCTCTGTCTTCCAAGGTCAGAAAAGTACGCTACAGTCCAACTTAAAATCCAGATTTTAACTAAAAATGAAATTATAAAATAAGAACTAAGATACATTATGTTCTGGTATAAACACCCAATGATAAATGTAAATGTATTTTATACCTAAAATGTAGCAATATATATATATAAATTTTAAAAATGAAATTATACCAGAATATTTACAGAGGCAAAGTACTACCAGTAGATGAAGCACAAGGATTTTCCTGCTAAAATGAGAATAAAGGAATTTTAAGGAAATAAAAGTCTCTACTACTACTGAAAATGAGACACTATAAATGGATTTCACTAAATCTTAGAGAAGATCAAAATCAGATGAAATACAAACAGAGAAAGTAAATAGCCTAAAATATGCCAATAGGGGGCTACAGGCAAACTATCTGAACAGCAAGAGACTCATAATGCCTAGAAAAATCAGAAAAGCTAGACTCACATGTCTAGACAAAAATAAGAAAAAGAGCTAAAAACAGAGGAAGAGGAAGCATTCCTTTTTTAAGGAAAATAAACAAGAAGATTTCGTATCTTTTTAATTCTAGAATTTTAGGGGTGACCTACCCACACATACTCGAAAAATTTCCTCTCAGTTATAAAGCAGTGCCTGGCAAAGACATATAATATTCACAGCTGGGCTTGGTGGCACATGTCTGAAATCCCATCACTTTTGAGGCCGACACACAAGGATTGCCTCGAGTTCGCGGCCAGCATGGGCTACACAGAGAGTTCAAGGCCAGTGTGAACTACACAGACCCTATCTCAAATACATACATATATACCTACATGCAAACATACATACATAAAATATTCAGTAAAATATTGAGTGAGTGAATAAGGAATGCCAATAAACAAGCTCAGCCTACATACACAAAATTCCCAATTGATTTTCTCACTCTAAAATATATGTAAACAATTATTATAAATATGATAAGGATAGTAAAGAAAAAGATAAAAATAAAGTCATTCTACAACAAAAATCACAGAACATTAAATAAGTATGGGATTTTTAAAAAATGGTACTGGGACTGAACATAGGATCTTGCATATGCTAGGCAAGCACTTTACCACTGAGTTAGATTCCCAGCCCTGGAATGGCCGGGCATGGTGGTAACAGGCCTATAATTCCAATTACTCAGGAGCCTGAGGTAGGAAGGAGGATCACAAGCTCAAGATCCCATCTCACTCAGAGAGACAGAGACAGAAACCAAAAATAAATTCTAGAAAGGGCTACAAAAAAAAAGTTCAGGAGGGCAGGGGATTTGGCTCAGTGGTTTCGCCGCCTGCTGCGCAAGCTCAAGGGCCCGGGTTCGATCTCCGGTACAAAAAAAAAAAAAAAGTTCAGGAATTCCCTGAGAACATATAGAGGAAAAAAACAAAAAGAATTTCCCAGTGGCGAAGACAAAGACAAAGAAGAGGAAGATGAGAAAGAGGAAGAAGACAACTGCGACTACAACAACAACCAGGTGTAGTGATTCAAACCAGTAATCCCTGCTATCCCGCTATTTGGGAGGCTTAAGGCAGAAAAATTCAATTTGGTGGGACCCTGTCTCTAAAAAAAAAAAACAAAACAAAAGGATTGTGGATTTACTTTAGTGGTAAAGCACCTCTGGATTTGATCCCAGTATCACCAAAAAAAAAAAAAAAAAAGACCTCAAACTGAACAGGCCAGACCCTTCAGCACTCTGGGAGGCTGAGGCAAGAGGACTGCAAAATTCAATCCTGCCTTGGGCAACTTAGGGAGACCCTGTCCCAAAATTAAAAATAAAAAGGGCTAAGCTGGGTGTAGTGACACATGCTTGTAATCCCAGCACTTGGGAGGCTGAGGCAGGAGGATCCCCACAAATTCAGGCTAACCTGGACTACATAGTGAGTTCAAGGCCAGCCTGAACTACATGGCAAGACCCCGTCTTTAAAAAACAAAGGATTATAGTTCAGTAAAAGACCCTGGGTTAGATTCCCAGGATGGCAACATTAATTAACTTTAAAACATAATCAAGAATGAGACTCGTATCACACATTTCATCAGAAGCTACTAGAAGACGGGAAAGCAATGCCTACTCCAGAGTTCCAAGGGACGATGATATTCAACTAAGAGTCCAGTACGCAAATTATCAATCCAAGTATGAGGGCAAACAATCAAATCATTTTTCAGAAATGCAAAGATATTAAATTAACATTTCACAATCTCTGATGGAGTTAAAGAAATTTGCCAACAAAAGAAACACAAAACCAAAGAGAAGCTACTAATTCTACCAAAGTGTTAACTTTAGAAGTCTACTGAAATCCTAGAAAGCTAGAAAACAAGTCCAGAAAGCAGTTGATCCACATTACTAACAACGCCAAGTGCAAGAAAAACTGTACTTAAAACTTATGAATAGAAAATATACATAAGGAAATGTGACATTTTAACCAACTAATAAAGTCTAAAACATCATTTAACCTTTGACCAGCATTTAAGCAACACAAAAGTAGTTCACTGAGAATGGACTGAGATAGCAAGTAAATATAAATCTTTGCACACTGCTTGTCCTTGGCCTAACTAGGCAGACATTCTATAGAATATAGTGCTGCTTTGTTAGTTGATTTTCACCTTTTAGAATAACTTATAGAGAAAAATGGAAAGGCTTTGTTGGACAGGCTATAAATGTATTCAGAGCAACTGATAAAAAGTCACTTTCTGGGCTGGGGATTTAGCTCAGTGGTTCTGGCGCCTGCCTCACAAGTGCAAGGTCCCAAGTTCAATCCCCGGTACCAAAAAAAAAAAAAAAGTCACTTTCTGCCCAAAGTATATCATAAATAAAGAGAACAAAGAAAGTAAGCCACAGGTGGAGAAATGGATAGCAACTAAAAACGACTGATGCCAGAATATTAACAGAATAAATCAGACAAAAACAAAAGAAAAAGGACAAAAAACCCATGCAATTCAGGAAATCTAAATGTTCAATAAACATTTTAAATATTTAACCTCACTAGAACTTTAGAAAATATGAAGACAATAAGATGCCATTCTATATATATGCAGCCAAATCAACAGTCTCATAATACCAAGTATTGAGGAAAATAACAACAGCCATTCTCATACTCTGCTGGTTCACAATGGTGCAAACTCTATGCCAGTTTAAAGACCAAATTGGCAACAACCCTTAATGCTGAAAATAGACATAACTCATGGCCCACCAATTCTACTTTTAGATGTATTTCCTAAAAAAAATTCTTATAAAAATAAGGAAATGTGTACAAAAAGGTTCACTGCTACATCTTTTGTTACTGTGAAAAATCTAAAATTATCAACATATTCATCTTTGAGTTAATTACTGTACTCCTAACAAAAAAAACCCCATAAAACATTTATACTGAATTAACCAGAGTTACACACATAAAGACATGTATAGAAATGATAAGCACCACATTCAAGACAGTGGGAAAAAAACTGAAGAAGAAAAATAGTACACAGGAGTTCTAACTATGCAAGATTGGTTGATGACGGGCACATACAAATTTTATATTATTTTCTCCAATTTTTAGTAGATAAATATTTCATAAAAAAGTTTTCTTAGGAAAAAACAGTAAAAAAATTATGCAAATTCAATACTCAAAGATTTGTTACAAATTCTATCCTGAAATCAATCCTGGAAGCTTACTATTAACTTATATCACTTCTACCCTTAAATTGTAATAGTAACTAGGCTGGGGATTTAGCTCAGTGGTTCCGCCACCTGCCTCACAAGCGCAAGGACCAGATTTTGATCCCTGTTACCAAAAAAAAAAAAAATTATAATAGTAACTATTAAAACGCCTGCCTCACAAGCGCAAGGTCCCGAGTTCAATCCCCAGTACCAAAAAAAAAAAAAAAAAACCCAAAAAAAACCATTAAAAAAAATACTCACTCTGTAACTGATGTTACACTTTCCTGCCCAAAAGGTCCAACTGGATCATCCTTGAATTTATCATTTGGAAGCTGAGGCGGTAAAAACTCTACATCCTTTTTCTTTGGGACCTTGTAATACTTCCAGGCTGTATTAGCTTCATCTTCCTCCAAATTCACTGCTGTACCAACATACACTGTAGGTTCTACAGTTTCCTGGAATTGAGGTGGGAAAGACTGGGACAAAGTGTCTATCCTATCTTCCATTGGTTTGGTAGGAACCAAGGGATCCGGTGTTGGTATTTGATAAAAATGCTGACTTTGAGGAGTTGAAGGTGTTTTGGTCACTCCTTCATCAGCCACATCACACGGGTGAGGACTAAGTGGGGGTGGCTGAGGTGAGTTTGCCATTTCAGTGCCATGCATTTGAGGAGTCTTTGCTACATCATTAGTTCGGAGGTTTGAAAATCTCACTTGACTATCAGGAGCAGAGATCACAAGTCTTTGGCTGGCTGAATCTGCGTCCATGCCAACATCATCACTAATAGATACGCGATGATGAAAAGGAGTCAAAGGGCGTTTCTGTGGCTTTTCATTCTTTTCTTGTTTTTCATTGGTCTTGTGCTTAGGAAGTACTTGCTGTTGTTGATTTAAAGATGGTGCCTGTCCTTGTTGTCCAGTATTTCTTGGTTTGAGATTTTTGTGCCTGAGAAGTTAAAAGATTTGATGTTTAGAGTATCACTATTCTAGCAAAGTATCCAAGTTAACACTATAAAGATATTTCTAATATCATTTGTTTTTCATATACAATACTAAAAATAAAATGATTTGAATTTACATGGGGGAAAATATCTTATTCAGTGACCTCAGTCAAAACAGCATAAAAAATAACTCATAAAAGCCAATTTTTTTCATGTTCATTTAATGCATTTAGCTATGTGTTCAGACACCCAATCATTATTAGCCAATAATAATTTGCATATATAATCTAAACCTTGGTATGTGAAAAAATACATAGGTAAGATTCTACTTCCTTTAAATAAAGATGACAAAAAATTCATTTATGAAAAATACTTGATATTTCACAGTTAGTAACTATTAACAAATCCATAGCTTGGCTGAGCTTAGTCATAACCTACAATCCTACAGTAACTGGTTAGAAATCATGTTCTACTCTACTGGATTAAAGTTAGGTCAGTCTGAGTGCTGGGGAGCAGCTCAGTGGTAAAGAGTGCTTGCCTAGCATGTGCGAGGTGCTTGGGTTGATCCCCAGCACTAAAAAAATAAGGGCGGGGGGGGATCAGTCTGGAAAGTGCTAAGGCTGACTGACCAACAGTCTTCAAAATGTACCTACCTTCTCCCAAGACTTAGCACTACAGAATCAGCTGCATAGAAAAGGAAAAGAGCCAGACATGGTGGCACATGCCTGTAATTCCAGCACTTAGGAAGTTGAGCAGGAGGATCACCAGTTCAAGGCCAGCCTGAGCTACACAGGGAGTTCAAGGCCAGCATGGACTACATAGCAAGATCCTGTAGGTAAATAGGTAGACAGGGAGGCAGAAAGAGAAAAAGAGAAAGAGCAAGAGCGCGAGAGAGACAAAGAGAGAGAGAGAGAGGACAGAAACATCTACAATAACCTTTTCTTCATAATGTGGAGTAATTTTATCACAAAGAACCTAAACTATATGCCTAAAATCTAGTAATTTGGGGGTTTAAGAGTCCTCTTCAGTGTATTCCAGTTTCTAAACTCACTGATACTGGTACATAAAAGTATGTAACATGTTTTTTACACTAAAAAACTATTTTAAAAGATGGTGAGATAGAGTTTAAACATTCAATATTGATTAGTTTTTGTTTGATTTGGTATTTTTTTATTTGTATATTTACTTATTATTTGCCATAAGCTGGTATCTCTCAAAAACATAGGTGTAAATCATTAACAGATGCAAATAACTAAAAATATTAACAATTCAATCCAAAAAAGATAAAGGAGTAATACATAATGACCAAATGAGGTTGATTCCAAGAATATAATCAGGAGCTGGGCATGGTGGCACACACTTGTAATCCCAGCACTCAGGAGGCTGAGGCAGGAGGATCACCCTGAGTTGAGACCAGCCTGGGTTACACAGTGAGTTCAAGGCCAGCCTATACTATATAGTGAGACCCTGCCTCAAAAAAACAAACAAAAAAGGAAATCAGTATTATTCATCACATTAACATAAAAGAAAAAAACCTTATCTTTTTTTTTTTGGTACCGGGGATCAAACTTGGGACCTTGAGCTTGCAAGGCAGGCGGCAGCACCACTGAGCTAAATCTCCAGCCCTTATTATCTTAATAAATATAGAAAACATACAAGCTGGGCTGCGGATTTAGCTCAGTGGTGCCGCCGCCTGCCTTGCAAGCACAAGGACCCAAGTTCAATCCCTAGCACCAACAAAACAAAACAAAACAAAAAAGAAAACATACAAGCTTCAATGCCTACTCATATAAAAATGATGATTATCAGGCTTAATAGTGAAAGGCTAATTTCTACCCAAGATTAAGAACAATGCAAGAATATTAACATTAAATATTTCTATTTAACATTTTACTGAAGGAAAGAAAAAGAGGGGGGTAAAAAGAACCAAAGATGTAACTCAGTGGTGCTGCGCCTGCCTATTAAGTGCAAGGTCCTGACTTGGATTCCCAGAACCAGGGGAAAAAACCAAAAACCAAAATATTTTACTGGAGGTTTTAATCAATGCACCAAGACAAGAAAAAGATACCAAAGGCTTCAAAGGAAGAAGAAAAACTTTATTCATGGTTAACACTGTTAAAAACTATGCAATGCAAGGGTCAAGGTGATCATCACCTAAGCTTAACATTAGAAGTGGGACAACCAAACAATGTCTCTTCTGATATAAAGTAATACAGTATGGTCTATGAAGCATTCTTGCCAAAAATACTTAATTTGAATCTAATCAAGCCTCCAGATCAGCAATATCCAAAAGAACATCCTATGATGGTGGAAATGTTCTATATATGACTCTTGAGCACTGAAATTTAGCTAGTACAATTAAGGAACTGAATTTTTATAAATTCATCTACTATAAATTTAAAAAGCCATTAGTGGTTATTAACACAGCTAGTATGGGGCAGCACAGCTATCAGAGCTACCTTAAATTTACTGAAATGTGAGGGATAAAGGAAGAAGTGACACTAAAAGAAAAATTTAAAGCACATGACAATTCACAGAGAAATCCAGAACATGGAACATTCTACCAGACAACAGACCTAATTTTTCTAACCTATACAGTGTCACAAAAAGAGGGCAGGAAGCTGGACACACCTATAATTTCAGTACTCTTGGAGGAAGATCACAGTTTGGAGTCCAGCTTGTGCAATTTAGCGAGACCTCATCTCAAAAATTTAAAAGAAAAAGGCCTGGGGATGTAGCTCAGTTCAAACGCCCTAGGTTTAATCCCCAGTACACGCCAATAATTTTTTTTTTCAGAGAAAAAATCTGAAGAGGACAACATACCAAAAAATTACTGTTCATTTTACTGGGCGTAATAATGAACAGAATTAATAGGGAAGAAAATAATGGGGCTGGAGGGTGTAGCTCACTGGTGAAGTGCTTACCTACCATCCTGAAGCCCTAGGTTTCGTCACCAGTACCATTAAAACAAAAACAAAAAAAGCCCCACACATTAGTGGGGTTTTTTGGTAGTACTGGAGATTGAACCTAACAGCATTCTATCACTAAGCTACATCCCCAACCCCAGCATGTGGTTTCGCTGAGCTGCCCAGGTGGGTCTCAAGCTTGCAATTCTCCTGCCCCAGCCTCTCTTGGTACTGTGGTTTACAGGTATGAGTCACCACACCTGGCTAAAATTTACACTTTCTAGAGTTGTATACAGAAGTACTATAGAAATGAAATTAAATATATTTAAGATTTGCTGTAAAAATCTTTAGTGAGTGTGAAGCATAGTGGATTGGTCAAATAATGTATCATATATTCATAAAATGGAACATTATGAGCCTTACATCATGATTCCACCTGTGTGAAACAAAGTAGGCAGGTAGACCTATATATGAGGGAGAACTTATAATTTTAAATTTTATATTCTTGTGTATTATTTGAACTTTTAGATGAGCTTTTTAAATTTTGTTTTTGCAGTACTGGAAATCAAACCCAGGGATATTCTACCACTGAGTTACATCCCCAGTCAGCCCTTTTAACTTCTGAGACAGGGTCTTGCTAGGTTACTCGGGCTGAACTCGATTGAATTTGTGATCCTATTTCCTCTCAAGCAGGTGAAATTACAGGTGTGTGCCACCACAAGCAGCTGAGGATGTATAACTTTTAATAAAAGAATCTGTGACTTTAAAAACAAAAAAGGTCGTTTTCAATGTTAACACAATACCTTCTCTTACTGGTCTTCATTTTGTTTTGTTTTTTTTGGGTACCGCGCACCAGGCGGTGAAACCACTGAGCTAAATCCCGGGCGCTCTTTTTGAATACTTTCAATGACAAAGACCTATTACCTATTAAGAAAATGCATACCAGTGTCAATCAGCTTCAGTTGTTCAAAATAATTTCTCACAATGAACAGAAATTTACCTTTTCTGTATCTTCCAGTCATCACTATTATTGACTTAATTTTTAAAGCTGTTGAGGCCCGGTAATGGTTACAAGTTACATGTGGCTATCAGACACTCAAAATGTGGCTCTCCAAATTGAGATATGGTATAAATATAAAATATGTACAAATTTTTAGATGTTACCTTTAAAAAGCCAAGTAATGTTTCAGATTGATTGCATATCAAAATAATGCTACATAAATTGAGTTCAACAAAATAAAGTGGTACTTCAGTTCACAAACTTGATTCTTTCCATGATTCTGACTGCAAGCCGAGTTGGATGTGAATCAAATCAAATTCAATGATTAGGTTCAATGTTGACCTTATGGGGAAATTTGATTCGGTTCTTATCCAGTCCAATTTGCAACCAGAATTGTGGAGAGAATTGAGTTCATGAACCAACGTACCACTGTAAATTAAAACTTAAAAAGGTCTTCAGCAAGAGAAAAAAAATCTCAAAGAAACAATAGTAAGTGAATATGAATGGTTAATGAACTTAAATTCATTGTCTAATTCTCTTTTGTGTACATTTAAAATTTTTCTTTAAAAAAATTTTTAATAGAAAAACATGGAACTAAAATACTTAAAAAAAAAAAATCTAAGAGGAGCAAGGTTAAAGTGTTCTAGGATTCCTGTTTATTCTATAAAAAGAACAGACTCTGATAACTTTATGTTCTAACGAAAGCAATCACAATAAATGCTTAATTTAATTAACAAAAGAATAAAAATAGAATGCCAAACTTCAGAGCCAGCAGAAGAAAGGGAAAGAAGGAAAATAACGAACAGTAATACTAGGAAAGAGCAAGGAAAGCAAAGAGGAAAAACATGGTATCATTTCTCACTCAAATATCTACATGTCTTCTATAGCAGTTCCCAAAAAATGGCCCATGGACCCCTTCAGGAGTATTTTCATAATAGCAAGATATTATTTGCCATTTTCTTTATGTTGACATTTAACAGGACAAAAGCAACCAACAGTGGAACTGTTGGCAACTAAACATGAAACAGAGCTGGACCTAGAGGTGCATGCCTATTATTCTAGTGCACTAAACGTGAAACAATACAGTGTTATCAACTCTATTAGTGGTAGTCAGTTTCTTCACCACCACATTCTGCTTGCTGTTGTTAAAGGCAATTTCCTTAAGAATGTTCAGAAAACAGTAAAAATCATGAATTTTTATTAAATCTCAATCCTTACACAGATGACTTATATTCTTTATTTTTAAATCCCTGGCCTTATTGGGTTCTCAAAAATGAACAAAATGAGTTTGTCATTTTAAGGAAGAGTAACTATTAACTTTGAACTTTTGAGTATGATTTTGAATTTTGGAAAACTTTATATGCTACAGAAAGCTTTACAGTTTTTTGGGGGTTTTTTTCTTTCTTTCTTTTTTCCCAGAACCAGGGATCAAACTCAAGGCTTCACTTGGCAAGGAAGGTGCGGTGCCATTGAGCTAAATCCCTGGCCCCTGCTTTACAGTTTTTTAATCCCCGGCCCACTTAAGTGTTTTTCTGAGGCGATCACTGGTGATATAAATTTAAAATTTTTGATATTACATAAACAAGGTGCCAACACTCAGAAGATCTGCATAACAGGAAACTGATGTTTTCCTAGTGACCAATGTATGAGTTAACAAAATCATGCATAAGCAAAAAATCTACCCAGTCATTAGTGGAGTATAAGAATCTCATTAATATGGCTTCAGATTCCACATTGCAACTAACCTTTAAGAAACTACCACTTGTCAAAATTTGGTGTAATATCAAAGAAGAGTATCTGTTTGGAGAAGTTACTACAATACTATCTCTTCCCTTTTCTAACTGCATAGCTCTATGGGGCTGGATTGCCTTCACATGCTTCGACCAAAACAATAATACAGTACAGCAACAGGGTGAATGCAGAGGCAGATATGAGAATTTATTTAGCCATCTTATAATGTTCAACATTAAAGAAATTTAAAAACCTGTAAAGCAATGCCACTCAACTATTTTTTCTTTTACAAAAAATAATGTCTACAAAAATACTTTATTTCTGTCAATATGTACTGGATTTATTATTATTTTTAAATAAATTAAGTACTGCTTTAAAATTTCTCTAAAATGGGGCCAGAGATTTGGCTCAATGGTTCCACCGCCTCCCTCACAAGCGCAAGGACCCAAGTTTGATCCCTGGTACCAAAAAAAAAAAATTCTCTAAAATGAATACATATAGATATGGTCCACATAAACAACCTTGATGGGGGTCCACAATTTTTAAAATTTATTTTACTTCATTTTTTATGCTGCTGGGGATCAAACCCAGAACCTCATGCACCCTCAGCAAGCACTCCATTGATGAGCCACACCTTCAGCCCCACAATAATTTTTAAGAGTATAAATGAGTTTTGAGACCAAAATGTTTGAACGTCTACTTTAGGTAAAGCAATCATGAAAGATAGGATCTCTATTATGGAGGTGAATTATTTGGTTATATTCCAAGTACAAAAAATGTGAAAAGGAAACAGCCATACATTTACTTACCCCAGCTATAAGAATAAGAAGCTATTCATCAGGGATATATAATACTAATAGGAAGCCGGGCAATGGTGGCGCACGCCTGTAATCCCAGAACTCTGGGAGGCTGAGTCAGGAGGATCGCAAGTTGGAGCCCAGCCTGGGCAACTCAGCGACTTAGCGAGACCCTGTCTCAAAATAAAAAATAAAAAAAGGGCTGGGGATGTAGCTCAATAATGAGGCCCTGGGATCAATCCCCTGAACAATAATAATAATAATAGCTCTTTAACTATTTTCTTTGAGACTGGGTCTCATTATATAGTTCAAGTTGGCCTTCAACTCACTATGTACCCCATCCTGGCCTTGAACTCACAATCCTCCTGCCTCAGCCCCCCCCCCCCCCCGCCCCCAGTGCTGGGATTACAGGTGTGTACATACCATAACACTTGGCAGGTCTTTAAATTTCTGACTACATTAAATCACAGTCCTTTTCTTCTATATAGATCTTTTCTAGAAATTAAGGCTTCTTTAGAAAGAACAATTTCGGGCCGGGGATTTAGCTCAGTGGTTTCACCACCTGCCTGGCAAGCACAAGGTCCTGAGTTTGATCCCCAGTACCAAAAAAAAAAAAGAACAATTCTAATATGAATTTCATAGTAGAACTCAACTAAGTTGGGTAATCTTTCTAAAAGAGCAGCTGTCATCAAGGTAATTTCTTCAGTTTTTTTTTCCTAACGCTGTGACGTTTCTAGTGCTTTAGTGTTAACATCTGAAATTTAATTTACTGTTCTTTTCTTTTTTTTTTTGGTACTGGGGATTGAACTCGGGTCCTTGCACTTGCGCAGCAGGCGGCGAAACCACTGAGCTAAATCCCTGGCCCTACTGTTCTTTTCTTAAATATCTTGCTTTTCTTTTTTGCGACAGGGTAGTTCAGGCTGGTCTTGAACTCACAATGTAGCCAGCCTATGCTGGTCTCGAACTTGCAGTGACCCTTCTGCCTCAACCGGAGTCCTGTGATTACAGGGGTGTGACACCACACCTGGCTTAGGTATCTTGTTTTCTAAGTGCAATTTGTTTATGTGCATCTCACCATGTTGAAGTAAAGTATCAATAAATACACCCACTATTCAATCTTGAGAGTGAAAAATGCTATAAAGCTAAGCGGTAGCACACACCTATAATCCCACCATTCTGAGAGGCAGAGGCAGGAAGAACACAAGTTTGAGCCCAGCCTGTGCAACTCAGCAACTTAGTGAGACCCTGTTCAAAATTTTTAAAAATTTAAAAACAAACTGGGGAGGGCCAGGGATTTAGATCATGGTTTCACTGCCTGCTGTGCAAGTGCAAGGACCCGAGTTCGATCCCCAGTACCAAAAAAAAAACAAAAACAAAAAACAAGCTAAGGATGTAGCTCAGTAAGAAGGCTGGGGCTCAATCTCCAGTACAGGAAGGAAGGAAGGGAGAGAGGGAGGATGAGAGGGACAGAGGAAAGGAGGGAGGGAGGGAGGGAGGGAAAATAAGAAAAGAAAAATATAACAATTTTATGCTTTTAATTAAAATGGCGAAAAATAACTTTGAGAACAGTTCTCAGAACCAATGAAAGCACAAGAAAAACCAGTGTTCTTTATATGCAAGAAATGAAAGTAAGACTGGTGGAATCTTTGTGAAGTCACAAGTACTAAAATAGCCCTTGCGCCCACAACTCTCTATCATACTGCCCACTTAGCTTATTTCTTCCTAAGTACTCATCACTCCGAAATTTAAAAACGACTTAAAATCTTTTTTTAAAACAAATTACTGCCTCTCTCTTCTGAGGGTAGGACATCTCTTGTAACAGAGTAAGTGTTCCAAAAAATATGATAGTCACAGCAACAGGCTTTTTAAAACAAAAGTAAACAGGTGCCGGGGGTTTAGCTCAGTGGTTCTGCCGTCTGCCTCGCAAGTGCAAGGACCAGAGTTCAATCCCCGGAACAAAAAAAAAAGGGGAAAAAAAAGGAAACAGAAAAAACCCTGTATGTTTATCAAATCAAGAATGATTATATTACTTCCATTCAGTGGAATATCAAAAAGGTTTTTACAACAATGAGGTAGGGGCAGATCTACAAGTAACGAATATGTAAAGATCTAAGGCAAAAAAATAAGATGCCAAAAAATAAATAAATAAATAAGATGCCAAATACATAAGAATAATATAGTATATGTATGTTGGGAAGAAAACATATATACATACAAAAAAAGGTGTGGTAGGATAATATCTAATTGGCAAGCAGCCATTTCTAGGCAGAGGTGCTAGGATTTGGGGAGAAAAAGAATGGTCAAGAAGAGTGTATTTTTTGTATAGTTTAATATATATATATATAAAATGCAAATTATCTGTATATACTTATCCAATTTTTTTTAAATCAAAACTTTTTAAAAATTCATTAAGTTTATTTGTACATTTTAGGTATACAATATGATGACATTCCTCATTGGGAATTTTTACCTTTACATGATATATCTTGGTAAAACTTTTTTTTTTTTTTTTTTTTGAGAAAGGGTCTCACTATGTAGTTCCAGCTAGCCCTGAACTTGGCAGTAATCCTCCTTCCTCAGCCTCCCAACTGCGGAGATTACAGGTGTGGACTACCACACCTGGTTCAAATCATTAAAATAAGCCCATGTTATCAGTCATGGTCCAGTCCTGATTTTTAGGCACAGGAAATTTACTGTAGAGAATCAGTTACATAAAACAGGAAAGTGAGGCAACTAACATACTAGTAACAGCAGAGAGATTCTTTACCTTCTAGGACTAAAAGGGTAACAAGATGAAGGAGCTTGGGATGTATTACAACCATAGCAGGTAGCATCTGGGATCATAGAGGAAGGGGCTCTTTCTCCCTTACCCCACACCCAGCAGTACTGGGGATGAAACCCAGGGTCTTCACACTGAGCTACATCACCAACCAGCCTGCCCGCCTTCCTCTCTCCTTCTCTCCCTCCTTTTCATTCTCTTACTCCCTTTCTCTCTCTCTCACCCCTCCCTCCCTCTCTCTCATTCATTCATTAACACATTCTCTCTAAGTTGCCCAAGCTTGGCTTGAACTTGCCAAACTCCTGCCTCAGACTTCCAGAGTTCTAGGATTACAGGTGCGTGCCACCATTCTCAGCTTGGAAGGGGCTCTTAAGGGGACACAGGGGAGCTACTGCTGGAATTGACCCAAAAAGGTAGTGGAGAAAGGGTTTCTTCCCTCCTCTCATCCTCCAATCTTCCGTTAGTGCCCTCCAATAGCCAAATCCAGAAAGCAAGGGAGCCTAAGAAATTTAATTCTCTGCAATACAGAACAAAGTAAGGAAAAGGCAGGGACAGATGTGAGAGCAAACTAAAGGCCAACTAACATAGTTACCAATGTATGCCCTTACTCCCTATGGCAGAGGAGGATACACATAAGTGGTGGCTCAAAGTCTGTCTCACTCTAAATAAGAAATCAGAGGGTAAGGGAGAACTTTAAGTACAAAATGTAATTTTTGAAAGTAAATGATTAGAAACACTGTAGTAAAGGGGCAAACCAATCAAAGCAAGTCATATAGATTATACAAAATTTTAGTTAGTTAAATCTCTTTATGTATGAGAAAATTTCTGAAACTTCTTAAAAATATAAGTTCAGCCAGGTGTGGTAGCCCACACCTGTAATCCTAGCACTTGGTAGGCTGACGCAAGAGGACTGCCATGAGTTCAAGGCCAGCCCGAACTACATAGCAAGACCCTATTTCAAAATAAAAATTTTAAAAGGGCTGGGGATATAGCTCAGTGTAAAGACCCTGGGTTCTATCCTCAGGGCAAGGAGGGTAGGGGGAGGGCAGGGAAGTTCCAAGATATAAAGTGAATACAACTACCTAAGGAATTCCAAGTTCATCCATTCTGCTACCAATCTTTAAACAATGCAACACATTAGAAAGCTTGTAGTATTACAGCTTTAATTCCTTATCATATTTTGTGAATCTTGTTTCAGCAATTCATCTCAAAAAATGTTTTAAGAACTTGCTGCACAAAAGTTGTACTGTAGGGCCGGGGATTTAGCTCAGTGGTTCCGCCACGTGCCTCACAAGCACAAGGTCCTGAGTTTGATCCCCGGTACAAAAAAAAAAAGTTGTACTGTATTTACTATTTTAAAAAAGACAGTTTAAAAAAGACTATTTTTTAAGAAGTGTATATTTTTTATCTATTATATATCTTTTCTTTTGTAAGAATCCTTGGGGGAAATTTCTCATAGTGCCACCAAAGAATAGTTTTCTCAAAAGATGTGTGTCTTCTACCCATAAATGCCATATATACCATAACTCAATAAAATTCTCTATTATTTGGGTGCTAAAAAAAGCTTTTACAGTTCACCTCTGGTAAATATGAAAGAATTTAAGGTATGCATTTGTATGTACTTCCATAGTCAAATTCAAATTACTAAAATTTTGCTCATAATTCTCTCTTGAAAAAAATCCTAATGTGTGCCTATATAATATACTCCAAAGTGAGGTGTAAGTATTTAGCAGTGTAAGAAACCACCACACACATATATGCAGGCATCAACTGACTGGAAGAAAATCTACCTCGAACAACTGCAACTTGTTCTTTGTGTGGCTTCAACAAAGTCCCAGCATGCTACTTTATCAGGTATCTCTTCTTCATTCAGGCCACCCAATGAAGCAGAGTATTTCCTCCTGAAATTTGAAATTATGAAAATTCTTTAGGATTCATAACATGTTAGCTTTGAATTTAATCTAAAAAATTTAAAAATCAAGTCATATAAATGCAGGTTTACCTATTTCCTACTTATAAATATCAACATGCGATTTTTAAACTTAAAAGTGAGAATACATACTTGTTCTGTGCTCTGTTCATATTGCATTCTTGCCAAACTCTATCCACCACATGACTGGCTAATTTTTGGGGTACTTTCCCACCATGGTGGCTAGTACTATCAGAGTTGAAGCCATCAGATACTGAAGAAAATTTGACCCATTTCTGAGCAGACTGAGGATCAACTGAAAGAAAAAGAGAACAGGTTGTAGGAGAATAAAGGTAGGTTTATAGTAGCATTATTGGGGCTCTTTATTAATGTATGATAGAACTTGCTGTACCTATTTGGTAAACCTATATGTTGAGGCAAAAAACAAAAAAGCCCATTACTTTATATACAGAAACCAAAATATCTGAACATGGGACATAAATTGTACAGTAGTGTGTCCATGTTGATTTCTTGACTTGGAGGATGGAATAAAAATTACAGGGAGGCCAGGGATTTAGCTCAGTGGTTCCGGCAACTGCCTTGGAAGCGCAAGGTCCTGAGTTCAATCCCTGGTACAAAAAAAAAAGAATAAAATAAAGGGATTAGGGGTCAGTGGTAGATTGCTTGCCTACCATGCATTAGGCCCCAAGTTCAACCTCTAGCATGAATAGGCATGCGGTGGGGGGGTGGAGTGGGAATCAGTCTTAATTTTGGGAAATAGAATGAGTATATAAGAGTGATGGAGCATCAAGTCTTAGCTTGTCGAGTGAAAAAGACCACTGATGATGATGATACACATATAGAAAGGGTGATGGAGCAAATGTTAAGTGTGGGAATCTAGATGAAGGAGTTCTTTGTATCATACTTGCAACATTTCAGTAAGTTTCAAAATATTTCAAACAATTATTTTTTTGAAGTGCTTATGTACTCAAAATAAGAGTCATCATCAGAGCTGATGAAACAGACTAATATACCTGTTTGGACTTCCTCAGGAGATGTAGGTGGTGTAAGAGTAACTGAAGACATAGCAGGATCTCTTGTGGAAGCAGGCACTTGGTGGACACCCAAGCAAGAAGCTGAACAGTGAGAGGAGCCCACAGAGCTAGGAGTAGGAATGTCTGACTGAGGGACTAGAACGAAGCATGCTGGGTAGATCATTCGAACACCAGCTGAAAGGGGAAAAAGTGAACAGAAAGATATAATATCACATTTCCATAAATAAAAATAAACTTACCAATATGTGTGCTTTTGGTATAAGGTCTTTCTTTTTTTTTTCTTTTTTGGTACCGGGGATTCAACTCGGGTCCTTGCGCTTGCACAGCAGGCAGCAAAACCACTAAGCTAAATCCCTGGCCCTTTTTTTAAAAGAAACCACAATAAGCTGTTAGTAGGGTTACCTTTCGTGAGATACTTAAAAAGTAGCTTCTCTTTTCATTTTAAGATTTTCTAACTATAAATATGTTTAGATTTTAAAAAACTTTTTCTTGTACTTTGGACCAAATATAATGTACTTTTTAAGTTTTATTTTACAAATTTAACAAAGGTAATCCGGCACTAGAATTATGGACCATTTTAGTTAGGTTTACTAAAAACCTAACAAATGTTTGCATTGTTTCTTTTTTTGTCATAACTGTTCTGATAGTAATGTGTTTACTGAAACTGAACACTGATAATTTTTTAATTTAAAAAAAAGCAATTTGCATATATAACATTACCATTTGATTCTAATCCCAATTATCTCCTCAATTACATATTCACCATGCCTCCCAGGTCTAAGAATATATGCATGTATGTCTTCACCCCATTGTCAGGCCTGGCTATGTGACTTATGGTGAATGTAAGTGCAATTACACATGCTATATGCTAAAAAAAAAGCTTTAAATGTGCTTCCAGAGTCAGTATCGCCTCTTTCACTTCTGTCTTCTTCTATTAAATTGGCATGTTCCAAATATGAGTCACTTTGTTAACGTGGATTCTCAAATGAGAAGACATACAGAATAGAGCCAATCTGAAAAGAGCTGACCTAGGCAGCTCACACTAAAACCACAAGATCTTTAAAAACATTTTCTGTTACTTGAGATGATAGGTTTACCACTATATGACACAGGTTGTTAACTTTCCACCCTCTAAATATTAATTCCTTCACAAGTATTCTTGTCCTATCCTTAGCCTTTTTTTTTTTCCAACATACACCACAACCCAGCAGAAGTTTTAAATATACTTACATGGTTATTCTTGGTCCCTGTTATTCCTCTGCTCTCATAAGAACAATATGATAACCAGACTCCAGAATGAGCAGCTAGCTATATGGAGCCAAACCAGGGCCAAGCTGCAGCCCTTATGTAATTCAAGCAGGAAATAAATAACAAATATTTAGAGTTGAAAGCCACTGAGATAGCAGGGGCATCTGTTATTCAACAAAATCTAACTAATACATAGTTACATATGTTCCTGTAGCGTCAATACTCAGAATCCATACCAACAAGAACTTCTACTGCAGCTAGAGAATCATCTTCCCAATCCATATCTTCTTGTTTTTCTTCAGACATCTCCTTCAAGCAACATGAGATAGGGTAGAACTGTTTCCATTCACCAATCAATTTTTTTGTAGCTGAATCAGACATCTTGAATGCCTGTCCTGTGAGAGTGCCATTTAGTCCAAATGGGCTTAAGATTACTAGAAACCCAGAAGAGAAATCAAGTTAAGTAACTCAAGACTGTTACTAAAAAATACATCACATTGAACAAGGTGTCAAATAATTATGTAATTCTAACAAAGAAAAGAAAATCCATAATGGTAATTCCAGACAAAACCCATTTATTATACTTCATCATTGTGAAGATAAAATACAATGCTAAGATCATTAAAACTGTTAAAAATCTATGACCAAATTAGAAATACATATAATTTTAATATCAACTGGTGATATTTGTATATCCCTTAATTTCTCTTTACTCCCACTAAGGAAAGGGTAATCTGAGGAAAAATATTAATATATAAATATAAATTCTTAATGGCCACATAAATTTCAAAAACCAGGTTTAAAATTAAACAACATACTTCTACTCCTTAAAAACAACTCAACAATGTTATAAGTCATTTACTCTTGAGTTCAACCACTTTCATGTGTAAAGATATCAAAAGTCCCCATGTATCTATGTTAATCATGACTTATGTGACCTAACACACAAGGTGACTTTCAAAATATAACACATAGGGGCCGGGGATTTAGCTCAGTGGTTTCACTGCCTGCTGCGCAAGCACAAGGACGTGAGTTCGATCCCCGGTACCAAAAAAAAAAAAAATATATATATATAACACATATATCTGTAATATGCTATTCAACAGAATACATTAAAATCTCAACATTCATATTCAATGACTTTTAAAATAATATATTAAGAAATTTATTTTGTTGACTTTATACTCTTAACGGAGAGAAGAAAGTAAACTATTTCAAAATCAAAAGATCAGGAGGGAAATCCCACCAAGTCCAAAATGTTAAATTACCAACTTCAACAAAGATCTTCTTAAAACAACGTTAATATCAAATAGCTAAACCAATAAAATTATCTACCTTGAAATGGACTATTAGACTGTTGAGCAAGGGTAATATGCTCTTCACTGAGAAGGTATACAGATTGATGTTGATTAATTTCCACACTGGTACAAACATTGCTGTCTCCATGCAAGAAAAAGGTGAAAGAGCAGGACAAGTGTTCACTAATAAAAAGGAAAAAGTTATATTTTAATAATGATTATTGGCCAAAAAAAGTTAACCTGCTTTTTCTTCATTATGAAATTAAGCCACAATATATACTCTTTAGCCCAGAAATTTTTCATCATCTAAAAATAAAAAAGCATAGATATGAGCAAAGATTAAGCTATCAAAAATGTTCTTCATAGCACTGTTTATAACAAAATAGGCAGCAAATAGATGAACCAGTTAAAACAAGTAAAGGACACCCATATATAAATTATTATATAACCTCAAAAATAAGTTCAAGAGGGTGGGTTTAATGAAAACTAGCAAGCTACCAAAATAGTATGGTCTCAATCATTTTTCCAGAAGAAAAAAGAGTTTTCCTTAGTTAAAAGCATCTAGATTGGCAAGAGAATTAATGGCCACAATTTTTATTTTTGCTCATTTTTCCTTCTCTATAAGAAATACAAATATTCTCATTTTATTATTTCTGAAATTGGGTTGTAGACAATCAATCATTTAATGAATTCCTAATCAATGAAATTAATTTAAAGGAATGATGGGTCTTACAGTTGAAAACTAAGAATCTAGACTATATGTGAGATAGAATATCACATGAAATTTAGTCATACCTGGATATAGAGACTGGAAAATAACAATCCCTAAGAGGACAGCAGACAGATCCGTAAGACAAAATTAAGATCAAGTGGTAGAGGGGCAGGGGATTTAGCTCAGTGGTGCTGTGCCTGCCTCGCAAGCGCAAGGTCCTGAGTTCAATCCCCAGTACAAAAAAAAAATCAAGTAGTAGAAAATTCATTTTAAAGACCTAGTTCTTTAAAATATGACCATTAATCACCTCAAAACATGCACATATGTATAACTCCTTGTGTTTTTTCTGAAGGCAGGGCATAAAAAATTAAAAAGTAAATTTAAGTAAAAGTAGTGCTAAAGCTAACTAAAATGGAAAAAATCATCAGAGAAGGGCAGAAAAGAGATGAAAAGTAATACAGATCATGAGAACTTTTTCATCATATATATAGGGGGAGTCAATGGGTAATGTATAAAATTGATAGAATAAATTAAAACTGAAGTTTATTACTCAGGTTATGAAAAGTAACTGACAGAAGTTGGTCTGCACACACTGAGTCATCTCAACCAACTATTACAGTCTGTTATAGATTGAACTCCTTCTACTCTTTCTCCCTTGTCATCAATGCATTTCACTATTCTAAAATTTAAAAAATAAAAATTGAGAAAGTAGCTGACAGAAAGAAATAATAAACAAAGCTTGTCTTTCGTGATAAGGATTCAATAGACACTGTCTAAAGTTGACAAATCAAGGCCGAGAGGCATAAGATCTCTGGAATTAGGAAAGTTATATATAAAAAAAAAAAACCTGGTCATTTCTGGGGATGGAACTGAGGTATCTGAGCTGGGATTTTGTTGTTGTTGTTTTTAGTCATATTCTGTTCTAATTGGGTTGAATGGGGGACAGGGGTGGGGGCTAGTATTGGGAATTGAATCCAGGGCCTGATTTATGCTACCCAAGTTCTCCAGCAATGAGCTCTTTACAAAATTTTCAGTGTTTCACTACACTGCCCGGACTGGCCTTTAAACTTGCAATCCTCCTGCCTAAGCCTCCAGAGTAGCTAGGATTACAGGTGTATGCCACTACACCCAGCTTTAAATTTACTTTTTTCTTCTTGGTACCGGGGATTGAACTCGGGTCCCTACGTTTGCGCAGCAGGCGGTGATACCACTGAGCTAAATCCCCGGCCCTTTAAATTTACTTTTAAATTTCTAAAAACTGTGACTAATATAATCACTCACTACTATATTTTTGTATCCTGATTTTTGTATAATAATAATTTTAAAAAACTAAAACTAGAGGTTCCATTTGATCCAGGTATTCCCCTTCTTGATATATTCCCAAAAGACTCAAAAGCATCATATTACAGCAATATATGCACACCCATGTCTATAGTAGCAGTTTGTAATAGCTAAATCTTGGAAACAGCCCAGATGCCCATCAACTGATGAATGGATAAAGACGTACTTTTTTTATACAATGGAATACTACTCTGCCATAACGAAGGATAAGCTTGAGACATTTCTAGCTAAATAGATGCACCTTGAGACCATATTCTTAAATGAAATAAATTGGACATAATGTTTAAATACTGCATTGTTTCTCTGGTGTGAGAAACCAAAATGTGAATAAGGACCAAAATTCATAATAGATATTGTGAAATGGGAAGAAAACATTCAAAGGAAAAGGCGGACAAGGGAGGGGAGAGGGGGAAAGGAAGGAAGGGAAAAGAAAAAGAAGAATAAAAGGAAAAAATAAAAACAAAGCTTTTGTAAATGAGGAGGAGAGGTGTTGGGGGGAGGGGAATGTGAAAAAAAGCAGCAGCAAGATATAGAATGTAGAGGTACAAATTCTCTATAATGAATGTTACCATTATGTTTATCTAAAATGTACCAATAAAAATAAATGAATAGGTTTCTAAAATTTATAAATAATATAATCAGTGGTTACTATATTTTTGTAACCTGATTTTTATTTTTATATAATAAACTATGTAAAAATAATTTAGAATTTACAGGGCCAGGGATTTAGCTCAGTGGTTCCACTGCCTGCCTCGCAAGCGTAAGGTCCAGAGTTCAATGCCTGGTACCAAATAAAAAAAATAGAGATCAACAGATTTACAGAAAAGTTACAAAGATATAGGGAATTCCCATATCTCTTCACCCAGTTTCCCCTATTGTTAATATCTTCAATAACCACGCTACACTGGCCAAACAAGTAACTAACACTGATATGTTACTATAATTAAATCCCAGGCTTTACATGAATTTTCCACTAATGCTTTTTTCTGTTTTAGAATCCAATCCAAAGTACTATACTGAACCTAACCAACACTTTTTAATAGGAAAGAAAAAATTAAGATGTGGTTCTCCTCTGATTAAAATGCTAATCATCTTAGGATAGCTATTAATTGAGGGATTATGATGACTACAGAGCAGTAGTGGTGAACCTATAGCATGTGTGCCACAGCAGGCTGTTTTATATCATTGAAAGCTCTAAAAGGTTTGCCATCACTGCTATAGACATTTCTTTTGGTAAAAGGGATATAAATCTTAATAATGGGTAAAGAGACTATTAACTAACTTTGAGAGCTGCCCACCCCAGAAAAAGACCATTGCTATTGCTCTTTTTTTGTACTGGGGATCAAACTCAGGACCTTGAGCTTACAAAGCAGGTGCAGTGCCAGTGAGCTAAATCCCTGGCCCTGCTATTGCTCTTTTAAAGTAGTAAACTCACTTTTCTTTGTTTTTGTTTTGAGACAGTCTCACTTTGTTTCCTAGGCTGACCTCAAACTCTGGGCTCAAGTGACCCTACCATGTCAGCTTTCAGCGTGCTGGGACTAGAGAGGCACACCACTGTAACCTTGACACAAACTCACATTCTTTCACTGGTACTGGGGATTGAACCCAGGGGCACTCTACCACTTAGCTACATCCCTAGCCTCCACTTTTTTCTCCCCCAGTACTGAAGATTGAACCCAGCCCCTTGTATTGAGCTACATGTCTACCTCATTTTTTAAAATTTTGAAATGGCTTGTTAAGTCACTAAGTTGTCCAAGCTCTGCTCAAATTTTTGATGCTGCTTCCTCAGCTACCCAGACTTCTGAGACTACAGGATTGTGCCACCATTCCTGACTCCCTTTTACTATTATTCTTATAAAATTTGTACGAGGGATTGAACTCAGAACCTTGCGCTTGTGAGGCAGGCGCCACTGAGGTATATCACTGGCCCTATTATTATTATTATTATTTTTTGGTACTGGGGATTAAACTCGGGTCCTTGCACTTGCGCAGCAGGTGGGGAAACCACTGAGCTAAATCTCCGACCCCCTATTATTTTTTATTTTAAGACAGAGTCTCATTAAGTTGCCCACATGAGACTTGAATTTGTGACTTTCCTGTTTCAGCCTCCCTAAGGCCTGGGATTACAGGCATACACCACAGTGCCCAGCAACACTCACTCACTCACTCACTCATTCATTCATTCATTCATTTATTGGAGAGCGGGCCTCTTTATGCAGTTCATTCAGGCTGGCCTTCAATTCACTATGTAGCCTAGGCTGGCCTCGAACTTGTGGCAATGCTCCTGCCTCAGCCTCCCAAGTGCTGGGATTACAGGTGTGCGCCACCATACCCTGACACACTCATTTTTTATTACTCCTATCCAGGAGTATTTTCCAGCAATGATAAGGTATCCATACTGCAAAACATGCAACATACCAAATACAAACCTAACTCCAAACAAAAACATAAATGGGTACACGTTTAAATACAATTCTATACTGGCTGGGGATATAACTCATTGGTAGAGCACTTGCCTAGCATGCACAAGGTCCAGAGACTGATGCCCAGTATTGCCAAAAGATAAAAGAACCCGGAATTAAAATTTATTCTTATATTCAGATCTGTAAGCACTATATACTGAAGCACCAAGTAAAAGCAAGTGTTATTTCTTTATCATCAACAAAAATTTTAGGATAAAGTCGGGTGTGGTAGCACATGCCTCTAATCCCAGTAGTCGGGAGGCTGGGGCAGGAGCACTGCTGTGAGTTCAAGCCCAGCCTAGGATATATAATGAGTTCAAGGCCAGCTTAGAATATAAAGCAAGATGCTTTCCCAAAACAAAACAAACAAAAAAATTAAGATAAGCAAATGTCATACTGTGCTAGACAAAATTATTTAATTATAGTTATGATAAGTGCTATAGCAAAAATCAAGTACAGGATACTCCAAGGTGTCTTAACAAGATCTATATACTGAAAATAAATTTTTAATTCCTAAGGGGAAAAGACTTGAACTCAGGTATCATCACAGAGCTGTTCTGATGTGTTATGCTGCCAACTCCAATATCCATTACCTCTCTGACTTCATCTCATACTGGTCTTCCTCTAACACAGGCCTTCCTTTCTCTCTCACTATGGCCTCCCTGCTGCTCCTTAAACATACCACACCTTGATACCTGCTCTTTTTAACCTAAAACACTAATTTCACCCTCTTCAGGTGCTTGTTCAAATGATTTCTTCTAAGGAGGCATAAACTACTTATTTACAATTAAGCATGTGCCTTTTAACAAATCTGTTATCCATATAGTTCTCCAAGCCACAATATAAATCATTCCTTCCCCCCCCCCAATATCTACTTTCAATTCAATCTACCACCAATTCTTACTGATTCTAGCTTTTATAATATCTATGATTAGTCAGTTCTATGTCTCTTAGGGTCAGAATACCTGGTAAAATCTCCTAATTTATCTCCCTGCTGCACCCTGCTATCACTAATCTTTCTAAAAATTAATTCTGATCATGTAACTGAAAAGCTCAAAATCATTCAGTAGTTCTCCCAAATATTTTCAGGACTAAATCCAAAAACCTTAACACAGTACTTTAGATCCTTCAGAATCTGATCCCTGTCAAAACTCTAAACAGAGATACTCAACCCATCAAGAACTTCCCCTTTGTTTGCCACAAACTTATTCCCACTTCTCAATCCTCAAAATTCTTTTAACTCACTACTGAGATATAAATTCCTTTGAAGGAATTAAAACTTTTAATATCTGTTGTCATCTGCCCAAATTCATCATCCTTTTTTTTAAAAAACAGCAATAAACACAAACATAAAATCTACCATCTTGCACAAACTCAGTACTGTTAAGTACCTTCACACTGTTATAAAACAGAAAGTCCAGAAGTTTTTCCACCCTGCAACTCTGTATCCATTAAACTGTAACTTAGTACAATGTCCCACTCTGTAGGTGGGCATTCTCTGTTAATATGTCCTTTGTTTATAGGTTTTATATTATTCCATTTGTCTGTTTTGATGCCTGTACTTTTGTTCTCATATCCAAAAAATCACTGCAAAGTATGTCTTCACTGTTTTTTTGTTTTGTTTTGTTTTGGTGGTGATACTAGGGATCAAACCCAGGGGAGAGCTACATCCCAGCTCATTGTAGTTTTTGAGACAGAGTCTTGCTAAGCTTCCCAGATGGGTCTCGAACTTTTGACCTTTCTGCCTCAGTATCCATTACTTTTGGGGTTACAGGCATGCACCATCACATCCAGCTTCTTACAGTTCTATGTATAATGCTTAGGTGTTTAATCCATCTTAAATTTTCATATGTACACACTAAGGGTTCAGCTTGATTCTTCTGCATGTGGATATCCAGTTTTTCCACACTATCTAAGCACTGAGTCCCCACTGAGTGGATTAGCCCATTTGTCAAAGATCACATCATTATATATGGAGAGTTATTTCCAGGCTCTCTATTCTACTCCATTGGTCTATATGTCTACCTTTATGTCAGTACTGCACTGTTTTGATTACTGTGGCTTTGAAGTATGTTTTGTTCACTGTTTTCTTTATCCAAGCTGTTAGGAAGAACTGCAAAGTTCTACTAATTAGAGATGAAACATAGTTCTCCAAACCTTGACTTTGGTATTCCTTTGTGACTTGCTTTTGTCAAGCAAACACTGAAATATATTTAAGCAATTCAGCTTGCTTCTTTCAACACCATAAAAACATAACGTCTGGCCTACCAGTCTATGAGAAATGAGAAACATACAGAATAGACCTCTATCCAATCTATAGTAACAGACTGGCAAAATGTCAAACCCTAAGGTCACTTGCTGATAAATTAGTGAGAACACATAACTGCTGTTTTTAAACCACTAAATTTTGGGGATGGTTTGGTTATGCAACAATAGCAGATATAGAAACTGGTGAGGTGCTGTCAAAATAAAAACTTAAAATATGTGGCACAGGTTTTGGGATCTGATGGCAGATGACAAGAACTACAGGACATTAGATAATGGTGAGGAAACTCACAGGAGGCTGGAAAAATGGTCACCCATGGTATATAATGGACAAATACTTTGTAGAATAGTTGCTCAAAATAATCTAGAAGGCAGAAAATGTTTGTCTGATGAACTTAACACATGTGAAATAGATCAGGTCAAAATGCAAATTGGTTGTTAGTAGCTATAAATGATCAAGTACTAAAAGAGAGGGATGAATTCAGAAGAAAACTTGCTGGTTTGTGAATGTAATTTAAAGGGGATATAGTTGGTCCAGAACCTACAGAAATAGAAAAATCAAATGTTTTCAATAAGTCATTGGTGCAGCCATTAAAACAAAGTCTCAGGGGAAAGCCTGCATCAAGTGTGTGACTCTAGGCTGAAGTGTAGGTCAGTGGCAGAGCATGTGCTTAGCATGCAAGAGGCCTGAGGTCTGATCCGAGCACCAGACAAAAACACACACACACAAAATCCAAAAGTGTGATTCTAATATTCTGTCATGAAGGCTGGGCATGGTGACGCACACCTGTAATCCCAGCACTTGGGAGGCTTAGGGAAGAAGATCACTCCAAGTTCGAGGCCAGCTTGATCTCCATGAGACCCTATGCCTCAAAACAACTGGGCCAGGGATTTAGCTCAGTGTTGCCACCACCTGCCTCAGAAGTGCAAGGTTCAATCCTGGGTACCAAAAAAAAAAAAACCCAACAACAACAAATATATATATATATTTTCTTTGATATGAATACTAAACACAATTCTTGATACCAACTGAAAGATTATGATTCAGGGTAAGCCTCCATACATTTATTGTTCTCAAGGCACATAATATAAGCAATCAAACATGTACGCAACTAATTTTGTTACTGTATCTAAGATTGCATATATAGCCACATTTGTGCTTTTGAATGTCCTCTTTTCTGATACAATTCTTTAATCATGGCTGAGTCATAGGGCATATAAATACATAAAAATAATTTCTAAACAGTATTTTAATCTTAGTAAATCTTTAATGTTTAATTTTTGAGAGGGACATGCCCATCACTCACTATTATGTACCAACATATACAGGCAGAAATCAATTTTTCAAAGTATTTTCCTCTCAATTATAATAAAGGATATGAGTCTACTAGCAAGACAATGTTAAAATTTTAAAACATAAAAAATTTTCAATCTGTTAGAATAACTTTGAATTTTGCAGGTTTTTCAGGCAATTTTGGAACACTTAACTGTGTCTTAAAGAAATGGGACAAAAATTTTTTTGTTGTTGTTTGGTAGACAGGGTCTTACTATGTAGTTCAGGCTGGCCTTGAACTCAATATGTAGCCCAGGCAGGCCTCGAACTCACAGGAATCCTCCTGCCTCAGATTCCCTGGTGCTGGGATTACAGGTGTGCACCAACATATCCAGTGGTGCAAATTTTTTTAGAGTTTAAAGGGGAAGAGGGGGGAGAGAGAGAGAGAGAACAGATAAGAGATAGATGAATGCCAAAGGAAGATACTTACTAAACACTTGGGGAAATGTAACCTAGAGTAATTACAATTTCATTAATTTTAGGGATCAAATAAGTATGCTACACTCTGGAGGCTGACACAGGAGGATACCTGCGGGTTCAAGACCAGCCTGGGCTACACAGTGAGTTCAAGGCCAGCCTGAACTACATAGCAAGATCCTGTCTCAAAAAAAAAAAAAAAAAAGCTACAAATAAATGATTCTGAAAACTGCATGTTTTAAAGGAAAAAGAGAATCTAGGAACTAATGAATCCTTCATGAACAGAAAGGCCAAAAGACTATTGTGAAAGATAAGTCTGCAAACCAACTAGTTCAAAATGGGTAAGAATGAAAGGGTACCAACAGGTCACTATCCCTCCCCACCAACTAATACATTACACAAAATTCCTGAAGGCAGAAAGAGAGGATTTTATGTCAGGTAGACAGACTAGGAATAAATTACCAAAAGGTAGAAAAATCAGGAATCAGTAGTTTTTCTATAAAGATCTAGCTATATTGCACTGGAGATGTAGCTCAGTGGAGGAGCACTCATATAGTGTGAACCAGGCCCTGGGTTTGATTTCTAGCACCACAAAAAAGAACAACAACAACAACAACAAAATCCAAATATATTTCAGACTAAAGATATTTTTGGCTTTGAAGGTTGTCTGTCTTTGACACAATTGTTCAACTTTGCTATATTGTTTAGAGTACTTTTAAGCTAGTATAAGGTAAGCTATGATATTCAGTAGGGCTTTGGTGTATTAAACATTTTTGACATTTTCAAATTTTAATAGGGTTAAGACTGTCATAAGTCAAGGAACATATGTAATAAAATAGAATTATAATATACTATAATAACTTATATGGATATGTTCTCTCTAAAAATATCACTTGAAGGAAGCACATTATGGTTTCTTTTTGGCATATCTGAACAGTCAACATTCTTGTACTTTATATTCTTTTTTTTTCAATGCTCATTATTAAATAAAAGTTACTTGAGAGCCAAGGATTTAGCTCAGTGGTGCTGCCGCCTGCCTCACAAGCAGGAGGTCCCGAGTTCCATCCCTGGTACCAAAAAAATAAATAAAAGTTACTTGAATACAAGAATGTGACAGTTTGCCAGGTGTGGTGGTGCACGTCTGTAAATCTCAGCACTCAAGAGGCTGAGGCAGGTGGACTGCCACTGAGTTTGAGGCCAGCCTGGGCTACGTAGGGAGTTCAAAGCCAGCCTGAAATACATAGGGAGACCCTATTTCAAAAAATAAAACAAAAACAAAAAGCAAGACAGTTCATTTGCTAACCAAGATGGCTACTAAAGGACTAATGAGTGGCTAGTTTTTATAGCATAAATATGCTGGACAAACAGATGATTCAGGTACAGTTCTGGGCAGGACAGACCTGAATTATACAAATGATCAAACTACACAGAAGGGTGCACAATATAAAACTGATAATTTGTTTATTTCTGGAATATTCCATTAATATTTTCAGACCACAGTTGAAAACTAGTAACTGAAACCACAGGTAACAAACTGGATAATGGAATACTATCCAGGGAAGGCAATGCTAACTGCCTCCCTGATATTTACATCCCCTTCTTTTACTTGCCTACCTAATAGTATTCCTCTTTTCCTACTGATAAAAGTTTACCTTAGGGCCAGGGATTTAGCTCAGTGGTTGTGGCACTTGCCTCGTGGTTGCGGCACTTGCCTCGAAAGCACAAGTTCCCAAGTTCGATCCCCGGTACCAAAAAAAAAACTTTACCTTGTTCAGAGTGGTTATGTTTCCACATAAAAGATACCTGCTTTTGTGTTGGGCATGGTGGTGTATGTCTGTAATCTCAGCACCCTGGGAGGCTAAAGTAAGAGGATCATAAATTCAAGCCGAGCTGGAGCAACTTAGTGAGATCCTGTCTTAAAATAAAAAAAGACTGGGGATGTAGCTCACTGCAAAGGCCCTGGTTTCAATCCCCAGTACCACATTAAGTAATAGATAAATGAAAGAATGAGAATGGATGAATGGATGGATGGATGGATGGATGGATGGATGACTGGGGCTGTAGCACAGTGCAAAGCCCCTGGGTTCAATCCCCAGTACTGGGGGGAGGTACGACTGTTTCTCCTAGTATGGTCAATGACACATAGAGTGAAGTTTCCAGAGAAAAGATACTTCTTGCTGATTCAGGTGCCAGCCCTTTTTATCTCTCTTCCCTCCTCTTACTCCCTAAGATCTACTGTGAGATGCTGAGGCTCAACACCCACAAAGATCTTAAACATAAAAATTAAAGGCTAAATACAGCAGATCAGAAACTCTAGGCAACCCTGAGTCCTTGACATTTATTATTGACCAGACACACCAGTCCTGAATTACCTGTCTCTAGATTCCTTGCTATTGTGAACATTAGTCCCTATGTAAGCCAGATATTTAGGTTTTACTGTCATTTGCAATGAAATACATTCCTAATTTATATAGTTATTTTGATAATGATAAAAGTTTAATTTTCAGAGGAAAAAAATGAAAGAACTTTTTATTTTTTCCAGGCTTGTCTATTCATCTAGTCTACTAAAACTAAAAAAAAAAAAAAACCTTGATAACACTTCAGGTGTACACAAAATAAAGATGTGTATACGGGAAAGATGGCATCTCAACAACGATTACAATCACAACCAAAAGTTTGCTTCATATCTCTCATATCACTCAGCAAAAACAAATATCCTTTAATTTTCTCCTATATCCCACCTTATTTGCCACTGGTTCATCTCAAAGCCTAATTCAACAACTGCTTGGGACTAAATCCAACAGACTATGTCTTGTATTATTTAAGTCCCAGAAAGCATAGTACTCTGAAATTTTGATTGAATAAGAAAAGGGAGCAGTGTATCTATCTCCCATGCCTCTATCGCCACTATTCTACTAATCAGTAGCATATATCAGCCTAACTCAAAGATCAAGAAAATTATAGACTCACCAGAAGTATAAGTGTCTTATATAGAAGAACACAAATTTAAATTACTTTAATTAAAGTAAACTGAAAAAGGAATAGCCAGGCATGGTGACACATAACTATAAACCCAGCTGCTGGGGAGGCTAAAGCAAAACAATCAACCACAAGTTCAAGTTTGAGGCCAGCCTGGACAACTTAGCAACCTTGTCTCAATACAAAATAAAAAGGACATGGCCATCCGTAGCTTAGTGGTAGAATGCTTGCCTATCATGCCTGAGGCCCTCAGTACCACCAAAGAGCAAGAAAAAACAACAGACAAAACAAGACTGGGAAACAAAAAGGGTTAACTTAACCTAAAACATAACCATAGATCACTGTTTTAACAAGTGTTAACATGACAACCTGGGCATGGTGGCAATGTCTGTAGTTACAGCACCTGGGAGGCTAAAGCCAGAGAACTGCAAGTTTGAGCCAGCCTGGACTACATAGCGAAACACTGTCTCAAAAAAAAAAGAAGTGTTACTATTACTTAATTTTGATAGAGTACTGTGCCTATACCTTATTTCTCCTAGTACTTCTATTCATAAGCCTCTGCTTTCATCCTATATTTTATCACCCCAAATCAAAATGTGGTCCACTGTATTAAAACACAGCCTAAGTCAGGTGTTTAGCTCAGTGGGGCCACGCCTGCCTGGTAAGCATAAGGTCCCAAGTTCGATTCCCGGTACCAAAAAATAAAAAAATAAAACAGTCTATTCTTATTCCAAGAAAATTCTTAAAATATGTACAAGGGAGAGTGAAGTGGTCAAAGAAAACGGAATACTTGAGTTTGGCACAGTGGTGTGCAACTATAGTCAGTCTTAGCTACTTGGGAGGCTGAAGTGGAAAGATAACTTGAACCCAGAAGCTTGAGACCAGACAGGGAAACAGTGAGACTCCATAGATAGATAGATAGATAGATAGATAGATAGATAGATAGATAGATAGATAGACAGATAGATAGATAGATAGATAGATAGATAGAATGAACCAGTACTCTGGGAGACCAAGTCAGAGGATCAAGCCTGATCCCACTCGGACAACTCAGCAAGACTCTTGTCTCACAACATTTAAGGGCTAGGGATGTAGCTCAGTACGAAGACCCTGAGTTGAACCCTGAGTACTGAAAAAGAAAGAAAGAGAGAAAGAGAGAAAGAAAAAGAAAGAAAGAAAGAAAGAAAGGAAGGAAGGAAAGAGAAACAAACAGCAAATTCGTGGTGTTTTGCCAAAGTTAACCTCCTGAACATGTCTGTAAAATATTAGCTTTTTATCCCACTTTCTCTTGTGAAGTCACAGAAATGAACAAAGAAATATCAAGAGTTAAATAAGTTAGCTTACCTTTTATTTACAGGTTTTTCATCTTTTTCATAAGGTTTTACAAACCACTTCCCAATACGTACAAAATTTCGGTTCATTAAACACCGTTCCAACAGATTGTGAACTGCTTTGAAAAGCAGAGTACGGCATTCATAGGAAAGTCCGTTCTCCCACACTCCATCTTCCTCTTCTAAAAGAGAATTGAAGAAAGCAAAGAATAAAGTAAAACGTTTAAACTCTATAGCTATAAACCCTACTTTACCTCACAACATTAAGTTCCATCACTTCAATATAGTTCTAGACACAAAGTATCAGCTGTTACTCTGAAGAAATTAAAGGCCTAAGTGCCGTACATTCTATTAAAGCACCTGATAATTATTTTCCCACAATGTAAAATATGGTAATGCCACCATAAACATATTGGCTTTATTTCTGAATCAATAAAAAGCCCACTTGCTTGTATAACCTGGATAATATTAAACACATTCTTTATCTATGGTGCCAATTTCTAATCTGGCTCACTTGCTACTTTGTCCTAATTCTTCTAATCACTGAACCTGCCAAAAAAAAAACCCTAGCCAGTTAATAATTAAACTCAAAACATTTCATGTCCATCATGTCCACGACTCAGCTATAAAACTAAGAGATGAATAAAAAGGCAGCTATTGGCACTGAGCCTACCAACCAATGTACCATCAGTCACCTTCAGTCTCATTTCAACCAAATGATTATTCAGAATAGGATCCTCTACTTGGGAGAGAAATTTAAAGATTTAAATATTAAGTGGCACTCTGTCAGTTTAAGTTACAGTAATCACTACTAACTATATAGCCTCAATTTTGGCAGCAAACCTATTAATCGCTCTGTTAACTTCCCAATAAATAAATAAGTCATTTTGAACTAAATCTGGATGTAGTTCAAAAAAATATTTTCATCCTGACATTTCATGTCTATAACAAAACATCCAATGAATCAATGTACTTTTATGAATGACAGTACTTTAGCATTTTAAATTTTTCATAATACTTTAAATTTCTTTCAAATATAACTAAGCATCTTCCTTTAGCTTATATATCTTTGTAAACAGTTTCTATAATTTTTTTTTTGGTACCAGGGATCGAACTTGGGCCCTTGTGCTTGCACAGCAGGCAGTGAAACCACTGAGCTAAATCCCTGGCCCATTTCAAAGTTTATAATTTTTGTCTGTGTGTGTAAACAGTTTATAAAAATGAATCAACTCTGTTCAATTAAGTAAAAATAAACGAAAAAGCCTTTCTCATTTCAAAAATATATATACTAAATGGATAAAAAAATACACTATGAGATTTGAATAAAAGCAGAGAATCATATTTAAAAAGCACATGGTTTAAGCTGGGCATGGTGGTGCATGCATGTAATTCCAGCACTTGAGAGGCCAAAGTAGGATAATCAAGAGTTCAAGGCCAGCCTGGGTCGGGACTGTCACCAAAAAAACCATTAAAAAAAAAAACAAACCTTTAACACATACTTTATACTCAAAATTCATACAACAAATGGGTGGAATAAACATTAACTAAAAAAGCATGACAGTGGACTTTTAACTGCACTCAAACCTCTGTGCCACTGCAAAGGTTAATATTGATTGTATGTTAAAGTTCTAAAAATTTTATGATTTTAAAAAACCTACTTCAGCCGGGTGTGGTGGCTCATGCCCGTAATCTCATCACTCAGGAGGCTGAGGCAGGAGGATCGCCATGGGTTCAAGGCCAGCCTGTGCCACATAATTAGTTTAAGCCCAATCTGAATTACAGAGCAAGACCTTGTCTCCAAAATACATAAAAATAAACAAACAAAAAAAACCCTACTTCAGTTAAACCTACAGTCATATGAATTAAGAATACTGAATATGGTTTAGAAAAATAATTAAGGGCCAGGGATTTAGCTCAGCGGTTTCGCCGCCTGCTGCGCAAGCACAAGGACCCGAGTTGGATCCCTGGTACTTAAAAAAAAAAAAAAGAAAAAGAAAAGTAATCAAGCCGGACATGGTGGTGTGCATGCAATCCCAGCAGTTAAAAAGCTGAGGCAGAGGATCACAGTGAGTTCGAGGCCAGCCTTGGCAACAGAGCAAGACCTTGCCTCAAAAAAAAGAAAAGAAAGAAATCAGTATTATCAATATTAATTTTTAGACAGCTCTCCCTTATTAACCCAAATTGTATCTAGTGAAACTCACATGACCTTAATGTTTTCAGGAGCAGTCTCATGCCCCTAAATGCACACACTCTAACATAAATGGGAGCTATACATAAAACAAAAAGTACAATCCACCTGATAGTTTGGGGAAGGGAGCTAGTCCTGGCGAATGAAATCAGGGGCACTCTACCACTGAACTACATTCCTAGTCCTTTTTGAGACAGGAGCTCATTAAGTTGTCCCAAGCTAGGTTGAACTTGTGACCCTCCTGCCTCAGTCTGCCAGGGATTTTAGCTGATCATCACCCTGGTCAGGCCTGGTGGGGTTTTCTAAAGTCAACAAATCTCTGAAGTACATCTTCATCTATATGGCAAGTGAATAAGCAACCACTACACTGAAGTAATAGCATTTCATTTTTCATTGCAGAAAAAATAGTAAAACCTAACAATGCTCAATGGAAAGTCAAAAGTTTTGTTCTGTTTTGTTTTGTTTCGGGGGAATGTGTCACTTAGAAACAAGAAGACTACTAAGGCAGGATTCTAACAGAGTAATGTAACAACCATAATATTTTTTACATGTTGTAGTCAGAGATATGAAAAGTGAAATGGTGCAACCAATCTACCTAAGATACAGTAATATGCACCTCTTACGCTAATTAAGAGGTCCCTGTATCTCAATACTAGCACTGGGAAGGGAAAGATTAGAGAACACATAGCAAATCTTAACCTAGCTCTTCTAAACTTAATCAAACATAGCCTAGTGGGAAAAGTCAGCTTAGTACATTTAAATAAAGATTTTTGCCCCTTACACCTATACCTCCAGGGAAAATAGTCTCAATTCTGTTTTTAGTACTTTAACACTACAATGAGCATTTAAACTTTTTTTTTTTTTGGTACAGGGGATCAAACTCAGGACCTCGCCAGGCAGGTGTAGTGCCACTGAGCTACATACCTGGCCCTGAGCATTAAAACTCTTAAATCAGTGTTACTCAAAAAATTTTACAATGTATTTATTTGAAAAATGTAACACAAAAGTTCAAATGCTAAATTTGATACCACACGTTTCAGAGCACAGATTAAGTAGTGCAGAAGTATGTCATAAATCATCAAAAGAATTTTCCATAAAGAAAAAAATTCAAGATCAAAACCAAAAAGCTCGTATACTCAGTACTCAACATTTTTCTCAAAAGTGGTATCAAGGGCCGGGGATTTAGCTCAGTGGTTTCGACGCCTGCTGCGCAAGCCCAAGGACCTGAGTTCAATCCCCAGTACCAAAAAAAAAAAAAAAAAGTGGTATCAGGCAAGACTGTCCTGAGTTGGAGGCCAGCCTGGGCTACAGAGTGAGTTCAAGGCCAGCCTGAACTACATAGTGAGACCTTGTTTCAAAAAAAAAGGCCAAAATTGTTATCTACATGGTGATTAGCTGATAAAAAAGGAATCTTGGGGGGGCTGGGGATATAGCTCAGTGGCGCCACACCTGCCTGGAAAGTGCAAAGTCCTGAGTTCAATCCCCAGTACCCAAGGAGAAAAAAAAAAGGAATCTTGGAGACTGGGGATGTGTAGCTCAGTGTAGAGCCTTGGCTGATGTGTAAGGCCCTAGGCTCAATCCCCAACAACGAAACAAATAAATAAATAAAATCTTATCATTTTGCTACACTATAAAACGCAAAATACACTAATGACTAAGAAACAGCTCAGAAATTAGCATAGTAGAAAATACCATGCATGTCATAAATGAAAAGAGAAATGGTTAAATGTCTAGATCAGTGTTTGCTTTGTACAGTAATTTCTCATTCATAAACTATTCATTCATAAGCTATTCATTCATTAGGGCCTTAAATTGCTGGCATCATTAATAGCAAAATGTGGAAATTTCTGATTTTAAAACAGCCTCGTATTATTGACTATTATCTTTGATTTGAAAATCTACAAGATGTACTTTCACACTCAGGAAGGCCTGGTGGCATATGCCTATAATCTCAGCTACTTAGGAGGCTAAGGCAGGAAGATGAGAGTTTAAGGCCAGCCTGGGCAACTTAGCAAGACTGTCTCAAAAAATAAAAAGGGTTAGAGATGTAGTTCAATAGTAGAGCACTTACCTAGTGTGAGAAAGGTCTTGGGTTCAATCCCCAATATCAATGAAGCTAAGGGGATGGACAATACACAGAAGAAATACAAAAAGTGAAATGAAGTAATCTACAAGACTAGCCAACACAGAAAACCGGTCCATGAGTAAATTCTACAACAGAAGATAGAATTACCTCTACCCTTCACGCTGAGCTACAACATCAGCCTTTGACTTTTTATTTTGAGATGGAATCTTGCTAAGCCACTAAATTGCCCAGAACAGGCTTGAATTCTTTATCCTCCCTTCTAATAGTGCTGGGGTTACAGGCAGTGTGCTATCATGCGTAGCTACAAAACATTTTTAGTGTTCCTGCCACTATATTCCTATGCATGTCTATTTATCTATGTGTCAATCCCAATAAAAATTGTTACTGACTAGCACTCAGGAGGGTGAGGCAGGAGGATCGCTGTGAGTTCAAGGCCAGCCTGGGCTACATAGTGAGTTCAGGCCAGCATAGTGAGAACCTGTCTCAAAAAAAAAAAGAAATTGTTACTGAAGGTTAAAACTCACTATAATTATTATTTATTTATACAGCAGAATTAAGGGGTAGATCCAGGGCCTTCATACTGAACTACATCCCCAGCCTTATTTTTAAAGTTTTGAGACAGGCTCTTTTTGGTATTTTTCCGGTACCGGGGATCAAACTCAGAACCTTGCACTTGCCAGGCAGGTGCAGTGCCACTGAGCTACATCCTCTTGCTAAGTTGCCCAGGCTGGCTTTAAACTCTCATCTTCCTGAATTAGCCTCCTAAGTAGCTGGAATAGGCATACGCCACCAGGCCTGGCCCGTACTGGCCTTCCTGAGTGTGAAAGTACATCTTGTAGATTTTCAAATCAAAGATAATAGTCAATAATATGAGGCTCTTTAAAATCAGAAATTTCCACATTTTGCTATTAATGAATGATGCCAGCAATTTAAGGCCCTAATAAATGAACAGTTTATGATGAACAGTTTATGAATGAGAAATTACTGTACAAAACAAAACACTGATCTAGACAGGCTCCCTTTAAATTGCCAAATTGCCCAGACTGGGCTTGAACTTGCAATTCTCTCATCTCAGCCTACCAGAGTTATATGCATATACCACCAAACTCAGCTAAATTCACTGTAGTTAACATCCTTCAATAAATAAAGTCATCAAAAATTGAATTTAGAACAATGGCCAACTTGAAGTGGCAGTGGACATTATGACAGAATTCTGGTATAACAAAAGTATTTGGATATGTTGCTAAAATCCAGTATGGAGACCCCAGGAGTCAGGAAAATGAATATTTTTAGTCCCAATTAAGTATTTTTTTAGTTCAAGGTACATATATGTATCAGTTTTCTCTGACAGTTTCATCACAGACTCACTTTGATTTTTTAAAGGATGACAATGTTGGGAGACGGAGTTTTTATTTTTATTGAAAGGGAAAGAATAAAGCCAGTAATGACAGCAATAAAATTCCAAAAAAGCTAGGACACAATAAAAATCCACAGAAAACACTTCTCCAAGAATACTCTAATTAAAATTAATCTTGCTCTGAAGCAAACTAACACTACACTTACCCAATCAGTCCTACCTACAGAGGCTTCTGACCACAACCAATTTTCTATCTGTCATCCACTATCACACACCACTTAACAAAGTTTAAAAAAATATACCCACAAAATTTTGTTCCTTAATTTTTTTATCAAAACATATCAGAATTGAGCTGGGGATTTAGCTCAGTGATGTCACTGCCTGCCTTGAAAGTGCAAGGTCCCGAGTTCAATCCCCAGTATCAAAAAAAAAAAAAGAAAATCCATATGGATTCAACTATCCCATTCTCCTAGAGAGAGTAAGGTAAAAAGTAAAAATTCCTATCAGGCTGGGGATTTAGCTCAGTGGTTCCGCTGGCTGCTTTGCAAGCGCAAGGTCCTGAGTTCAATCCCCTGGTACCAAAAAAAAAAAAAAAATCCTATCAAATATCTTTCTGGAATATTATAGTTAGGCTAATGCCAGTTGGCACAAATTCTAATCCAAAAATCATCAAGACTCTGCACAGTACTTTGCTAAACAGTTACTGACTACTACTACTACAAAATAGGTAACTTAGGGTTTAAAGTATGTATTAAATCAGATTTGGTATGCTGTAACTGATCTTTACCAATTAGCAGTAAAGTAAGTTTATATTCTATTTCCACATGTCAGCTAAACTTGAAAGAAAGGTGACCTAAACAAGTGCTAAATGATTTGAGAAGATGAAATTCAACATGCACTATGAAACCCAACTAGACTCTTCAGAACTGTCAAAATCATCAAAAAGGAAAATCTGGGCTGGGGATTTAGCTCAGTGGTTCCACCGCCTGCCTCACAAGCACAGGGTCCTGAGTCCGATCTTAGGTACCAAAAAAAAAAAAAAAGAGGAAAAGGAAAATCTGAGAAACTGCCAAAGTCTAGAGGAGCCTAAACAGACGTGACAACTAAATGTAATGTAGAAACCTACATGGGATCCTAGGACAGATAAAGGACATTAGATAAAAAGAAAATCCAAATAAAGTGTGTGTGTACATATATGTTAATAAGTGTCAATATTAGTTGTGAAAAACATACCATTCTTAGATGTTAACAATAAAGGAAACAGAATTATACTGGAATTCTACACTAACTTTGTGACTTCTATGTAAATCTAAGACTAACCTAAAATAAAGTTTACTTTTTAAAAATACATCGTGGATTACACAAGGGTTAACTGAAGGCAATTTTGTATTTATGCTGTTTCAGTTAGAAAAACTGAGACTGCTAATCTTTGCAAAAAGGAATGCCTCCTTCCTACCAAAAGGAGTGCAATATTATCATCATAATCACAACCATTTCAGTAACAAGATGTGGTAGGTGATGAACCAAACAGAAGGACACTGCCTGTGAAGAACAGGCTCAAGCTAAATTAACAAGCTTTTAGTTACCACCTGGGTCCTTCCGGTCTGCTTTTCCTTAGTGCTACACCTCTACTTGGAACTCAGGATTGTCTCTTGCAGCTGATGCTACCCCTACTGTCCAGCTGCTCTCTTCTCAGGGGAGTTTAAAAGAAGGGAATAGTGTGCCACAGATGGGAAAAAATGAAAAAGGGGTTAGCTAGAGAGACAGAAGCGAACTAATTACCCCAAAAGGGAGGCAGACGGTGTCCCTGGAGCAAAGAAAGGGCAAGATAAATATACTCCATCTGAGAAGACCTCATTATTCTTTAAGATATGTCTGATTTAAGAAACAGCATTCTAAAGTAAATGACAGGTTGGAATTTTTTTTAAAAGCTAATACCACTGATTATATAAACCAAAGGAGTAGTTTTGGAACAGTAAATATGATCACCTATTAATTGTATTTCAGTACACTATTTAAATCACTTCCACTTTGATAAATTTTTGTCATTTACTATTCAATAGGATGCAGCAAAATCTGATAATTAAAACGTAACCTTCCCAAAATTATTTTCATCACATTCAGGGATCAATATCTATATGAAAGTATGGGTACTACAATTTTTTTAAATTATACTAAAAAACAGAAAATTAACTAGAGAAGAAATTTTTATAAACGACAACCCAGTTTCATTAGAGAAAACATATCTGAGAACATGAAATCTAAAAGAAAACAATCCCAACACAGTGTACTATTTTAACAACATACATCAAAACAGCCCACATTATTTAACTTTTTTTTGAGACAAGGTCTTGCTATATATAGCCCAACTTGACCTTGATCTCACTCTGTAGCCCAGGCTGGCCTCAAACTCACAGTGATCCTTCTGGCTCAGCCTCCCAAATGCTGGGATTGCAGGTATGCACCATCACACCCAGCCACATTTAACTTCAACAGGCTTTTAACTTTCAATATGTAGTCCTACTTAGGGACGGGGATTTAGCTCAGTGGTTCCGGCACCTGCCATGAAAGCGCAAGGTCCTGAGTTCAATCCCCAGTACCAAAAAAACATTTGGGCCAGGGATTTAGCTCAGTGGTTCCACTGCCTGCCTCGCAAGCGCAAGGTCCTGAGTTCAATCCCTGGTACCAAAAAAAGAAAAGAAAATATTTAGTCCTACTGTGGTAAAACTAAACAAATAAAATTATTTTTAATTTCACAAAATTTCATGGAATCTTTTTCAAAAAAGGTTTGTTCTGATGCTCTGCCAACTTTATTAAGACCAAAACCCAGGAGTCAGCATTATAGTTTTGTGTACACATACGTGTGTGTGTGTGTGTGTGTGTGAGAGAGAGAGAGTGAGAGAGAGAGAGAGAGAGAGAGAGAGGGAGGAGTGGTGCTGGGGCTGAACCCAGGATTTTGTGCATTCTAGGCAAGCATTCTACCACTAAGCTACATCTCCAGTAGGATTACAGTATTATTAACAATTATGGTTCATCAAAAATTCAGTGCATTGGGCTGAGGATTTAGCTCAGTGGTTTCGCTGCCTGCTGCTCAAGCTCAAGGACTCAAGTTCGATCCCCGGTACCAAAAAATTTCAGTGTATTAATAACTTACAGATAGTCATATCAATATTAAATGTCTCCACATAGTGGGCTCCACATATAAGGCCCTGGGTTCAACCCCTAGCACCACAAACAAAAAGTCTCCAAACATTTTAGTGAAGTGACTTTCATGATCACTTCAAGATTAAAATAACTACTCAAGTATACTTAAGTTAGTGAAAGAAAAAAGAAGTTGGCAGGCTTAGCTTTTAGCATAACAAGTAGAAAGCACGACGTTGCTGAAACCAAGGAATTTTATACTTTGATATATATACGTATATCATATATATGTACATACATACAAATATGTACATTTTACATATTTGAAACTATATATTACATACTTAGAACTAAGGAATAGACTCTCTTTCTTAGGAGAGATGGAAAAGCTATAAAGCTTTATTATAGAAGAATGACAATCACTCTCAAAAAAGAGTAAAATGAAGTATGTGTCGATTACAAAATAAAGAGCAATTATCTAAACATGTAACACACATTCCTACATAAATATCAATGTTTATGTTAGTAAGTACCAGTTTAAGATACAGACACCTGGATTACATTCCATCCAAAAATAAAACAGATCCTATAGGTCAGACAATAACAGACATTTCAGAATATTCAATTTCAAATGAGAATGCTTTTTTAAAAATGATCTAAAAAGCCTATATTTAACTGTCAAGAATCATTATCAAACTAACTTGCTGGAGTATTTGGTTCCCTGTAGCATACAACTAATCGTTTACATTCCTATCATGTAAGACCCAGTCAAAACTCACTCAAGAGTCTAAAGTAAACACAAGCTTCAGCAATTACATGAAGAGCTATACTTTCTCTTTCTAAAGCATTATTTGGTCCTTAAAAGTCAAGAAAATAAGACGGAAGTAATCATACTGATTTGCTTACAATAAAATTATTTCTGTATAACCTTTTAGATTATGGCCTTACTCCTATAAAAGCTTCAAGTTGGCACTTGTCTCATATTATTTAATCTTTGCTGTAACAGTATCTTAGAAAGCACTTCCAAAAATAACAAAATTAACTTGTTAATAAAATAACAATCACAAACAATAACAAAATAACCATATACCCTGAAAAACACACAAGATAAAGTTACATTTCAGGATACTCCTAGTGTCTGTATACTCATGCAAAAGAAAATAGTGGCAGAACTGACTCAAAAGTGTTACACTTGGCTTCAAAAATATTATGTAACTGTGTTAAAAACTTTAGACTCCAAGAGTCCATTTTTCTTAGGTTAATGTAACATGCTTTCCTTGGGCCTTAACTGAGAAATTAAGGAAGCCCAATAACAGGAGAGTTGCTCCAAGTTTCAAAAGTCTTCCATAACACACATGGACAATTTAAATAAAATGAAATAAAATAAGGTAAAATAAAACATGAAGCTGTATTTTTACCTGGCTTCATACCCAACACACAAACACCTTAATCTGTGATACAAATGACATGCTGCGCAAAGTATAAACAGTGTTGCTAAATCATTATTTAGAAGTGATAAATTGTCTTCACCTGATAAGTCATGGTGAATAAGGTCAGCAAAATTGGGGTCTTCACCCCACCAAAATATCCACAATTCTCTTCTTCCAGGTCTTTGATCTCGCCGCCAAACACTAAGCACATCTGCCTTAAGGCAGCGACTGAAACTGCTCAAAATGGGGTCTTCTTCTGTCACCGGAAACAGAATAGGGGCAGAAGTTGGGCCTTGCCATACGTATCTTTTCCATTTAATTCCTGTCAAGTCAGCCTGAAGGAAAGAAAGTATGATTTTTTATTATCACATATCCACGGGAAGTCAACAGTGTTCACTACAGTGTCCCTGATTTCATTAAGACATTTCAATTTTTCAGTGCATGCTTAAGACACGGAAAGCTGATTATGACCCCCAAAAAATCCTCCCTTAATTTTGATAACTCAAAACCCAAGAATTTAAGGAAAACAGCCGAAAAATAAATACTAACATGTCACTGAATAGCACATCAACAGTGTCTCAAGTAGAAATATTTTTAAAATGTTAAATATAAACATGTACTTTAATAATGCACACTGAGTGTAATATATTTCTTTTCTGTCCTCAATTCTATTCTATTTGGTCACATTTGTTCCTTGATGTCAAACTGTGAACAAAAAATTAATGAAAAGTCACCCAAATAATTCCGGGAAAAAAATCCTTATTAATTCATCACACACACCCTTCGCTATAAAAGTCAAATTCGGTAACTGGTCCCAAAGAACTGTCAGTTTATGCTAGTCTATCCTCAAAGAACCTGATCCTAAAAGTACCAAAAATAGATCAGGTTGGAGAAGATAGAAATGTTAAATCTGCTGCATGTCTTACTGTATGTGAGGAGCTGCTGATTAAATTTATAAGGGTGAAGTGCATTAAGGATCTTCATGTAGCATGATGAAAAAAGTCAACAAAAGAAATTCAATAATCTTTTAACTTAAAGGTGGAAAGCACAAGGTGCCAAAAAGTGAAACTGCTGACACATGACTGGCAGTTTACACTTGCCAACTAGTTGTGCTCCGCCCACTTAATTCACGTTATCATATACTCTTAATATTTCTCATAGCACAGGAAAAAAAAAATGAAAAAAGTCAATCAAGCTTTAAATCACTGATGAAGCTATGCTACTGTCCAACTCAGGACTAAATATTCGGAACAGTTGGTAGTTTTGAAAGTCTTAACTGCTGGCTATTACCAGATCTGGGACAAGAACCTACAGGATCGTCATCTATACATTCAGCTTCACTAACACTTTTCACTTCAATAAAACAAGGAGCAGCCGGTTCAAAATCCTTTAAAAAGGCAAGCAAACCAGACAAATACAGAAACTCTCAGTGCAAAACCACAGCAACTCCTCCATTAGTCCCTCCACTCTCACATAATGTTCTAATAAAAGCAAGATGGCTAGAAATTGTCAGAATGGCAAACTGTTTTCAAAACTTTAAAAAGAAAACATGAAATGGCATCTACTGGTTTTCACAGAAAGACCTGAAGTCACCCAAGAGAGAAAAAAAAAGTCTGACTCATACAAAAAAAAGGGTAAACCGAAAAGAAGGTTTTAATACCTAAGTTCCGGGGTCCTGTTTATTAGGGGCAACTAAACTACCAGGGCAAGGGATACAGGTAATGGAGAGAGTAGGGGCAATAATAGAAAGTGTAAAGGAGTTTACATCGCTCAAGAAGGAGAAAAGCGAGAGTTAAGCAAAAACTCAGAGGTAAATGTTAGCGTCTTGCCAGATAAGAGCTCAAGTTGAAGACAAGACTACTCTGAAGGGGAAAAAAAAAGAAAGAGTCGGAAGCCGGAGGAGAAAAGGGGCAGCCTCCACTGAGCCGAGCCGGGACCGCGGAGAAGCGCCGGGCCCGGGCGCGCAGGAGTCCACAAGGCGCCGGGCCGGCTGGGCCCGAGCCCGGACTCGGGCCGGGACTCCGGCCGGGCTCTGACCGGCCCCCTCCCCCACGGCCCCGGGCGCTCCTCGAGGGCGCCCCCTCCCCCACCCGCCGCCCGCGCGCCCGCCCGCCGCGGCCCCCGCCCGCCGCCCCGGCACTCACCAGGCAGAAGAGGTTACAGTGACAATCTTCCAGGCTGGCCCCGTTCAGCACGGAGGAACTCATCGTCCCTCACAGCAGCCGCCGCCGGCGCCACAACCCACCATCCGCCATTACCGCCGCCTCCGACCAGAGAGAGAAACACAGACACCGGGGAGGGCGGGGGGGTGCTGGTGCTGGTGGTTGGGGGGCGGTGGGAGAGGAGGAGGAGGAGGAGGCCGCCGCCGCCGCCGGGCCGCCCTCCCTCCTTCCCCGCCCACCCCCCCGCCGCCCGGCCGGACTGCGGAGCCCGCGGACGCGCGTCTCCCCTCTGGGGGGCGGCGGCGGGGTCGTGGGTCCTTTCCACGGGAAAAATAAGAAATGACACAATTAAGAATCGGAAGGGAGTCAGCAGAGCCTAGATCCCGGAGGGCTCTCCTAGGTCGGAAGGCGCCTGCGAAGGGAGAGAGCCGGGAAAGAAGCCGGGCCGCCGGCCGGGCAGCAGCGATGTCCTTAAGCCCAGAGTCTCCTCAGCGGCGGAGGTGCTGGTGGTGGTGGTGGAGTCGGCGTCCGTCCATGCTCTGGCTGTGTCTTCGTGTTGTCCCTGGAACGAGCCTGTCTAACGTCGGCTCTGCTGCGGCCTCACCGCCTGGACGCCGTAGTCTTCCCCCATTTTGTGGGCCCAGCGGGCGGTGTTTTTCCCCCTTTAATCCGAATTCACGGGTTTTCCCTTCGCTTTAATGGCGGCCACAGGGACCAGCTCGCCCTCCCTGCTCGCCCATTGGCCGCCTGGAGGTCACGTGGGCCCGGGCTCCGCTGGGAGGGGGAGCGAGGAGGGAGGGTAGGGAAGCTTTCGGCCAAAGCGGTGAGCTCCGGGGACCGGGCAGCCCGCCGGTGGCTACTGAGACAGCGCCATCTGCTGGGTGCCCCGGCCAGTGGAAAATGACCCGGGCCCTGGCCCTTATCTTTCTCCTGGAGGGCAGAGGATTCACTTGAAAAATCTGTGAGAAATTCGTGAAAATCAGTTTGAATTCTTTGGAAGAGAAAAGTTGCCCAAAATGCCAAGGCATTCTCATTTATGCGAGAAGGCGGCTGGGGGACAGCGCAAACTGGCAGTCAAAGGATCTGGATAGAGACAGGACTCAGCCACTTAAAAGTTGTGATATGAAGAAAACATAAACGAAGCAATATGGTCCAGTGTTTAGGAGCCTGGGAATTAGAGCCTTGCTGCACGGATTCGAAGCTGGAGCCAGTCACTTAACTCTTTGTGTCTCAGTTTCCTCATCTGTAAAAGGGAAGAAATACTCCCTGTATCTTACAGGCTTGTATGATGAGTTGATGGGAGTGAAGCACGTAGCCCAGTGCCTGGCACAGATTAAGAACTGGGAAGCGTTACCTGTTATTCTTGCCATCATAACCTCACGTATTTATTGTGAGGAGCAAGTGAAACCCAGTCTGTAAAATTCCCATAGAGTGTAATTTTCATGAGAACAGGCACTTTGTTGTTTACCGCTCTTACTTTTGGGGCCCTGGGGTCAAACCTAGGGCCTCATAGTGGGCCAGACTGTTGCCTTAGGCCCCGGCCCCAGTCCTTAACTTGCCTCTCTAGGTAGCACACAGTAGGTGCTTAATGTTTGTAAATTTACAAATGAATTAATGGCAAAAATAGTAAGAATCAAACCAAATATAGTGGGGCATGTCTGTGGTCCCAGCTATTTAGGCGGCTGAGGCAGGAGGGCCACAAATTCAAGGTCCACCTGGAAGGTTAGCTATGCCCTATCCCAGAGTAAAAATAAAGATTAAAAGGACTGAGGATGTAATGCCCCTTGCTTCAATCCCCAGCACATGTGCGCACAAACACACACAGAAAAGAAAGAAAAAAGGAAAAAGGAAGAGAGAAAAGAACCAAATTAAGTATTGGTTCTTTTCCTTATAAGACGTTCAGTTCTTGGCTGGATTACACTTCTATGGAAGAGTTCAAAACATTTTCCTTGAGAGTATCAGAGAAGATTACAAAAAAGAAAGGAAGAAAAGATGATTCAGAAGTTAGAAAAGTCAGTTTAATTAGGAGTTATCATAACTATCTTATAGAAAAACTATCTATCCTTTAGCCATAGAACAAAAAGCCTTCCTCATCTGCCCATTTATTCATTTTTGCTGGGAAGAACCCAGATCTTGCCAGGTGCAGTGGCGTACACCTGTGATCCCAGCTAGTCTGGACACTGAGGCAGGTGGCAAATTTGAAGCTGGCCTGGGTAACTGAATAAGACCCTTTCTCAGAGTAAAATAAAATGGGTTGGGGATTTAGTCAGTATTAGAGCACTTGTCTGGCCTGCCTCAAAGCCCTACGTTCAACACCCAGTTCCCCAGCGAGAAAAAGTCCAAATTTTGAAGCCAAAACCCAAAGTATACCACTTTCTAGTTGACCTTAGATCAAATTAATTTATCTTACTCTCAGTTGTTATAAATTGGGGGTAATACAAGTATTTTTTCCTAAGATGGCTGGTGAATGAAACAATGTAGGTACAGAGCTTAATGTTAAATATTAATATAACTTAAAAATCATTATTGAGTGTGTTCCGGGTCTACACCAGGCCTGGGATACAAATATGAAGCAGACATACACCCATTACTCAAGATTTCTGGAGTGGCACTAAGGGAACATTTCCCACAGAATGAGCTAAACTACAATGGACATAACTGCTAGAATAAGGTATGTATCAATGTAGCACAACAGGAGGACCAGGGGAGAAGCATCAAAGTTGAGAAGGCGTCAGAAAGTAGGTAGCATTTGAAATCAGATTTGAAGGATAAAATGAATTCTTATAATGCCCTTTGAAGCAGTTAAATCTTATTAAGCCCAATTCAGATCTAAAGGCCACGTATCAAAGTCAATTATACAAGCAGAACTAATTCAATCCAGGAGCACAAATCAACTAAGGTCGACATCCTTCATAACCGAGTGGCAGCACCAGGAGATTACCACCCCCAGACCCAGGAAGCTAAGAGCGCCTCTGCTCATCTCTTTACTGGAGAGAACCTTTGTTCTCCTGCTTCCTTCAGCCTGAAATATCCTCCCTGCTCCTTCTCCAGAGTGTCCATCCCCTTGGTTTCATACCCCCTTGCTGCCATCACCCAACTTGAGCACCTTCCTTAGGGCCCCAGTGGAGGTAGAATTTGTCTGAAACCTACCAAGTGGGAAGTGACATTTGATTGACCTTTTATTTGAATGTCAGTCTTCTCAAAAAGACAAGAGGGGAGGAAGGGCCAGAGAGGGAAAATGCTGGGGATCATCATGGAAAAGAACTGAAGAGAAAGAGAAGACAGGAAAGGAGAGTGAGGGGGAGAAAGAGAAAGAAAAAGAGAGAGTGGAAGAGGAGCAAGAGGAGGGGAGGAGGAAGAGATTGAGAGAGGGAATGGAGAAGCAAAGTGGAGGACTGTGGGGACCCCAATAGTGAGGGGAATGAAAACCTCATGGGCGGGTAGAGGGGGTGGAAAACAGTATCAGCCCACAGAGAGTTTGCTGGGAACTGCTTCCATTCTGTTAAATAACATTCTGAGCAGGGTGTGATGGCATGCTTTTAATCCCACACTTGCAATTTCATATGTAGTCAATATAAAATTTTTTGAGATAGTTTGTATCCTTTTTTTTTTTTAGGCATATCTACAAAATCCATGTTTTATTTTGTTTTTTTAATTTTTACTTAGGCCCAGGATTTAGCTCAGTGGTTCTGGTGCCTGCCTTGCAAGCGCAAGGTCCTGAGTTCAATTCCCGGTACCAAAAAAAAAGGAAGAAAGAAAGAAAAAAAATTTTTACTTAAAGCACATTTCAACTCAGACTGGCCCTTTTCAAGTGCCCAGGAGGCACACGGAACTAATGGGTACTGTGTTGGGTGGGTGGTACAAATCTATAGAGTCAGAAGTGGAAAGCTAAGGAACCAATTAAGCTGTAGAGTGAGTGGTCCTGAGCCTCGGGACAATATTGATTTTCTTGAGGTCCTGTTAATGATTTAATGTGGTACTTAATTTAATAGAAAAAAAAAGGCTGAGAAGCTACAAACCATTTTATTTAGTGAATGTGCAAGGACGACTTCATCGAATATAGAAATGAGCCGACTTAGATGAAGTAAATCACCAAGCCGAGGCAATTCAGGAAACATTTCAATTCTAGGTGTCTAATATACTGAATTGTCTCAAAAGTTCCCCTTAACTGTCATTTTTCTAAATAATGTAGCATCTACCTCCAAGTCAAGTTTTTTTTCCAATGTTTTAACATTAAGTTTGAAGACAATGCCCCCTAATTTCCTCACTTTGAAATTAGGTTTGTAAACTTCATAAGTAAACCAGATGTTCCCCTTTCCCATCTTTATTCCGCCCTAGCCAGTCATTTGGTCCTCTGGGAGTCTGTTTTTTCAAACCCGATGAAGAAAATGGATTGAGTAATCATTTCGACTTAACACCTAATATATGACACAGAATATATGTCAGTTACTGTATTATCCTGGCTCTCTAGATGGAGATGCTGAGGTTTAGATAGCAGCTTGCCTGAGCACAAAGAAGTCTGTAAAATACGCTGAGGAATCCTGATATATCACGAAGATTCAAAAGACACTTCCTGGGGGACAGTTGAAACTAAATCTTGAATGATGAGTTGGGTTGAGGCAGGAAAAGATTGATGGGAGAGCGGAAGGACAGGTACTGGAGAAAGAGGAGAACTGGACAGCTTAGTATTGGTGGGAAAAGCCAATGGCTTTTGGCTGGAGAAGGGCCGAATCATGAAGAGTTTGGATTTTATCCAGAAGAGAAAGAGTAACCATTGAAAGACTAAATGTGAGAGTGACGAGCTAAGATTTGTTTTTCTTAGAAACAAGATACCAAGAGAATTGTCAGGGCCATTGTGGTAATCCAGGCAGGAAGTGAAGAGGCCTGAACTAATTAAGAGGAGGTTGTCTAAAAACACCCTTTCTGTTTCACATTTATTCCCTGTCAAGGCATGGGCAAGGAAACTGGGGAAGTAGAGAGAATCACTTAATGCAAACTCCTGAGCATTCCTTTCTTACTGAAAGATGATTTTTCTGAGTGACCAAAGCTGCAAGAGGAGACAAGTGCAATTCTTTGAACCTACTCCTTCTGCGAAAAGATTCCAGGCAAGACTTTGGACTCACAGAATAATTATTCCTGCCCAGATACAAACTAGTTTGCGATTTTATTGTTCTCTTCCCTTAAGAAAAGGTTCAAAGAGTTCAAGTGATGAGAATAGCCAGGAAAAGACTGCTTCAGAATCTCTTGATTTTACCAAGTTCATAAGGCAGTTAATATTAATAGAAACAAAGGTAACAGAGTGTTACACACTTCTGTCATTCATTCACTTTGTACAATATTGATACTTACTGTGTTCTATGTGAGTTGCTCTCTTACAAGGCAATATATGCCACGGTGCATCAGAAAGGTGCATTTCCTCAAGAAACGCATTTATGCTCAGGCAAAAAGACATGAACTAAATAACTCTTAAATTGTGGGGGTTTTTAAAAATGCTTAAAATATGTATAGATCAGGGGGCCGGGGATTTAGCTCAGTGGTTCCACCGCTTGCCTCACAAGCACAAGGACCAGAGTTCAATCCCTGGTACCAAAAAAAAAAAATGTATAGATCAAATGCTATGGCATTAACAAAAGAAGGGACTACCCTAGGTAATGAGGAAGAAAAGTTTTGTAGAGAACTTTGCATTTAAAATGGATATTAGGGCCGGGGATTTAGCTGAGTGGTTCCACCACCTGCCTAGCAAGTACAGGGTCCCAAGTTTGATCCCCGGTACCAAATAAATAAATAAATAAATAAATAAATAAAATAAAGTGGACATTAACTGACAAATAAGATTTAGACTTGCAGAAATTTTAGGAAGCGGAATTTAGGCCAGTGTTTCCCAAATGGGTGTTTGAGAGCAAAGTTCTGAAGAATGTTACTGGGAATTCTAGGCAAAACAAGTTGTTGGTTGTGCTGGTAATTTGCCTACATATTCTTAGATTCTCTCTCTCTCTCTCTCTCTCTCTCTCTCCCTCTCCTGCTCTGTTCTTTATTGCAAGAGGCTGCTCCTTGCAAATACCATTTCTCAGTCTCCCTTACCAACTTCCTTGTGGTTTGGCCAGTGAAAGCAAAGATGGCAGATGAGGGGTTCTGAGGAGACTAAATCTGTTTCTTCTTTTCCTTGAGTTTCAGGCTGTATCTCTGGTAAGGCTTCTCCTCCTCCTCCTTCTTTTCCTTTTTCTCCTCGCCCCTCCCCCTCCCCCAGCTCCTCTCTTCCCCTCCCCCTCCCCCACCTCCTCCCCCTCCTCCCTCCCCTTCCTTTTCTTCCTCCTCCTCCCCCTCCTCTTCCTCCTTCTTCTTCCAGTATGGTAAGGGCGGGGTTTAACCAAGGGCCCTCACAGTGAGCTACATTCCCAGGCTTTTAACTTTTTTTTTTTGAGACAGTATCTCGCTAAATCTCTAAACTGCTCAGGCTGGGCTTGACCATGTGATACTCCTGCCTCAGCCTCCCAGAGTGCTGAAATTACAGGCCTATGCCACCACACCCAGTTTGACTGTATCTTCTTTGTGTCTCCAACTATAGAAGGCTCCAACTGGGAAGCTCCACTCTTCGGCCCCTGGTTCAGCTGGGCTGTCCTAGCTTTGGGGCCCTCGTATGTTTGTCATTTATTGCCACATAATAACCTGGAAATTTCACAGCTTAGAACAACAGACATTTTATTATTTCACACAGTTACCAAGGTTTAGTAATTTGAAGGTGACTTAACCAGGTGTTTCTGGCTCAGAATCTCTCATGAGGTTGTAGTCAAGATGTTGTCTGGGAGCCAGGCACGGTGGCACATGCCTATTGTTCCAGCACTTGGGAGGCTGAGGCAGGAGGATCACCATGAGTTCAAGGCCAGTCTGGGCTACATAGTGAGTTCAAGGTCAGCCTGGACAACATAGTAAGACCCTGTCTCAAAACAAAACAAAAGTTGCCTGGAGGATAGGCACAGTGGCTCATGCCTATAATCTCAGTTACTTGAAAAGTAAGGCAAGAGGACGGCAGGTCTGAGGTCAGCCTAGGCAATTTTGTGAGACTGTCTCAAAATAAAATAGAAATGTAGAGTATTTGCTGAGTATCCATGAGCCCCAGGGTTCAGTCCTGAGTACTGGAAAAAAAAAGATCTTGGCTATAGCAATGCTGTAGCATTCAATGGCCAGGCATAGTTCCCAGCTGGCTGTTGGCTAGAGGCATCAGGTTTCTACCAGGTGGGCTTCTCCTTGGAACAAGGCAGCTTGCTTCTCCAATAGAGAGTAATTTAATATACAGAAGGAGAGATTGAGAAAAAGAGGTACTCAGATGGAAGCCACAGTCTTTTTGTATCCTGGTCTCAGCAGTAACACACCATCACTTCCTCTACATGCGGTTGGTCACACAGATGCATTGTGATACAGAGCAGGAGGGAGCTATTCAAGGTGTGAACACTGAAAGGTGGGATCATGGCTATCTTGGAGGCTACCTGCACAGCCCACCCCCTGGTCCCCAGTGATCCATCTCCCATGCATAAATACATCCACCTCCTCCCAAAGTCACCAAAACTCTTATCTCATTACAGCATCCACTTGAAGCCCAGAATCTCATCATCTCAGTCAAGTCCAGCAGCAGCTGAGGCTCTTCGGACGGAGTTCCTCAAGTGCAGCTCCTTGAGTACAGCTCTTATGCACCTGTGAACTAGAGCGATAACTTATCTGCCACTCCGAACAGCCTCATACAGAGAGGAGACAGGTGTGACAGGTAAGGCTGCAGCTATTTCTGCTCAAAAAGTAGGCAAATGGCAGGCGCAAAGGAGTGCTGGTCTGTTTTTGTTCTGAAATTCTGCTGAGCAAATATTGAAAGATCCTTAAGTTTAAAGACCAGGGAATAATTCTCCCTGGCTCTCTGCTTCAGGTTATGGGGTCTTGGTTTGGTCTTCTGAATCATCCTTCCTTTATCAAGACGAATAGTCCACATTTGTAACTAGTAGAACTTTGAGAGTCCAAAGTCCTCTTTTGGTTCAAGGCAGCAATATTTCTTCTTAAATTTTTATTAGTACATGCTTCTAGTACAAGATTATATTCATCATGGAGAGATGGCACATGTACATAACACATCTTAATTCTTTTTATTTTTCCTCCCCTTCCAAGGTGTCAGTCTTTCTTCACATAGACTTCTTTACAAACTTTAAGAAGTTTTTGTGATTTTAATAGGGTTCACTCCATTAGACAGAAGCTACACCCACAGATCTTTTTCAGGAACGCTCTTGTCTTCCTTGGGCTTCTTTTCTGTTTGCTTTTTGGTACTGGGGATCGAACTCAGGACCTTGTGCTTGTGAGGCAGGCGTGGTAGCACTGAGCTAAACCCCCGGCCCTCTTCCTTGGGCTTCTGATGAGGGACTATCATGTAATTTACTTTTATTTATTTTGGTTTTATTTGAGAGAGGGTCTCACTATGTAGCCCAGGGTGGCCTCAAACTCACAGTGATCCTCCTGCCTCAGCCTCCTGAGCACTGAGATTACAGGCATGAGCCGCCCTACCCCCAGTTTGCACCATCATTTTATTGAGAGTATTTGAGGCACACCTTTAACTTCTTTAGAAGACTCTTTGTTTGACTAAAGAGTACCCTGGAGTACAAGTTTAAATCTTCCTGAGATTGTGACAAAAGATTATATGGTCACATGTGTAGCTTTATCTTTGAGCCACATTTTGTTTTGCTTTGTTTTGCTCTGTTTTGGTTTGGGTGCTGGGGATCAAATTCAGAGGCTTTGAACTCAGAGCCACACCCACCCCAGGCAAGTGCAGCACCACTGAGCTACACCTACGGGCCTGGACCACCTGGCACTGTCTTGAATTTAATTTTTACTCAGGGGTGCTATGTTAATTTCAGCATTGTTTGCCATTTACAGAGACTGAGAATTTTCAAAACTTGCAAATTCTCTTTCCTTTTCGCTTAACATTCTTCCTCTCACATTGTGCTATAAGAAATAAGAAGAAATCTTTGCTTGGAAATCTTCTTAGCTAGACACTCAGGGCATTAGACTAATTTTTTACTCTACAGTTGCTGGAGACAATATCACTGCTGAACTATACGATAAGGATTCTCACTCTCAAGTTTCCAGTAACATTAGCTCCTTTTCTTGCAAGATTTCACCTGCAGCCATATCACAGGTCAGGATTCATCTAGGAACAGTTTTTTCAAGATACTTTGATCTTTGAATAACACTATCTTCTTTCCCAATGGTTGAAAATTTTAAATTTTTGTCCCTTGATTATCTTTTTTTTTTTTTTTTTTTTTTTTTTTTGGTACCAGGGATTGAACTTGGGACCTTGCGCGGCAGGTGCCGGAACCACTGAGCTAAATCCCCGGCTGTCCCTTGATTATCAAAAGCCAGAAGTATGGGCTGGGGATTTAGCTCAGTGGTTCTGCTGCCTGCCTCAAAAGCACAAGGTCCTGAGTTCGAGCCCAGGTACCGCCCCCCCCAAAGCCAGAAGTAATTTAGAAACATTCAACAACTCCTTATTTTATACTTCAAGAAGGAATACTCATCTTCTGTGTAGCTGAGTGTCTCACCCAAGGAGAGACACAATACTGACTCCCAGTTCAGCACTCATTTCCTCTTGAAGTCTTCATAGGAAAAGGGGAAGATCTCAAAAATGTTGAAATTCTGTAAAAAATTATATGGCTCATTTTTTTTTTTTGGTACCTGGGATCGAACTTGGGTCCTTGCGCTTGTGCAGTAGGTAGCAAAACCACTGAGCTAAATCCCCGGCCCCTATATGGCTCATTTTTAAAAACCAGTGCACACTAATAATACAGAATCATGAAATTTACATTGGAATAGTGGTATGTGCATAAAACATACATTGATTATTTTCATTCATTACCCTCCTCTCCCTTACCTCCCTCCTTCCTTGATTCCCCTTCCCCATCTCTAAAAGTCTACTTTCTAGTTTTATGTCATATCTGTTTTGTTTTATTTATTTATTTATTTATTTATTTATTTATTTATTTATTTATTTTTAGACTGCTCATAGAAGAGAACACATGCTATATTCTATTTTCTGAGCCTGGCTTCTCAAGCGCCATCCTTTCTTCTGCAAATGACAACATTTTATTCCTGTTTTATGCCTGAATAATACTCCATTACATCACATTTTCTTTCTCCATTCATCTGTTGATGGAATGGACATAGGAAGCTGGATCCAGATCTTGGCTATTATATATTGTGCCACACTGAAGATGAGTTTGTAGATATTCCTATTGTATGCTGACTTTAATTCCTTTGGGTATATACCAAGGAACAGTATAGCCAAATCAAATGGTAACTCTATTTTCAGTTTTTTGAGGAATCTCCATATTGGCTGTACTAATTTACATTCCTACCAGCAGTGGAAAAGCACTCCCCCCATCCTTGTCAGCATTTATCATTTTGTATTCTTTGATGATAGCCATTCTGACTGGGGTTAGAGGGAATCCCTATGTAGGTGTTTGTTTGTTTGGGGTTTTTTGAGACAGGGTCTTACTATGTAGTTCAGGCTGGTCTTGATCTCACTTACTATGAAGCCCAGGCTGGCGTCGAACTCAATGTGATTTTCCTGCCACAGCCTCCCCAGTGCTAGGATTATAGGTGTGCACCACCATGCCCAGCAGTTATTTATTTCTGTGCAGCAAGTTACTTTGAAACTTAGCAACTTAGCCCAACAAATATCTATTATCTCACATAGTTTCTGGGAGTCAGGAATCCAAGACCTGGATTAGGTAGGTGGTTTGAGCTCAGAGTTTCTCAATCAAAATGTCAATCAGATTACACAATATATTCTCGTATGGCAACATTACATGCAACCTGTGAAGATGTACAATTATTGTGTTGATTTTTTTTTTTTTTTTTTTTTTTTTGGTCAACCAGGGTCCTAGTAATCTCAAGGCTCAACTGATGTTGAGAAAACAGTCTGTACTGTATCTAGGTGACAGCACCTCCTCCGAGTCCCTCCAGCCCTCAGGTAGCATTTCCTTCATGTTTCTAACCTCTACTTGTCCCACCACCCTCCTCCTACTTACCCTTAAAATTCTTCGAAAAAAATTTTTCTGGTACTAGGATTGAAACCTGAGGCCTCATGCATGCTAGGTAAATGCTCTACCACTGAGCTACATCCCCTCAAAAATTTTTAATTAGGTCCTCATGTCAGATTCCTGAATTATATTCCCTGCCACAGGTGCTATTTTCTTTTCTGGATCCTGACTGATCCAACTAAGATCCAACTAAGACTGATCCAACTGAGTTGAGCAGATGTTTTTGTTTCGGTTTTGTTGGGGATTGGACTCAGTGGCACTCTACCACTGATCTACATTCCCAGCCTTTTAAATTTTTAATTTATTATTTTTAATTTATTTACTTATTTTTGGTTGTTTTGAGACAGGGTCTCACCATGTGGTTCAGGCTGGCCTTGAACTCACTCTGTAGCCCAGGCTGGCCTCGAACTTGCAGTGATCCCCATTGTCTCAGCCTCCTGAGTGCTGAGATTACAAGGATGTGCACCAAGCCTGGCTTTATTTTTTATTTTGAGACAAAGTCTCACTAAATTGTCCCAGGCTAGGCTTGAACTTGTGATCTTCCTGCCTCAGCCTCCTGAGTAGGGGGATTATGGGTACGTGACAGCCTGACTAGATTTCTTTTTTTTTCTTTTCTTTTTCTGACCATTTTTTTTCAGCTGAAATTTCTTTACTGAAGGACACCTCAGGGCTTTTAATGTGCTAACATGCATGATAAATTACCCATAGGAATCTACAGCACACAGCATTTCCTAAATTCTTTTGATCACAAACCTTGTTTTTGTTTTGCTTTTACATTACCCCATAGCTATGCAGTATGCAAAAGGCATGAATTGGAAACATCACAGTTTAGTGTGACTGAAGCAATGAGTATATGAAGGACAGCAGTAGAAAATCTGGTATAAAGAGGGCAAAAGCTAAATCATACAAAGGTGTTTGATTTGATCGGTGGGCGTTGAGGTCATTGAAGGTTGCCTCCTGCTAGACAGAAGGAATTGGTGAGCCAAACTATTTAATCCACCTTTTTCTTTTCATTTATATGCATGATTATTCAGTACAATTAGCAACATAGAGAAAGGAGAATTACAGTTTAAACCTTTCTCTTTTTATTACCTTTACTTTTGGTTCAGGATCCCCATATTGTTTAGCTAAAGCTTTCACTATGGTAGAAAAAAATGGGGATACTCTCAATCTTCTGCCTCAGTCTGGAAGCTGAGGCAGGAGGATCTTGAGCACAGGGCTGGCCTGGATTACAAACCAGACCCTGTTTCAAAAACCAAACCAAAGAAAGAAGAAAAAGAAGAAAGGAAGGTAGAGATATATCTCAGCAAAGCAATGATGTAGAAACAAAATGTTGTAACATAACCCCCTAAGACACTGCATTGTCAAGGATGTTAGATGGAAGAAGGGCCAGGGATTTAGCTCAGTGGCACCACGCCTGCCTCACCAGTAAGCACAAGGTCCTGAGTTTGATCCCTGTTACCAAAAAAACCCCCACAAAGGTTAGCAGCTGGGTGTGGTGGTGCACGCCTGTATTCCCAGCACTCAGTAGGCTGAGGCAGGAGGATCACTGCAAGTTTGAGGCCAGCCTGGGCTATATAATGAGTTCAGGGCCAGCCTGAACTACAAAGGGAGACCCTGCCTCAAAAAAAAAAAAAAAAAAGATGGAAGAAAAGCCAGGTGTGGTGGCACACATCTGTAGTCCCAGCTGTTTGAGAGGCCAAGGCAGGAGGATCATTTGAGCCCACGAGGTCAAGACCAGCCTGGAGGACACAGCAAGACAACACCTTTAAAAAGGGATGGAGGAGGGGAGAGGGATGGAAAAATTCTTTCAAAAAGAATTGGTGATAAGAAAAGAAGATGGCTAGGTGTAGTTGTACATGCCTATAATTCCAACAGTCTGGAAGCTGAGGCAGGAGGATCATAAACTCAAAGCCTAAGGCCAGCCTGGGCTACCAACCAAACCTTGTTTCAAAAAACAAAGAAGAAAAAAAAAAGAAAGGAAAGTGGAGCTATATCTCAGGGAAACAACAAAGTAGTAATTAGGAAAAGAACAAACATCTTTTCTTAAAAAGCAATATTCAAATAGTAGCATGTAGGGGCTGGGAGTGTAGCTCAGTGGTCGAGCACGTGCTTAGTATGCATGAAGCCCTGTATTCAATTCCAGCACCAATAGGAAAAAGAAAAAGTAGCATGTACATCAGGTATCTATGCTGTAAAAGAAATGACCACAAACCTTTGTGGCTCCACAATAATAAACATGTGTTACAGCTCAGCTTCTTTGGATAATGCCAGCTGGATTTTCTCACAATCTTCAGTTGGCTGTGACTGGTCACTGACGCTTCTCAGGGCTCACAAGGGCTCTGAGGGGTTCCCTCGGCTGCCAGTGCTTGGCAGGCTTCCACGAGCCCTCTGCACATAGGTCTGACTTCTGGGGTCCCTGTACCCATGCAGCTGGCTTCCCGCAGAGCAAGAGATTGCGAAGAGCATGGCCTTTATTATCTGGCCTCAGAAGTTCGCACGCTCACTTGGGTGATCAGTTCGTCTCCCATTGGGCGTGGGAGGAGAATCTCAGGACATGAGAATCATTCTAGGTTATCCCCAAGGCTATTACATCATGATCTTCACCTTTGTAGGTTCCTCTGAAAATAGGCTTTCCCTCAATGAAGCTGCTTACAAAATACGTGTGATGTTATCTGATTAGATTTTAAGAGAATTTCAGTCTTCTGGCTTTCTTTTTGTTTTTCTTAGTATATAGGATTTCCTACTGTAAAAATTAAGGAAGTCAGAAGTCTTGCAATAACCAAGACTGATCCAAAGGCTGGAAATGTAACATTATTGAAGAGCTTTATGCCAGGTTTTTTATTTTTTATTTTTTCATACTTCTACTCACTGTAAGCAAATTCACCTGTCCCCCATCCTGGGACAAGTGTATGTAACATCCACCATGCTTGATTTTAGAAGGTGTCTGGGGTTTAGTTTTGTTTTTGAGACAGCATCTCACTGTATAATTCAGGCTGGCTTTGAATTCACAGCAATCCTCCTGCTTCAGCCTCCCAAGTGCTGGGATTATAGGCTTGCACCACTATGCTTGGCTAGAAGGCATCTGTTTTAAAAACATAAAAACAGGGCCTCAGGACGTAGCTCAGTGGTAGAGCATGTGCTTAGCATATATGCAGCCCTAGGTTAAATCCTTAGCACCAAAAAGAAACAAAATATGAAAACTATATAAACACTATAACTTTTTTTTTTGGTACTGGGGATCGAACTCAGGTCCCTGCAACACTGTAACTTTTTTTTTTTTTTAAGTACCAGCTACATTTGGGCCAGGGATTTAGCTCAGTGGTTCCGCCGCCTGCCTCGCAAGCGCAAGGTCCCGAGTTCAATCCCTGGTACTAAGAAAAAAAGTACCAGCTACATTTATTCCAAATTTTTGTCTTTTACTGTCAAACAAGTTACTAAAAGTGTCTGATCAGGGTTAATAAAATGGCATATTCTTCTCACAGGAACAACTTCAACCTTGGTCTAGCTCCCCTCTATGAGACTCTTCCAAAGATAACATATAATGCTTTCATCAACAACCTGTGAAACAGAGGGAAAGCAATCTGTGAAAATCATGAGGTCTTGAATTAGACAAAGACAAGTCCCCTGGCTCTGCTAGCTGTGTGACCTTAGTTACCTCTCCTCTCTGACCTCTGCTTACTAATCTGTAAAATGAGAGATGCAGTCACAGTGCTCTGCATACTCTTGGCACAGAAAGGAGGCAGTGAATGACAGCGATTAGTGACAATTCGATCTCATGGTGCTACCTTAGGGCATTCACCTTGCAGTCTTCATATTTGTCTGCTAGTTCTACATGGTAGCCATGATTGTGTGTGTGTACATGCACACACATGCAGTACTGGTGGATTGAACATAGCCACATCCCACCCTTCTTTTTTTTTTATTTTGAGACAGGGTCTGGCTAAGTTGCCCAGGCAGGACTTGAACTTGTGATCCTCATGACTTAGTCTCCCTGAATACTGGAATTCCAGGCATACACCGCCATGCCCAGCTACAATTATTGCTTTGTTTTTTTTTTGGTACCAGGGATTGAACTTGGGATCTTGCGCTTGTGAGGCAGGCGCCGGAACCACTGAGCTGAATCCCAGGCCCCTAATTACTGATTTTTGAATGTGGAAAAATGAAAGAACTACAAAAACAACAATAAAAAAACTCACTTTATGGATGTATTGGCCTTTACTTTTTTTTGGTTTTTTGAGTCATTGTTCAATTTTAATATTCTGTACACTGTCACCTTGAATAACTGTTATTCCACTAATTCAAATGACTTTACTCAATGAAATTTTCTTGTTGAGGATGAAATCACTTGAACAATGACTCCACCTCCCACTGCTTTCTTCTGATTCCTTGGAGATGTGGCTATTAAAGTGCACTTCCAATTTTCTTCAAACAGCTTTGACCTATGCTTCCATCTCATGAATTCCAAGACAGTATGAAGCTGATGCATATTTTCATAAATCCGGACCCCGCGGAGCTCATCCTCCGGCCTCGGCCTTGACGCGCGGCGTGGGGCGCGGCAAACGGGTGCGGCTCGGCCTCGGCCCTCCGCGAGCTGCGGCCCGGCTCGGTCACCCCTCGCGCGGCCGGCCGTGCGCTCCTCGTCCGGGCCTTTACTTTTAAGTTTGATTTGGATGCAAAGCAGTTCATTTAATACCAAATTTTAATATAAGCTGAAACCTTTTCTAAAATATCTGCTTTTTTGCTGAACACGGTAGAACACACCTGCAGTCCCACCTACTCGGGAGGCTGAGGCAGGAGGATCACTTGAATTCCCAAGTATGAGACAAACCTGGGCAAAATAAAGAGACTCTGTTTCAAAAACAAAACCAAATCCAAATCTTCCTGTAATAATAACTGTCAAGGAAAACAAGACAGAACAATACCACAAAGTGATCATTAGACTGATATTGTGGCCTTAATTTTCACAATGACTTTGGAAAATATGTCATAAATCCTGAGACATTTTAGGAAATATGGAATGAACTTTGTAGGTATTCGCCTTTGTAAGATTCTACTTTCCAGATGGGGGAGAGGAATAATAGTTCACAAAACCTTTTTGTATTTCCAAATGCAGAGTAGCCATGATCAAGGAAATAAATTACAAGGAACAATCAGAAACATAAATATGTACATATTTTGAATTATTGGTAAATGAGTTCGACTTCAATGCAAAGCCATTTCATGTTTTGTGCATATTTATGGCTTAACTCCTTTTATATACTTAAAAACTTAAATAAGAGTAACACTTAAAAACACACAAATGATCACATCTCACTTCTAGAAAATATGAGTAATACAGATTAAGAATGTTTCATTTTTTTTAACATACTTTACAAAGTCACTGCCGATTATCTTATTTTTAGAGACATAATACAGTGCTAGTACTGGCTTGTTTTCTTTCTTTGTGCAACTCAACATGGTGATTCATAAGAGACCAATGCCTGTATTGATATAGCGGAATGTCATGTAGCTACCAAAAATGACAAGAACATGGTTTATGTGTCTACATGGGAATGTGCACACTGAGGGTGGGAAATGGGAACAAAGTGGTTACGAACAGCATGCGTGCTCTGATGAAACCCCGCAGAAATGCATGTCCATATCATGGGGAAGGACAGTGGCAAGCAGAAGGCCTGGGTTCCAGTCCTGCTAGGGCCTGCTGGGAATCCTGAGTCTTTATATCTGAGCAATTTATCTGCTTCCTCTCAGTCTTCTCATCCAGGAAATGGAGTTGACCTAGACTCTTTCCCAAGCCATTTTCAATGCCAAAGCTTAGAGTGAGTGACATAAGTTTAGTTTATTACCTGCTCTCCTATAAAGTTGTTTAGGTTCATAATAATGTTAGAAGGTCATCTCAGAGCCAGGCATGGGGGCATGTGCCTATAATCTTAGCTACTCAAGGGCCTAAGGCAGGAGAATCTCAAATTTGAGGCCAGCCTGGCCAATTTAGAGAGACCTTGTCTTAAAATAAAATAAAAAGAGTTGGGGATGTAGTTCAGCAATCTCTGGGTTCAATCCCCGGGACTGCAAAGAAAGAAAGAAAGAAAGAAAGAACATTAACCAGTAAATAAGATTCAGTGACAGGTAAGTATAGTACTTCCTTTAAACATAGCGGAGAGGAAAAGGCAATAGGGAGCCACTAAAGGTTTTGGAGTAGAAAAGTGACCTAATTAAAGAATCATTTAAAATCAAACAGCAGTCCACATTATGCTTGAAAGGAAGAGAAAATGAAGGCTATTGGCAATGAAATAGGCATGAGGCGGTGAGAACTTGTACTTGGGAGGGGGCGGTTGTTTATTCATTTATTTACTTGCCTTTTATGGAGCCTTCCCTTGCACTAAGTACACGGGGAACAAAGATACTGTGGGGACTCAGTCACTCTCTAGCCCCTTTCCCAACTTTATTTTCTTCATAGGATTTATCATTACTTGCATTTTTACTTATTTTATTGATTCTTTTATTATCTGTCTCCAGAATATAATAAGTTCCATGAGGACAGACAGGATCTTGTACATGAATACTCACAGAATAATAAAATAAATGAATACTACATTGCATCTTATAAATAGGGTCAAACATCTCTTCTGATCCATTTCTATGGCTGTACAGCTTCACACTAATTTAGCACCCGAAGACCTCACAGACCCTCCCTGCTGTGTTTGTGATAAAATCAACTTAAATGATTCCCATGACTGCCCTGCTTTTCAGCCTACTACTGAAGTCTTTCCCCATGAATTTTGCTCCCCTTCTGTTCAGAAATTCCTCTTTCTCTGATGCAAATGAAGCGGAAAGAGATGGCAATCTGTGTTCTATTTTCAGTTCTTCCTTCCAATAGGAATAACCTGTATCTAGCTATTTGGTCATTCATTTAATACAGTGATTAAATATACTTATTAGCGCTTGCCCTGTAACCTTAGTTTACAAACTTGGTTGAAGGTAAACAATACCAAGCAGCGCTCTTCAAGTTGTTGGGACCTAGGGCAGAAATGGGGGCCTGAGCCAGGGAGGAGGCCTCAGGCGTCTGTCAGGCTGGGGCTCCAACAGCCATCTCTCTGAGCAACGCTCCAATCCATTTCCCTTTAAAATAATACCATTAAGGATGGGCTGGGGATTTAGCTCAGTGGTTCTGCCGATAAGGAGCTGGGGATTTAGCTCAGTGGTGCCACCGCCTGCCTCGAAAGCACAAGGTCCTAAGTTCAATCCCCGGTTCAAAAAAATAATAATAATAATATCATTAAGGACATGGTACATGTTGGTCTGGTCCTGGATGTATCCAGCCTTGGCCAGTCACATCCCTACTCCGGAAATTTTCTCCTCAGACTACAATAGGATGACACTCTGACACCACTTTCAGTAATCCCTGCTAGATACTGACTTTCTGCCTATGTGTTTGTTTTCGAGACAGGGTCTCACTATGCAGTTCAGGCTGAACTTGAACTCACTATGTAGCTCAGGTTGGCCTCGAACTCACAGCGATCCTCCTGCCTCAGCCTCTGCAGTGATGGGATTATAGGCATGCACCACCATGCCTGGCTAGCTATTGACTGTTTAAAAAAAAAGATATTGACTGTTTTATCAAGTATTAAGTGTAAAACTTTTAATTGGCAATTTAGTATGATTGTGGTTGGCTTCTGATTTTGTTTTTAATTCTGTGGATTGTGTTTACATAATTCAAAAGTAGATTTCTGATTATGAGACACTGAGTGGTATTGCAAAGGTGTCACTTTATTGAATGTATACGACCGTCCCTTGAAGTTTATAAAGTGTACTTCTGTATAGCTTTAGGTGCTAGAAGTAAAATTCATCTGCTACTGCAAAATAAATAAATAAAATAATATCTAGTTGGCTCTGGTTGATTCAAGCTGGAAATGCCACTCTTCATTTTATTTTTCCCTTCCTTCTTTTCTTTCTCTTCTCTCCTCCTCCTCCTTCTTCTTCTTCCTCTCCCCCGCCCCATTGGGGATTGAACCCAGGGCCTTCACACTGAGGTATATCCCCAGCCCTTTTTATTTTGAGACAGGATCCTGCTAAGTTGCTAAATTACCGGGATCAGCTCAAATATGCATTTCTCCTGGCTCAGCTTCTCTGACTGCTGGGGTTACAGGTAGGAGCCATCACAAGCTTCGTTCTTTCCTTTCTAGATAATCTTCCTCCTAGGTTGGCCCCATCACCTTTGGGAGCCTGGTTGTTAAGAAATAAACAATTCCTCCTCTTGTTCTGATGTCTTCCACTAAATTATTTTTCCTATGCATCTGATCTCAGACTATTTCCATGTTTTCTTTCAGTTGTTCTTGGTTTGACACTTCCTGCAATGGACTCAGGGGTTGCTTCTCTTTTTATCTTGTTTGTGGACAGCTGATGACCCATTCTGTCCCTGCTATCTCAAGTTCAGCATTTTCCTCACTTTCTAGAGCACTAATCACTCAGGTGCCCCAGGGAGCTGTGACATTGCAAAGCCATCTTGTTACATTTTTATCATAGTCTGTGCAATGCCTTGGAGACTCTGGTAGTAACAAAATACTAATAATTAAAAAAAAAACAATTACCATGTCATTTATTTACTGGCACATAACGCTACGCGATGTACACAGATGATTTTATCTAACTTTTCCACAGCCCTCTGAGATCAAATCTAAGCAGAGAGGCTGACAAAGGCTTGATTTGCATGATTATAAATGAGACCTCACACAGAGAGAGCCACTGAAGGTGCCCAGGGCATGAGCAGCGCCATGGCAAAGACCCTGACCGCTCAGAAGACACTTGATGGAGATGGCACCTTGCCCTGAGCTGGGAGGGACAAGGTATTCAGTTACTCAACGTAGTAACTAGAGATAAATGATAAAACTGACATTTCCTATGAAGTCTGTTACATTAGTGCTGCCCGGTGGAGCTTGCCTTCTGGCCTGATGCTCATACACAGACCCCTCACCTGCAGCCAGGGGTGGGTCAATGACTTTTTTTCCTGTAGTACTGGGGATCGAAGGCAGAGATTGCTAAACTACATTCCCAGCCTTATTTATTTATTTAACATTAAAAAAAAATTTTTTTTTTCAGACCTTTTTTGGTTTTTTGAGACAGGGTCTCACTATGTAATTCAGGCTGGGCTCGAATTCACGGTGATCCTCCTGCCTCAGCCTCCCGAGTGCTAAGATTACAGATGTGTGCCACCATGCCTGGCTATTTAATTATTTTTGAGATAGGATCTCACTAAGTTGCCCAGGCTGGCCTCAAACCTGAGATCTTAAATAAATAAATAAATAAAATAAAAAATTTAAAAGAACCCAAAGTAATCCTTAGGTCCTCCTGCCTCAGTCTCCCAAGTAGCTGGGACGACAGGCATGTGGCATCATATGACTTATTTTAAGAATCAGAATATGGCAGCAGAGATGCTGTGCCTGTTCCAGGCCTAAGTCTTAGAAAGGCCTGGAAGCTTCCACGTTCATACTCTGAGCCACCATTTTTGGAGAAATTCAAGCAGAGAGGGAGGTGCCCTGGGCCATGTGGTAAGAGCAAGAGGCCTGGCCTTGCCAGCATCCCTGAGAGCCTGGCCTCCACACACCGCTGAGAAGGGGTAAGACATGAGTTAAGATGTCCGGCGACAGTGGAGTGACACAGCCAGATGAGAGCAGCGGAACCGACCGGCAGGACGTCACTGGCCAATCCACGTTATCATGAGACCTTTTTTAAAAAATATTTTTAAGAGTGGCTTTTATTAAACAGCAATAGATAACCAAAATATCGTATCAACAATGTGGAAGGTTAGGGTTGGTTTGGAACCCAATTAGAGCACATTAAGTCAAGAACCCCACGAAGGCCTGAGTTCTGCCTCAGCCTGTGGCCATTACCTCCCTCTGACCATCACAGAGGACTGCAGAGAGGAGAGACTCAGGGGTGAGTGCATGGGAAAGGGGACAGCACTGGACCCCAGCAGGATGGCCCGGACCAGGCCTACCCAGAACGGATGCCAGCTGAACCAAGGTGAACCAAGTCTGGCTGTTCCCTCTCTCCAACTCTGACAGCAGGCACTGGTAGCTGGAGATGGACAGAAGGCCCCAGAGGAGCTACACCAGGTACATGGTTCACGCACAGCCCACATGGCCCTGAACACTGGGGAAAATGGCCTGGTCAAAGCCACTCTTCCCTTACGGGAGAAGGAAAATGGGAAATGGGGAGGGGAATTTGAAAATGTCCCTTTTCTAGACCCTATACATATTATCTTATCCTCACAATAAGTCTGAAAGGTTGGTATTTTTCTTTCCATATTACCCATGAGAAAATTAAATATTAGGCTGTTGAATGTGCTGGCACATGGCTGTGATCGCAGCACATGGGAGGCTGAGGTAGGAGGATCGCTGTGAGTTCAAGGCCAGCCAGCCTGAACTAGATACATAGCCAGACTCTGTCTCAAAAAACCTTAAAAAAAAAAAGAAAGAGATAATTAAATGTTAGAGAGGTTGAGTAACTTGTTCAAGGCCACACAATAAGTATTTGTTATTAAAGGGTTGGTGGGGGTGGGGGAAGTGCCTGGCAAAAATGAGAAGAGATGATTTTTGATTACGGCACATTGTGAAGTCACTCACATTGTCACTTCGGTTGTTTTTTTGTTTAAGTGAAAAACAAACTCAAATGAAAGTGCTGTACCGTTAGAGGCACCGGAGGAAACAGGGCCTTTTTTGTGGCTTAATTATGGAACAGGTGGGAGGAAGACATCTCTCCCCTCTTCAGCAGAAAAGTGGCTGTGCACCAGCTGGGGCTAACGAAATGAGTCCGCGAATCGGCCCTCCCTCGGAGTGCCTGTGAGACTCCCCCCCCCCCCGCCGCCCCCCCGGGCGTCCTTGACAGACACCGAAGGGACCCGAGGCCCCAGCGATCTGTCTCCATCCAGCAGGGCTGCCGACCTGGAGAACTGTGTTACACAAACAGTACGTCTCCGTCAGAAAACCGTGTTTGTTCCACCCCCACATTCTCCATTCAAGTTCCCAGAAGTTTGCAATTATTCTTAAAAGACATTTCCAGACAGGGCTTACTCAGCTTTGTTTTGTTTCATATTTTTCATGTCTTTCAACTTGGCTGACCAGTGTCACTCTAGGCCAGGCTGGTAGGTAAAGACCAGTCATGAACCACAGGCCCATTTCCACTATCTTTGCTTGCTTGTTTTGTGGTGGTTGTTTTGTTTTTGCTTTTCTCCTCCTCTCCCTGGGTTCGAGGCCCTATGTACCAACTTGATCTCTGCAGCTCCCTCTTTATTGTTGTCAACTCCACTCCGCTCCCTACTGTACTCTCCTCGGGCCTTGGGACTTTGACCTCTTGCCCAGCTTTCTGCTATGCTAACCCCTTTGGCTTGGTGTCCGGTATTGACTTAGCTGAGGCTCTCCATGTTAAGTCCAATATTGCAGGATTCTGGCAGCCAGCAGGATGTAGGTGGCACGTACTGTCCTAGCCCTGTGCCTTGGGAAGAAAGTCTGTCTGGAAAAATCAATCCAGAATAGAAGGAAGTTTGGCTTCAGACTGCACCTGCCACCACCAGCAGCCAAAGGGATGCAGAGGTAGGCAGGTGCTATGTAACCTTTTCCTTCTGACTCCCAGAGGTTTAGGAAAAATAAAAGAATCTCCTTGGTTACAACTTTGGAAAACTGTTTGGCAGTATCTACTAAAACCGAATATATGCACATACTTTTTACCCAGCAATTCTACTCTGAAGCACATACCCAACAAACATGCATACATATGCTCATCAAAAGACATGCACAAGAATGTACATAGCAGGGTTCTTCATCATAGCTAAAAGCTAGAAACAATCCAAATGTCCAACAGTAATAGAATGAATAAAGACTATATATTCATACAATAAGCTATACAGCAATAAAAAAGAATGAGCAGGGCCGGGGATTTAGCTCAGTGGTTTCGCCCTCTGCTGCGCAAGCACAAGGACCTGAGTTCAGTCCCTGATACCAAAAAAAAAAAAAAAAGGAATGAGCAATAGTTATATACATGGATGAATCCTACATAATGTCAAACAAAAAAACCCACAAAATAATAATAATATATATTCCATTTATATGAAATTCTAAAATAGGCAAAAGAAATCATGTTAGGAGTCTGAAAAGTGGTTTTCATGTGAGGAGCAGTGGCCAGGTGGGGACATGAGAGGATCAGGTGCTGATCATGTGCTATTTCTTGAGCTGGGTACTGATGGAAGGGACATATTCATTTTGCAAAAAATCATTCAGCTGTATACTTGTAATTCATGTGTTTTCTATATATGGTATACATGAATAGAGCCAATGATAGAAAGAAAAATGCCCTTGCTTTCTCCTTAAATGTAATTATAAAAGACACTCAAGTTTAGCGGCTGGGTACAAGGATTTTAGTTGTTCCCACTTGTCATTTGGAGAAGCCAAGCAATGTGGAACTCCTTTGCTGTAACGGGGATCCACCTCCTTTGCAAGTAGAAATCATGGTATTTGGCAACCTAGAGGAACCAAAATAGGATGCCTGTAACCCTCATTGTCCTAGAGGGTTTAAAAGCAATACAGATGGAAGAACATGGGATCCAAGGAACAAGAGGGAGCAAAGGGACACTGTATCCTGAAGGACTTCCTGGGGTGGAGGACAGAGAGATGCTAGTGGGCCCTGTGTAAGATTCCCAAGCCAACTTGTGTGAGTTTTCCAGGTACCATAACACAGGCCAGAGGGGAACAGACTGGAGCAGGGGCAGAGTGGCAGAGAAGATGGCTGGGGGCCCAGGACCCCAAACATGATGGTGGACTCTCATGGGCTTGCTCGGTCCCCCGGCTCCTGTGTTTTCTCTCCAGGGTCACCACCTTCCTGGCTTGATGGTGGCTGGAGGAAGGGAATGCAGTCAACCTTTATTTAAAGGGCTGGGGCAGAGATGTCTGTTAAAGCATACAAATTTTCACCTAAGACAATGGAACATGTCCAGATCATAGAAGGCAGCAGAACTGAGAGATATTCCTGGAACCCAAATCCTACAGCCAGAGGAGGGCTTGGAGATGGAGACAGGATATGAGCAACCAAAACAAAGGAGCCAGAAAGCAGAGTAGTGGAAAGTATATTCAGATTTTGTCTAAAATAGCTCAGCCCTTCCATAGCTCTTTCCTAATTCATAGAAGCTGAAAAAAACCTCTGTAGAAAGCCTACGACTGCTAACTTCCACCCCCTACTTTCTACGCAAACCACTTGCTCTAACCTGATGGTCTCCATTCCCATCCTGTCATCAAGTGCCTAGCTTCTGCTGTTCTGCCTAATCACTTTAGCTAAGCAATTCCCTGAGGTAATCTTGGTCTTCTATTCCAGCTTCAACCCTTGGCAGGGTCCTTCAGATTTTTGTGGCTCCGTGCTCAGAAGCCTACAAGCTGCCTTATCCAGCCAACTAATTAACTCATCCCAGAATGCCCTCCCGCAAGGCTCCTCAGAGCTGGGCCCACAGGGGTGCTCCTTCCATCCCACCTGAGAACCAAGGGGCGGAGACCCGGGTGGTGTTGACTGTGACCATACTGGCCATGTCCTGCCCAAACACCAGGATTTCTACTTGCAGAGGGGACAGGTACCACTATAGCAAAGGAATCGCACATGGCCAGGCTTCTCCAAATGACATTCTCAAGTGCAGAAGAGTGCAATGCAGGAACACAAGTTAGCCAGGCACCGTGTCCCACATCAATAATCCCAACACTAGGGGGGCTAAAGCAGGAGGATCATGAGTTCACGGCCAACCTGGACTACATTCAAGACCCTGTCTTTAAAAACAAACAAACAAACAATACAAATTAAACACCAAAATCACATTATACACTAAAAAATCCAAACATTAAGAATTTGAAAGAATAAGAAAAAAAATCACAATCCTAGAATATTGCTGATCTCAATAAATTGCTTTTGATTCTAGAAGGGCCTCAGGGAAGCTGGCTCCAAAGTGGTTTGTGCAGGCTCTGCCTATATAGGAATCTGGAGAGAAATGGCATTCTGACTGAGGGCACAGCAGGCTGAGAGTTTGAGAGAACAAGGCCACAACCAGAAATGCAAGGGTTTGGGCAGTAATAAGACAAAGGCCAATTAATCCACAGAAATCAAGAGTAAATAGATATCAGAGGGCAGAACAAGATAGGATGACCAAAGTACAGGCAAACAGTCTGCAGAAAGGAAAGCTGCTGATCAAACAGTCAGCTCAGAGAGGGTCACGGGAAGTGTGGAAAGAGAGGCAGAGTCGGGGGAGAACAGGAGGGTCCCCAGCCCCACAGAGGAGGGGCAGGGCTCAGGACACAGCAATGACACCCACTCCTGGTTTCAGAGGCCGTTCTAGTTCGCTCGCCTGTGAGAAGACACCCTTAGAGAGCCTGGTCTCTACGCTTGCTGGTGATAGGAGCCAGCTGGGTAGGAGAGGGGTGAGCAGGTCTCTTGGAGGGTATTTCTAGGCTGTCTTCTCGGGCTTCCTGGATCCAGGTTCACTGAGTGACATTGAGAGAAAGAGAGAATGGGTTGGAGCATGGATTTGGTCAGTAAGTCCCTACTGGCAGTGCTCAGATTCACAGCCTTTTCACTTAAGGAAATGGCAGGATTACCCATGTCTCTTTTGGAAAAAATAAGGATGTCTAGTAGTCTTTCTGGGTTTTTGTTTTGTTTTGTTTTTTTGAGACAGGGTCTCGCTATTAGTTCAGGCTGGCCTTGAACTCACTATGTAGCACAGGCTGACCTCAAACTTGAAGCAATCCTCCTGCTCAGCCTCCCAAGTGCTGAGATCACAGGCATGTGCCACCATGCCCAGCCCAATTCCACCTTTAAAGAGTCCATGCCTATCATGCATGCGGATGTATGCCTATCATCTCAGTTAGGAGACTGAGGTGGGAGGATCCCTTGACTTAGGAGTTCAAAACCAGCCCAGGAAACATAGTAAGAGGTTGTCAGAAAGAAAGAAAGAAAGAAAGAAAGAAAGAAAGAAAGAAAGAAAGAAAAGAAAGAAAGAAAAGAAAACAAGAGTCCAAGAAAGCCCACCTTAAAGCCCACGAGGGAGCCCTTTGCCTGGGGTATATCCAATTGTGTCACTTTTGTCAACTATAAAATGGAGATCTATTCATTGGAAAGAATTGCTGTGAAGGGTAAATGAGCTCAATCTACTCTCCTGACACACTCAAGTGAACGACACTGAATACGTGGGAATCTTCTTCCCTTCCTGTTGACCTTCAGTGGAAAGAGCCATATCCTATTTCTTATTGTAAGGCCCCCTCCTTCTAGCAACTTGGAGTTTTTTGACACACTTGATTGCTGCCTTGTTCCTAGCTAGATATTATCAGAACACAGAGGAATTGGTAATTATAGTATTGTAGCCAAGTAATTGCTGCCCCAAAAGATCTATGTCCAAATCCAAGGTAACCTATGAATATGTTAACTCATGTTGGAAAGGACTCGGCAAATGTAATGAAGGTTAACAACCTTGACATGGGGAGATTAGTCCAGATTTTCCAGGTGGGCCCCATTTAACCTCAGGAATCCTTGAGGGCAGAGAACCTGTCCTAGCTGAGAGCAGTAGGAGGGAGATGTACTATAGGAGAGGGTCAGGAAGGAAACAAGACTCACCATTGCTGGCTTTCAAGAGGGAAGCCGGGAACCTCAAGCCAAGGATACAGGCGTCCTGTAGAAGCAGATGAGCACCCAGAGTCTTCCCTAGGAGCTTCAGGGAACAAATACAGCTCTGCTTTTAGCCCCATGAGGTCCATATCTGACTTCTACCAGACAGAGCTATAAGACAGTAAATTTGTTTGTTTAGGCCGCTGTGTGTGTCACAGCAGCAATAGAAAATTCATATATGGGCATCAAAATGGGGTCAAGACTATGGGGGTAACTGACAGTTTGGCTGTCCAGTGTTAACCAGTGATGATTCATAATGATCAAGCAGTAGGTACTGATGGGGATCAAAATGATTTATCTTGGGCATGGTGGTACATGCCTATAACCCCAGCACTTGGGAGGCTGAGGCAGGAGGACTGGAATGAGTTTGAGGCCAGACTGGGCTACACAGGGTTCAATTCCAGTCTAAACTACATGGTACAACCCTGTCTCAAAACAAACAAACAAACAAAAAACAACTACCTTTCTAACTCTTCATAAATATTATTTAAAAATAATTTTTTCTAAGCTCCTATTTCAGATGTAGATGTAGCCAATTTGCCCTGATTGAGGAGTTATAATGATTTTCTGCTGGGCATGGGGGCACGCACCTATGATTCTTGCACTCAGAAGGCTGAGACAGGAGGATTGCCGGTTTAAAGCCAACCTGGGCTTCATAGTGAGACCCTGTCAAAAAACGTGGGAGCTAGGCATGGTGGTGCATGCCTCGAATCCCAGCACTGAGAGGCTGAGGCAGGGGAATCAAAAGTACGAGCCCAGCCTGGGCAACTTAATGAAATCTGTCTAAAATTTTTAGATTTAAAGTGTGAGGAATTAGCTCAGTGTGAAGGCCCTGGGTTCAAAATAAATAAATAAGTCTGGGGATGCAGCTCCATAGCAGAGTATGAGGCCCTGGTTCCAATCTCTAGTATTATTAAATAAATAAACAGAGAAAGAAAGGTAATGGAGGCTAGGGCCATAACTTAGTGGCTCCGTGGTAACCAGTTGCTTAGCATGCCCAAGGCCATGAGTTTGATCCCCAGCTCTGCAAAACAAACAGAAATGAACAAATGTGTGGTAATAAAATATGGTAAATAAGATATGGATGACAAGGTTCAAGACTGAGCTAAGCTGTGTCTCCACTTCAAATTCTGATGTCAGAACGTTTCCATAGAGTCTGCCACCACGAGGCTCACAGAAGGCATCTTGCTCTTCATAGGATGAATAATTGGATTCCTCAGGGCACCTGTCTGTCCCCAAATCTCCCCAAAGCCGAGACTACCATGATGTGGCAATTCATTCAGGTTACCTTTAGTAAAAAATGATTTATCGTAAAGATGCATATTTACGGAAACCCAGGGGAAGATGAGCAATTGGGGTCACAGGAATGGGGTGTGCCTGTGGATGTAAGGCAATCCCAAAACCTCAGCCACAAGTCTGTGAATCCACTCGGGTGTGACTCAGTCACTCCCTCTGTGCCTGCGTGCTCTGCTCACTACTGCTGGCTCTCATGGCATCTCCTCGGGTGTCTGTTTGCAACACAGGTTCTGCTTACTCAGAACGTGGCTGACTCAGAACTGGATCAGTCAAACCTTTGATTCATTTAAGTCCTCTGCTGACTTCTCCAGCTTCTCTTGACTCTGTAGGCTTTCAGCCCTATTCATACATTTGTTCTTTAGTCTGAAAAGTAAGTAATGAACACCTACTCTGTGCTGCTATGCAGCTAGCTCATCATTTGACAAGAGAGAGAGAGAGAGAAAGAGACAGAGAGGGAGGGAGGGAGAGAGATCAAATAGTTACAAAAATGCTCAGCTGTGCTCTGATGGACTCAGCTCCTTGTTCAAATGCACCCTTAGCACCATTTGCTGGACACTAGGGATCAGCTACCTTCAGGAGCACCAGCCTGACCTGTTCTGGTTAATGCCACAGAAACCCTCCTCTCCTAAAGCCCAGACAGCTGTTAAAGCAAGGATTAGCACTTGACCAAGGATAATTAATACATCAGCTGGCCAGGAACCCAGTTCGACTCGCCTAAGTTTCCCTTAGAAAGAAGAAATCACAGTGTAGCGGACATTGTATAGAACTGGCATGTTTACCACAGGGGGATAAACACTACACTCCGAGGAGGGATCGAAGTATAGAAGGGCTTCATCAGGGGATTTAGCTCAGTGTTGGCCGCCGCCTGCCTTGAAAGCATAAGGTCCCAAGTTCCATCCCTGGTACAAAAAAAAAAAAAATAGAAGGACTTCATCAGAGCAAACTCGCTCATTTGTGGAAGAGAAAGTTTGAGGGCACTTGTTTGTTTTTCATTTTTTCCCATTTTATTCAAGCTTCATTAACTGCTATAAATTTTTTTTATTTTATAAAAAAACACTTTCATAACAAAATAATAAGAGGAGAACAATAGTTAATACACTGTGTATCATTATCTTCCAAGTAGTTACTCAGAGTATAAGACATAGAAAAGATTCATACAAACAAGAAACTAACAGATAATAGCTCAAAACTTTCTTTTCAGTGAACTAAGAGAAACTAGTAGTATAAATGAAACAAATTAGCATATATAAAAATATTTTTAAAACAACAGAGTAGGTAATTTGGGGAATTATTTGAACTTCTCCCAACTTCCTATTTATTGATCATATATATATAAACATATATACTATATAAGTATATATGTTTATATATATTTGTTTTGCTTTGTTTTTAGGTTCTCATACAAGAGAAACTGTATGAGTAGTTCCGGTGCCTGCCTTGCAAGCGTAAGGTCCCGAGTTCAATCCCTGATACAAAAAAAAAAGAGAAACTGTGTGATACTTAATCTTGTGTGCCAGAATTATTTCACTTAACATTATGTTCTCAAGTTGAATCCATTTACCTACAAATGCCTCAAGTTTATCTTTTTTATGGCAGAGTAGTACTCCATTGTGTATAAGTACCACATTTTCCTTGTCTGTTCATCTGTTGGTAGACATATATGCTATTTCCAAGATCTAGCTATTATAAATTGTGCTACTATAAATATGGGTAGAAATCTATCCCTGTAACTTGCTGATTTTAACCCTTTGAGGAAGACACCTAGAAGAGGAACAGTTGGGTCAAATTTCTATTTTTACTTTCTTGAGGACTCTCCACACTGATTTCCATAGTGGTTGTGCTAGTTCACAGTCCCACAAACAATGTAGAAGAGTCCTCCCCTCCCATCCTTGCTAGCATTTGTTATTGTTAGATTTAATGATAGCCATTCTTTCTGGGGTAAGATGGTATCTCAGATAGTTTTAATTTGCATTTCTCCAATGGCCAGCAATGTTGAATATTTTTTCATGTATTTATTGGCCATTTGTGCTTCTTCTCAAAGGTATCTATTCATTTCGGTTGCCCATCTTTTGATTGGGTCTTTCCTTTGGAGAGCCTAATTTTTTTTTAGTTCTTTATATATGCTAGATGTTGGTCCTCTGTCTGGGGAATACCTGGCAAAAAATTTTCCCACTCTTCACTCTTGTTGGTTGCTTCCTTGGCTGAGGGGCTCGCGGCAGGGTGCAGGGCAGAGCGGGAGGGGTTTGAACATAGCACAAGGCTTCATTTATCACTCAAATGATGGCCAGAGGGAAGCTGGGGAAACTGTGTCAAAGGATCACGGCCCTGGATAGGGATATCTCAATGATGGTCTGCTAGAGGCCTGTTTCTCAGGGATTCTCTGGGTTTCAACACAGCACCGGCTCTCCACGAGGCATTTTATTATTTAGGCCGCTCTCCACGAGGCATTTTAGAAAAGCCATGGAATTTTCGACAAGCCACGCAAAGGCATCACGGCACAAGCAGCGTTCTGACCGCGAGTCCTCCCGCAGGGGACCACAGAGGGCGTTTGCTCAGAGTCAGAGGAAGGCAGCCGCTTAGTTACACAGTGACTGCAGGCCGGCAACAGAGCTGGCGCGGCCCAGGCGGCGCTGCGTTCCGCGCCCTGGTGCTGGTGAGGAGGAGGCCGCGGGAACGCGAGCGCTAATAGCGCGCTCCGGGAGCTTCCTGACGCTAGGGCTGGGGTCCCGGAGTGCATGTACTCTGCTTTGGGAACGGGTTGTTGGTGCGTGTGTTCTACTGTCTGAAGATAGGCTTCACTTTGAGATAACAGTACGTGGAGAATTAAGCTCCCTCTGGGACCACCGTATCCGAAGACCTCACTTATAGAGCCCCCCGACTATCCATGTCCCTAATCTGTAGTACCCGTTGGAGGCCACCTGGTTCAGCTTACTCTTGGTCTCACTGAAAATACCGAGGCCTAGAGAGGAGAACTAATCTTTTTTATTTTAATGAATGTCGAGGCAAGACTAGGACTCATGGACCAGGACACGCTATAATCCCAGCTACTCAGAGGATCACAAGTCCAAGTCAAGCCCCAGGAACTTAGTGAGACCCCATCTCAAAAATAATAAAGGTCTGGGGATGTAGCTCAACAGTCCTTGAGTTCAATTCCCATAAATAAAAAGACTCGCGGGGGATTTAGCTCGTTGGTGCCACTGCCTGCCTCGGAAGTGCAAGGTCCCAAATTCTAGCCCCTGTACAAAAAAACCAAAACAAACAAACAAAGAAAAACCCTCATGGGATACCTCGCTTATAAATGAGGTTTGGAAGGGAATGATCAAGATCAGGGCTGAAACGCAGGCATGAAATGTCTTTCACATGAACATCACATTTTCATGCCTAGTGAGCATCCTTGTCCTTGATAGTTTCTTATATAGTGATGGTGTTGATAAAATTGTCCTATGTCCCCCATACTAGTAAATGACATCATTTCATCACCAAGTTGGGCAAGCCAAAACCCCCAGTGGCTGTCAACCCCTGCCCCATATCTAATCCATCACTGAGTTTTGTTAATAGCATCTTCTAAAAGCTGGATGTGGGAGGCATGTGGGAGCATTTGGGAGGCTGAGGCAGGAGAATCACTGCAGGTTTCAAGCCTGGACTACACAGTGAGTTTCAAGGCCAGTCTGAACTACATAATGGGATCCTGTCTCAAGCAACAACAGCAACAACAACAACAGCAACAACAACAACAGTAAACCCACCTTCTAGCCATTTCTTTTTTCCATAACTACCATGGACTGAGAACTATCTTCATGTGTCTAGACTTCTGGGACAGTTTTCTTTCTCTTTTTCTCTCTTTCTTTTCTTTTTTTTTTTTCAGTACTGAGGATCAAACTCAGGACCTTGTGCTTGGCAGACAGGTGCAGCTCCACTGAGCTAAATCCCTGGCCCTCTCGCTTTCTTTCTTCAATTTTTATTTTTATTAGTACATGTTTGCAGTACATAATGATTATATTCATCACAGAGAGCTGGTACATATACACCGCACATCTTAATTCTTTTAAATTCCTTCCTCTCCCTACCCTCCCTATTTTTTTCTTTCTTTTTGAAACAGGGCCTCATTGTGTTGCCCAGGTTGGCCTGGAACTTCTGGACTCAAGTGATCCCTCAGCCTCAGCCTCCTTGGTAGCTGGGACTGTAGGTATGCGCACTGCACCTGACTTGAGGCTGCTTTATAATGGTCTGCCTATGTTTCTCTGCCTCCAGTCTCCTCAAAGCAGCCAGTGATGGTCGCCTCACTGTTTTTATTTTTAATTAACAAACTTAATTTTTTAGAGAGAAGTTCTATAAGTTTACAGAGAAATGAACACACAGTACAGAATGTTCTTTTATATCCCCTCTATATTTCACTCATAATTTCCCATATTGCAAACATCTTGAATTAGTGTGGTGCTTTTGGTTTTTCTTTTTTTGGTACCGGGGATCGAACTCCAGTCCTTGCACTTGCGAGGCAGGCGGCAGAATCACAGCTAAATCCCCAGCCCAGTGTGGTGCTTTTGTTACAACTGATGAGCTAACATGGATTCTTTTTTCATTTGTTTGTTTTTTAGAGATAGAGTCTCACTAAGTAGTTCAGGCTGGCCTTGAACTCACTGCTGGGATTACAGGAACATGCCACCATGCCCAGCTTAATTCTTTATTATTAACTAAAGTCCATGTTTATATTAGCGTTCACTCTTGAACAGCTCTGTGGGTTTGGACAAACATATAATGTGGTGTATCAACCATTACATATCATATAAAATAGTTTCACTGCCTTGGAAAAAACCCCTGTGTTTCACTGAATCATTTCTTGCCAGTGGTCTTTTCAAAATGCAGATCTTCCTCACTCAGCCTCACCTTGCTCTACTCTCTAGCTTTCTGTCTCCAACCACACAGGGCTTTCGTTTCACTTCCTCAAGCCACACTCCAGCTTTGCTTACGATGTTTCTTCTTCCTGATGTTCCTTCCCCCCACCAGGCCACGCCCCAGGTCTCCTCCAGGGCCCTTGGGTCCTCGTAACATTTATGCGGGAGACTACTGGGATGTCCCTCCTTCCTGGGCTGTAAGCTGCTCCCTGGCAAAGCCAGGTCATTGTAGCCATAGAACCTGGCACACAGTACACATGTGATAAAGATGTGCTGAATACTTGTAATAGATAAATGAATAAACGAACAGAACAAAACACAATTGTGGCTGACTGTGTGGAGCTTGGGAATCGGAATGAAGGGTCGCTGGAGGAAGAAAGGGAAAGCAGAGCTGCTGGGAAACAAGTAAAAAGTTGATCCAATAGGTTGAGAACACAGCAGAAGCCTCAACTCGTCAGACTGCATCAGGAGAGAGTTGGCTGGGCACAGTGATAGCATTTGAGATGGCCAGGCTAGGGCTGTTCCCGTAGTGTCAGAGCACAGGGTGTGGTGGTGGGGGGCCCATTAAGTGGACCCTAAGTGAAGATGCTGTGTTGGAAAGATCCAAGAGCTAAGAAGTGGGGCCTTTGACCAGGTGGTCCCCAGAGTCTGCAAGATCCGTTTCTGTCTCCACCCTCAGGATGAAGAAGTGAGCAAAGTTTTTAATAAATGTGAGGCTATGACCACATTGGTAAATGACAGAGATGAAAAGAAAGAAGGCAAGAAGTTGAATGCATGATCCTCCGAGGGGCAGAGTTCTTCAGACCAGAACAAAGGAGAAATTGCTTAGAAGGGTCTTGGGGAACTAGAAAAAGCCTGCTAGTGCCTCTCTACATGCAAGCACTCGGAGAAAAAAATAGCTTCTACTTTAAAAGACTGCAGGGGAAGTAGTAACCTCAGGGGAAAGCCAGGTTTCAGTTCAGACCAGAAGGTGAAGCAGATTAGCGAGGTCGCTGGTGGTGTTTCACAGAAACCAATTCTAGCTGTCTGTGGCCAGCAGAGAGTGGGTGTTGGCGGGGAGCTTGGGGAGCTCAGCCGCTGTGAACAGAGTGGAAGCCACAAGCCTGCCCTGACGGGTGAGGAGAGCACTGTGAAAGTCCTTGTGAACTGGCAAGATGTTCTGAAAAGGTGTCCGCCGTGGAGGGCTCCGTGAAGAAATTGAGGAAGCAGAGAATTCATTTAGTAACGGACAGGGGACCCATAGAGCACAAATAGAATGTCTAGTGGAGAAGAGAGAAGTAGAAGTACGGGGATTAGAGTGGGCTGTGGGCTCCAAAAAGAGGTGTTGGAAAAAAAGGGTGGCTTCCAGCATAGCAGCTATAGGAGAACTGATAAGCCCATGGTAACATTTGTCCTCGCTGTCTGGTGCCTGAGTCCCTGTTCCATTCCAGATACCTATCTGCTCTTTGATCCATCTTCACCCACTGAATTTGAGTTTCTGACTTTTTCACCTTGTCTCCTTTGTCTGCCCTGGAAAAATCTCTTAGGTTAACAATCTTCTGCTACCTCCCTAAGAAGCTGTGTCCTAGATTTTTTTTTTAAAAAATGCCAGGCATAGTGGTACACACCTGTAATCGCAGCACTCGAGAGGCTGAGGCAGGAGGATGCCATGAGTGGGATACTCACTTTAACAGTTTAGTCTGTCTCAAAAAAAAAAATTAAATCAACACCCTGCTATGTGTGGTGGCACACACCTGTAATCCCAGCACTCTGGGAGGCTGAGGCAGGAGGATAATAAATTCGAACCCAGCCTTGGTAATTTAGTGAGACCCTGTCACACACACACACACACACACACACACACACACACACAAATAAAACAATAAAAAGGCTGAGGATGTTGCTCAGTGTGAAGGCCCTAGGTTCACTCCCCAGTACTGTCTAATTAAATAAATAAATACATACCTTGTGTGTGGATCTAATGCTAACCCAGTCTGCTCCACTGAGCCCTATCAAGCCTCCCTGGTCTCCCAACTTCCCATAATATTGCACAGATTTTACGTCTCTCTTGTCTCCTGATCTATGAGCTTTTTCAAACAAGGGGCCATTTCTCTTGTTTTTAATGATCATCCCCTCTAATGCATATAAGAGGTGGTCTCTGTGGTGGGACTTTCCCATTCTTGCCCAGCCTTTCCTACGATTACCGATTTGCTGGCCTGGATTCCACATTTGCCAGACATAGACCATCTGCCAGGCTAGACGAGCCCAGCTCGGGAGCCTGAGAGACACCCTGTCCTGATTCTTTCTGGCCCGCCCTCCCCGAATCCTCCCAGAATGCGGGCCTGACACATACAGAGTGTTTTCTCCATGTCCCCAAATGACGTCTCCATGACATGGCTAGAGCCTCCATTCCTGAACACTCAGATGTGGTCCAGACACCCAACTCATACTCCCCATGCTAATTCTTTTCCTGCCCTTTACATCTCTACCGTTCTAGAAGAGGAGAAGCCTGAGGTGAATGCATAACGATGAGAATTTACCTGGCCATGACAAGTGACAATCTTTGGGGCAGTTCATCTGTATGGTGATATTTTATTTCTAAAGGTAGATATATAGGCATTGTACCCTTATTATTTTTTTGTAATTCCGAAGGGTTTCAGTGAAGAAGTTTAGAATTAGAGGCACTTGGCTCCTACCCTAGTGGCCACCTGTCGGTGGGCCTGAGTGGAGACTGGCCCTGGCTGCTGGGCTCTGGGGGTGTGAGGGACTTAAATGCTCCACAGAGAGGACAGAGCAGCAGTGCAGGGTTTCTGGGCTCAGAGCCAACACCCTAGACCACAAAGCTATAAGCTTAGTGTGACTGACAAGGAAAGCCTGTGAATCTATTGTGTTTACTGGTGAAAAGCCTCAGAATAGGCAATTCCCAGCTCATTAGTTTATTTGCTGGTCTATTGTCCGGAAGTGGGAGCAAGTTCCCCTATAGAAACAACATTACAAATGGTGGCTCTACCAAAAAAAACAACAACAACAAATGGTGGCTCTGCCCCAACACCAGCCCACAAAAGCTTACGGAACCCTAATGTACCTGAAGTATTGTACTAATCATACTGAGGACCCTGACCACTATTCATAACCGAGTTTCTGTGGGAAAGTACATTTAAAGCTTTAATGCCAGCAGCACACATTCCTCAGTCCTGCGAGTCCTCTGGACTCTTAACCTTATTCCCACAGTGCTGATTCTTATCAGAATGGCTCCATATGCAGCGGAGGGCAAGATCAGCTGCTTTCTGTTGCTGTATGATTCCAGCTAGAGTTTCAAGGAATTCATCTTCCCTGAGCTGATTCTTGTACCCTGTACCTTGCACAGGGTACCCTGTACCCTGCCCTGTGATTTTAGTTTACCCTTTAGCCTTCCAAGCACAACACAGAGCCTCCTACTCATACCTGCCTTGCACACCCTATCACAAGATGATCCATAAAGTTTGTCACACTAGGGACCTAATTTGTATGTTTCTTGACATTGAGGGAGGTGACCAGGAGTCCTCATTTCATGAGAGAAGTGGCTGGAAGACTTTAGGACTAGCACAATCCCTGAGACCCTGCAAAGGGAGAGGCAGCTAGGGAGGATAGTTGATAGAGGGTAGAATCCACCCTGATATTGGTTGGAGTGAGATGGAAAATGTACCTCACGTTAGTACATGGGTGCCTTTTCCAAGAAGTGTCCATGAATGAAGCTGGGCATGGTGGTCGATACCTGTAAACCCAGCACTTTCAGGGGCTGAGGCAGGAGGGTGGAAAATTCAAGTCCAGCCTTGGCAATTTAACAATTTAGAAAGATCTGTCTCCAAAAGAAAAAAAAAAAAGGATCCCTGCATGTGATACTGATACTCAAATCCTCTCACTTGGAGAACAGAAAACCGAAAGCGTCCCATTGCACTTTGGAGGCCTAAAGAGAGATCCATCATTTCTTTATTGATTGGATATCTTTCCTGTTGGCTACAAAAGTTGTTGTGATAGGAAATTTTCTCACTGCATCTAGAGTTTCCGACTCAGTGGTGAGTGACAATGACTTATGGCCAGGAGAAGTGGTGAGGATTCAACATTTGACCCAGTGAGAGCTGCAGAAGCTGAGACTACCTAGGACACCTAGGATGACAGCAGCTTTGGACAGCAGGCACCTAGAGCCCTTGTATCACACAGGGGTTTTTTCAATAAATTTTATTTTATCCTATTCCCCCCTCAAGTCCCCTCCCTTCCCTATGTACAGAAGCTTTGTTTTTATTTTTTCCATTTTCACTTCTTTTTCTTGTCCCTTCCTTCCTTTCTCCCTCCCTCCTCCCTTGTTCCCCTTCCCATCTGAACACTTTCTTCCCATTTCCCAACATCCATTATACAGCTCAGTCCTTATTTCCACATTTCCTTATTTTCGGTTTCTCACACCAGAGATGCAGTATTTAAACATGTGTGTCCAATTTATTTTGCTTAAGAGTATGGCCTCAAGGTGTGTCCACTTAGCTATAAATGTCTGAAGCTCATCCTTCTTTAAGGCAGAGTAGTACTCCATTGTACAAAAAACCCCATCTTTTTGTGTTTTTTTTGGTACCGGGGATCTAACTTGGGACCTTGCATACCCACATCTTCTTTATCCACTCATCAGTTGATGGGCATTTGGGCTGTTTCCAAGATTTAACTATTGCAAATTGTGCTGCTATAAACATGGGTGTGCATATATGGCTGTGGTATGATGTTATTAATTTGGGGGGGAAGATACCAAGAAGAGATATAGCTGGGTCAAATGAAACCTCTTGTTTTAGTTCTTTGAAAAAATCTCTACACTGATTTCCACAGTGGTTGCACCAGTCTGCACTCCCACCAGCAGTGGAGCAGTGTTCCTCTTTCCCCACAGCCCCTCCAGCATTTGTTATTGGTTGATTTCATGATAGCAGCCATTCTTTCTGGGGTGAGGTGGAATCTCAGCATTGTTTTAATTTGCATTTCACAAATGACCAGTGATGTTGAACACTTTTTCATATATTTATTTGCTATTTCTAATTCTTCATCTGAGAAGCGTCTTTTTATTTCAGATGCCCATTTTTGCATTGAGTCTTTAAATTTCAAGGGGTCTGATTTTTTGAGTCCTTTATCTATTCTAGTCCTTTATTGGAATAGCTGGCAAAAATTTTTTCCCACTCTGTGGGTTGTCTTTTCACTCTGTCAGTGGTTTCTCTTGCTGTGCAAAGGCTTTTTAATAAGATGAGGTTCCAGTTGTTGATTCTTTGTAGTATTTCTCGTGCAGTCTGGGTTTTGTTCATGAAGTCTGCCTACTCCTATGTCCTCAAGTGTTCTACCTATTCTCTCTTCCAACAGATTTAGTGATTCTTTGACCCATTTTTTTTTCCAATTTAAATTTTATTTTATTGGTACATTTTAGGTATACAATATAATGACATTCATCATTGGAAATTTGTGCCTTTACATAATCTCTCTTGGTTCTTATTTTTCTCCCTTCCCCTGCCCTCCTTTCAACTCCTTCATCCCTATTTACAAAGACTTTGTTTTCATTTTTTCATTTTCTCATATTAATTCCATTCCCTTCTTTCCCTTCCCCTACCCCTCCCACTTCCTTCCCCTTTGCCCCTTTTCTTCCTATTTCACATTATCTATTATGCCTTTTAGTCCTTGTTTACACTTTCAGTTTCTCACACTAGAGAAACCATTCCGTATTTACACATGTGTGTCCTATTTATTTCACTTAAGAGTATGGCCTCAATATGCATCCATTTAGTTATAAATGTCTCTAGTTTCTTGCTCTTTATGGCTGAGTAGTACTCCATTTTATTAAAAAACCCCACATTGGTTCCAGCACCTGCCTCGCCAGCACAAGGTCCTGAGTTCGATCCCTGGTACCAAAAAAAAAAAAAAAACCCACATTTTTTTTTTTCATACCAGGGATTGAACTCGGGTCTTTACACTTGCACAGCAGGCAGTGAAACAACTGAGCTAAATCCCTGGCAACCCACATTTTCTGTATCCAGTCTCCAGTTGATGGGCATTTGGGCTGCTTCCAAGCTTTAGCTATTACAAACTGTGCTGCTATGAACATGGGTGCACATACATCACTGTGGTATGATTCTTTAAATTCTTTGGGGAAGATACACAGCAGGGGAATAGCTGGGTCAAATGGGATCTCCAGTACTAGTTTTCTGAGGTATCTCCATACTGATTTCCACAGTGGTTGAAAGCACCAGTCAACACTCCCACCAGGAGTGGAGCAGGGTTCCTCTTTCCCCACAGCCCCAGCAGCATTTGTTATTGGTTGTTTTCTTGATAACAGCCATTCTTTCTGGGGTGAAGCAGAATCTCAGTGTTGTTTTCATTTGCATCTCTTGAATGACCAATGATGTTGAACATTTTTTCATATGTTTATTTGCCATTTCTACTTCTTTGTCTAAGAAATATCTGTTCATTTCAGATGCCCATTTTTGGACTGGGTCTTTAAATTTGGGAGGTCTGATTTTTAAAAATTCTTTATAGATTCTAAATAGTAGACCTTTGTCTGAGCGACAGCTGGTGAAAATTTTTTCCCACATTGTGGGTTGTCTCTTCACACTGGTGGTGGTTTCTCTTGCTGTGTAGAAGGTTTTTAGTAAGAAGAGATCCCACTTGTTGATTGTTTGTGCTAGTTCACGGGCAACTGAGGTTGCGTTCATAAAATCTTTTCCTACACCAATGTCTTCAAGGGTTCTACCTAACCTCTGTTCCAGCAGGTTCAGCATTTCTGTTTTAATATTTAGATCTTTAATCCATTTCAATTTTAGTTTAGTGAATGGTGAGAGATATAGGTCTAGTTTTAGTCTTTGGTAAGTTGAAACCCAATTTCTTGAGCACCATTTATTAAAGAGGCTATCCTTCCTCCCATGAGGGTGGTTGGCTCCTTTGTCAAAGATGAGGTGGCTGAGTGTGTCTGGAGTTGTTTCTGCATCTTCTCATCTGTTACATTGATCCTCACATCTGTTCTTTTGCCAGTACCATGTTGTTTTTTTTAATCACCGTAGCTTTGTAATATAATTTAAAGTCAGAGACTGTGATACCCTCTGCTTTGCCTTTCTTGCCTAGAATTGCCTCTGCTATTCTAGGTCACTTCTGGTTCCAAATGAGTTTTAGGATTGTTTTTTCTAATTCCACACAGGGTTTATTTTGATCACAGCACTGCAGTTGGGACAATAGCTTCCTCCTATCAGGTACCGTCCTGGTGGGGCCAGAAATCAAATTGCCTTGTTTTCCTCTAGCCAAAAACCTAAGTGAACAGGCTGTCTCCTGGGACTTGAATCTTTTCTTTTGTTCCCTTGCAATGATGAGAATGGAACCCAGGGCCTTGTGCCTGCTCAGAAGCTCTCTGTCACTGCTACAGTTTAGATCTAGAATGTCCTCCAGCCTTGTGTGCTCAGAGGTGGAGCTTTCAGAAGGTGACTGGATCATGGGGTGCTACACTCAGACCACCCTTCTGGCCTCCACCCTTCTCTCTCTGCTTCCTGGCTTCGGTGTGTGTGTGTGTTGAGCACCTTTTTCCTCCACTGTGCCCCTCTGCCATACTGTTTCTGCCTGGAGGCCAGCCAGGGACCAACCAGAACCATGAGCCAAAATGAATCTCTCCCCCTTTAAATTGTAGATGCCGGGTATTTTGTCCCAGTGATTAAAAAATTGACTAGGACAATCAACAATCACGGTGCTACACTCTAGCTCCTGGGACTTAAAATCTTTTTTTTCTTTATTAAAATTTTTTCCCTTCATTAAGTTTATTGGTACATTTTAGTTGTATAATATGACATTCATCATTGGGAACTTGTACCTTTACATGATGTATCTTGGTTCTTATTTTTTCTCCATTCCTCTGCCCTCCCTCCAACCTTTCCACCCTTCCCTATTTATAGACTTTGTTTCCATTTTTAAATTTTCTCATATTTTTTCCTTTCCCTTCTTTCCTTTCCCCTATTCCTCCCACTTCACCTACTCCTTTAGACCTTTTCTTCCTATTTCACATTATCTATTATATATTTTGATCCTTATTTACACTTTGAGTTCCTCACACTACAGAAATTATTCGGTATTTACACACGTGTGTCTTATTTCACTTAAGAGTATGGCCTTGGGCCAGGGATTTAGCTCAGTGGTTCCACCACCTGCCTTGCAAGCAGAAGGACCCGAGTTCAATCCCTGGTACTCCCCCCACCCCCATAAAAGAGTATAAAAAAAAAGAGTGTGGCCTCAATGTGCATCCACTTAGCTATAAATGACTCTAGTTTCTCATTCTTTATGGCTGAGTAGTACTCCATTTTATAAAAAACCCACATCTTCTTTATCCAGTCTCCAGTCGATGGGCAACTGGGCTGTTTCCAAGTTTTAGCTATCACAAACTGTGCTGCTATGAACATGGGTGCACATATATCACTGTGGTATGATTCTTTTAATTCTTTTGGGAAGATCCCCAGCAGTGGAATAGCGGGGTCAAATGGGACTTCCAGTCCTAGTTCTTTGAGGTATCTCCATACCGATTTCCACAGTGGATGCACCAGTCTGCACTCCCACCAACAATGGAGAAGGGTTCCTTTCTCCCCACACCCCCGCCAGCATTTGTTATTGGTTGATTTCTTGATAGCAGCCATTCTTTCTGGAGTGAGATGGAATCTCAGTGTTGTTTTCATCTGCATCTCTCGAATGACCAGTGATGTTGAACATTTTTTTCATGTGTTTATTTGCTGCTTTTACTTCTTTGTCTGAGAAATGTCTGTTCATTTCAGATGCCCATTTTTGGATTGGGTCTTTAAATTTGGGGGGGGCATCTGATTCTTTTAAGTTCTTTATATATTCTAGATAGTAGTCCCTCATTTGAGGAACAGCTAGTAAAATTTTTTTCCCACATTGTAGGTTGCCTCTTAGCTCTGTTGGTGGTTTCTCTTGCAGTGCAGAAGGTTTTTAATAGGATGAGATCCCAGTTGTTGATTCTCTGTGCTAGTTCCCATGCTACTGAGGTTTTGTTCATAAAGTCTTTTCCTATGTCAATGTCTTTGGGAGTTCTACCTAACCTATCTTCCATCAAGTTTAGTGTTTCTGTTTTAATATTTAGATCTTTGATCCACTTTGATTTTAATTTAATGTGAGATATGGCGAGAGATATGGGTCTAGTTTTAATCTGTGGCAAGCTGAAATCCAGTTTTTCCAGCACCATTTATTAAAGAGGCTATCTTTCCTCCAATGAGGGTATTTGGCTCCTTTGTTGCACATGAGGTGGCTGAGTATGTCTGGGGTTGTGTCTGCATCTTCTAATCTATTCCACCCATCCTTGGGTCTGTTTCTTTGCCAGTACCATGCTGTTTTTATTACAGTATAGTTTCATGTTGAGGATAGTGAATACCCCCTGTCATGCCTTTGTTGTCTAGAATTGCTTTTGCTATTGTAGGTCTCTTCTGGTTCCAAATGAATTTTTGGATTGTTTTTTCCAGTTCTGTGGAATATACTGTTGGGATTTCAATCAGCATTGCATTGAATCTATACAGCAGTTTTGGAAGTATGGCCATTTTTACTATATTGGTTCTTCCTACCCGGGAGCAAGGGATGTCTTTTCATTTTCTGATATCTTCAATTTCTTTTTTTAGGGCACTGTAGTTTTTAAAATAGAGGTCTTTTACTTCCTTTGTTAGATTGATTCCTAGATATTTCATTTTGGGGGGATGCTATTGTGAAAGGAATTGTTTCCCCAATTTATCTCTCAGTGAGTCTGTTATTTGTGTACAAGAAGGCTATTGTGTTTTGAGTGTTGACCTTGTATCCAGCTACTCTACTGAATCTATCAATTAAGTCCTGGGACTTGAATCTTGAATGGAATGACCTAGACAGTGACAGTCAGGAAAGCACTTATTGGTCCCAGTGCTGTGTCCTCAGACTCTCAGGGACTTCTTGACACCGGAACCTGTGAGCCGTCCTCCTTCCTGTTCTCCAATAAGATTCTCCAGCTTTCCATTATCTTCCTAAAACATTAATTTTCTACTCAGATTACCCAGAGGCATTCTATTTCTGTTGTGTATGATTGAGGAACTCTTAACTAATCCAGACTTGGATGGCAGGAGGTTGATAGATCAGGGCAAGTCTGTTGCTTTATGACTTGTAAAGTAGCTCAGAGCATAAATCTACTTATGGTATAGTTATAGCATCATCCTCACATACAAAAATCAAAATTCATACCATGGAAATCTGATGAGCTCAACTTTTGCCTGAGAAGGCAAAGGTGGCTGGGTAGAGGGAAGGTTAATATAAACATGAGCTGGGTGTGGTGGTTAGTGATGTAGTACCAGCCACCTGGGAGGCCGAGGCAGAAGGATTTCTTGAGCCAAGTTCAAGACTAGCCTAGGCAACACAGGTCTCAAAACAAAATAATAAATCAAATATAAACATTACCTTGGGAACAGGTTACCAATTCCTAGCACTGTACTGCGTTCATTCCTCTGTTGACAATAAATGTGATGGGTGTATTCAATGGTAACCATGGTTTTGTCTCATTTATTTAGAGAAATAAAAATATTCATTTATATTAACAGGAAGATTTTTAGGAAAACAGGCAAATTGCAATGCCATTCCTTTGTCACCATTTAAAAGGACTGAATTAAGATTTAATGTTAGTATAAAAATAATAGCAGAGACAAATGTATCTGCGTAATTAATCCAAACTGTTGGCCAAGTCCTGTAAGATATGTTTCAACTCAACCGGTTGGCATTTCCTGTTTGCTGCACATGGAGGTGGCTGGGTGTGTGTGTGAGAAAGGGCAGGCTATTCACTCATTGGTGCCAGGGCCACATGTTCTCTGTTGGGCCTTGTCCTGTGGGGCAGCCTGGTCCCCAGGCACAAGAGATGTTTCACAGGCCAGTGGAGCTCAGGGTCCTGGGTTCAAGTCTTCAGGTCACAACAGTGATGAATTTAGCAGCCTTAGGCAACTTTCTCTGGTTTCACTGGTCTCTCTCCCACCTGACTTGAGGGCAATGGAGCATGGATAGAAACTGGGAAGATTTGCTGGGTCTAGTGGTGCATGCCTGTAATCACAGCACTTGGGAGGCTGAGGCAGGAGGATCACCATGAGTTCAAGGCCAGCCTGGGCTATATAGTGAGTTCGAGGCCAGCCTGAACTGCGTAGCGAGACCTTGTTTCAAAAAACCAAAGGGTTTAAAAAAAAAAGAAAAAAGAAAGAAAGAAAGAAAGAAAGAAAAGAAAAAAAGTATAGACATTTAATGAATGCCACTCTAGATTTCTGGCTCCCATTGGAGGCCTATTGTCCAACTGCATCCTGGAAAACTTACTCTTCTCACGACCATGTTTCTGCCGTCATTAGAGCCTCCCCTTCCCCCAAGCAAAATGTGTGTTATCTATGATCTTGGTTTCCAGAGTCCTGACTGAACATGTGACTTAGAGAGAAGTACTTTTAGACATGGAATGGAGGAGCTTCCCTATGACATAGGAGGACAACCTGGTGATCTGGGGCCACGGAGGAGACTTCCTGTACAGTCCCGTCAGAGTCAGGGAACCTCAACAAGTCTAACTGACCTCCTCCTTTTGTGGTAGGTTGTTTGTTTTATTTTGAGACAAGGTCTTGCTACAGAGTCCAGGCTGTCATTGAACAGCTACGTAGCTCAAGCTGGCCTCAGACTCACAATGATCCTCCTGCCTCAGCCTCCCAAGTGCTGGGACTTGTGGTAGTTTTATCAGCCTCTCCACCTCCTTCTATCCAGTCCCTGGGCCTTTTGTATTAAAGAATCCAGGGCTTCTGCCTCAGAAAAATGTCGACTAGGAGTCCTCCATCCATGATCATCATCTGCCCCAAGAAAGAAAATGAGACAGACTCCCTTACAGGTCGCAAAGTTTAAATCACACACTGCCTTGCGCAGGGCAGTGCTGCAGTTATGTAACAAACAGCATCTTGTGTGCTCTACCTGCACAGTCTCCCAATCTGACCTGAGCCCTGGAGCCCAATTTCTTGATCGTTAGCCACAGCGCCACTCCTGGCCAACTCCAAGAACTCCGTCAGAGATCCCAGGGTTATCTACGTGGTGGCCTTGTACTTTGTACTCAGCCAGATTCACCAAATGCATTGAATTATTCCTGGGATTCCTACAGGCCTCTGCTTTCACTGGACCAAAGCTAACCTTCCTAAAAGGAAGAAAATATTTCCCTCAAATATGGAATTAGAGCTTTCCAGCAGGTGAAGACTTGCTTGTTTCTTTTTCAGGTTTGGTTTACCTGGACACAAATAGCCCTACAGCAATGAAACTGGTGCATTTAACAGTGCAGAATGGCCCTGGTGCCCCAGGGTGAGACAGCCTGGAGATCTGGCTGCAATCAGTTCTTGTGGCAGAAGCCAGCCTGGTTGTTATCAACGACCTGGTTTAAGAATAGGAATCTTGAAGGGCTGGGGATTTAGCTCAGTGGTTCTGCCGCCTGCCTCACAAGCACAAGGACCCAAGTTCGATCCCTGGTACCAAAAAAAAAAGAAAAAGAATAGGAATCTTGGGCTGGGAATTTAGCTCAGTGGTGTCACCGCCTGTCTCACAAGTACAAGGTTCCAAGTTCGATCCCTGGTACACCCCCCCGCCCCGCCCAAAAAAAGAGAATAGGAATCTCAAAAGAATAGGAATCTTGAACCATCATGTCTACCTTAAAGGTTTGGAAGCATCAGCTCCATGTATCCAACCTCCTGCAGTCATGTACCTGGACCACGAAGGCCTGGAGTAGCTGAAATAGAATCACACAAAACCCTCTCAGTGTTTTGATTTTATCATCTCTTACAAAGTAGGCAATGAGATGGCCAAGTGAGTTCTCTATTTCAAAGCAGCAGAGCATGGAGGAAATATCTCTATTCTTGGAAATCCTTCTATGGCCACAACTAACAAAAGCAATAGAATGCCTAGACTAAGCATCCAGCATGGTCACATCAGCCAGGAATTAGTCAGGGAGCCCTGAGCACCATGAAGCTCTGAGGGCTGGTAGCTATTTTGTGCAAGAAGGCTCTGTTGCAAAGACTTTGTCTTTCTCTAAGAGTATGCTGGTTCTCCCTCACATCACACCTCAAAAGGCAATCCTGCTAAGTTCAAGCATTAACTCTAAGAAGATAAAAATTTTTTTGGCTTTAAAAATTTTTTTATTTTTATTATTTCATGTTTGCAGTACATAAGGATTATATTCATTCTGAGGGGTTGGTGCATGTACTAAGGCATTTTAAGAAGATAAAATCTTAAAACCCTAGAAGAAAATGTGGTGAGTGCCTATCTTGTCTCTCAGATAAGAAAAAACCTTGTAATCATTAAGTCAGTAGATGCACTGTCAGAATAAATTCAGCTGCATAAAAGAACTCCCTTCACCACAACAAGGTATTATAATGAAAATCAATGCCAATAATTAAGATGAGAAAAGGTTAATGTACTTTAAAATGTTTATGGTGCATTTAAGTAACTAGGTAAAAGTCCTGAACAGACAGTTCAGAATAGATGATATATAAATAGATAAAAATATTAAAAAGTATTATTTTAAAAAAAAATTTTAAGAATGATTTTACTAGTGTTATTTATCAAGGATGTTCACATTGACTTAAACAGGTAATATCCAATGCCATAAGAACACAGAGAGGAATGGGGTTTTGATCAATTTGTTTTGGTGTTCATTTGTTTTGTTTTGAGACAGGATGTCACAGGGTAACCCAGGCTGGCCTCAAACTCTCAGTGATCCTCCTGCCTCAGCCTCCCCAGTGCTGGGATTACAGCCACATGCCACCAAACTCGGCTTAACCAAATTTTTTGTAAAATAATTTGAAGTAATGTATCAAGAGTCTTAAGAGCACTGCTCCCAGCACAGAGGATGTGAGCCACGTGGGCACCAGCAACCCCCCCCCCCATTGAAATGAGAAGACATGTAAACAAGCCTCAAAACTAGTCTTCCAGGTCACCTACAGCAACCCCAAATGGAAACGGGATGGAACTCTCTGATACTCAACCACCTGGACTCCCTGAACTGGCAAAAAAAGAGGATCTGGGAAAAATGAAATCAGAAATAGTTTCTCAGATAACAGCAAAGATCGTGCCCATAGTATAAGACACATGATTAATAAATCTAGAGAGGACACAGATTAAAAAATGGAGGAGCTGAGGAACATGATGGAATCCCAACATAGGAAACAAATGGAATCCATAAAACAGATGCAAACAGATTTCCAAGAAATTAAAAACTCCACTGAAAGTCTACACAGCAGAATGAGCCAATGTGAGGACAGAATGTCAGATATAGAAGATAAGATTGCAATTAGTGACCAGGAAAAGAAAAATTTCATTAAAATTGTAAGGGATCACAAGAAATCAATCCAGCAGCTGCTAGACGATGCAAAGAAGCATAACATAAGACTGATCAGAGTCAAGAGAGAAACAGGAGAGAGTACAGACAACATAAAAAAACTATTCACAGAAGTGCTGGTAGAAAACTTCCCCAGCAGGTGAAAAGAACTTAACATACAGATAAGCAAGGTATATAGGATTCCAAGTAGCTGTGAGCAAAAAAAATCTCCACATAGGCACATAATTGTTAAGATTCCAGAAACCCAACAGAAGAACAAAATTCTACAAGCAGTTAAGAGAAAAGAAGCAAATCACACACAAAGAAAGCCCATCAGAATCACAGCAGACTTCTCAATGCAAACCCTCAAGGCAAGAAGAACTTGGAGTGACGTATTCCAAGTACTAAAGGAAAACAGCCTCCAATCTAGATTGATGTATCCTGCAAAACTATCTTTCAAAATTGATGGAGAAATAAGATACTTTCATGACAAAGAGCACCTGAGGAACTTCATGAATACCAAACCAGCACTCCAAAAAATTTTAGATAATATCCTAGGAAAAGACAATGAGGATCACAACCCCAGGAAGCCCAGCAGAATGAATCCATCAGGGATGACAAGAAATTAAATGCAAAGGGGGAGAATCCAACAAAAAGAAAAATTCATGACAATGATAAGTTAATATGTATCAGTATAACCATCAATGTTAGTGGTCTCAATTCACCAATCAAAAGAAATAGACTGGCAGAATGGGTCAAGAAGCAAGATCCAACAATATGCTGCATACAAGAAACACACTTAATTCAAAAAGAAACTCATAGACTGAAAGTTAAAGGGTGGAAAACAATACTCCATGAGACAGGAACCAAAAAAAAAAAAAAAGCAGGAATAGCTATCCTCTTTGCAGATCAAGTGGATTTCAAACCAACACTGATTAAGAGAGACAAAGAAGGACACTATGTCCTTGTAAAGGGAACAATCCAAGAGGAAGAGATGACAATCATAAATATTTATCCATCAAACACTGGTGCGCCCAACTATATAAAACAAATTCTAATGGACATGAAAAATCATATAAGCACTAATACAATAGTAGTGGAGGACCTTAATACCCCACTATCACAAATAGATAGATCAACTAGACAAAAAATAAGCAACATGGGCTGGAGATTTAGCTCAGTGGTTCTGCCGAGTGCCTCACAAGCACAAGGTCCCGATTTCAATCCCTGGTACCAAAAAAAAAAGTATATATAAAAAAAGCAACAAAATACTAGAACTCAATCAAACTCTTGAACTAAATGAACTTAACAGATATTTACAGAGTGTTCCACCCCAGAAAAATCAGAATACACATTCTTTTCAGCTGCACATGGGTCGTTCTCCAAAATAGAACACATACTCACTCACAGAACATATTTAAGTAAGTGCAAAGGAATTGAAGTTATCCTCTGCATATTATCAGACCATAGCGCGATGAAATTGGAGACTGATAGCAAAAGGAACCACAAAAATTCCATAAACACATGGAAATTGAACAACACACTTCTGAATAACCAATGGGTCACAGAGAAAATTAAAGAAGAAATTAGACAGTTCCTTCAATTAAATGGCAATGACAATACAACATATCGGAATCTGTGGGACACAATGAAAGCAGTCTTACAAGGGAAATTCATAGCGGTGAATTCTCATATTAGGAAAACAGAGCGAGCCCAATTAATCAACCTGATGCTGAACCTCAAGCTTCTAGAAAAAGAAGAGCAGAACAAACCCAAATCTCATACAAGGGAGGAAATTATACATATCAGAGCAGAAATCAATGCAATGGAGACTAAGAGAATGATACAAAAAATCAATGAAGCCAAGAGTTGGTTCTTCGAAAGATGAACAAAATTGACAAATCCTTAACCAAGCTTATGAGAAAAAGGAAAGAAAAGGCCCAAATCCATGCAATTAGGAATAAAAAGGGTGAAATTACAATGGACCCAGGAGAAATCCAGAGGATCACCAATACGTACTTTGGGAACCTATATCCCAATAAGATGGAAAACACAGAAGAAATGGACGGACTCCTAGACACATATGAATTACCAAAGTTGAATGAGGAAGACCTAAAAATTCTAAACAACCCAATATCAATCAATGAAATTGAAAATGTAATTAAAAAATTACCAACTAAGAAAAGCCCAGGTCGGGTTGGGGATTTAGCTCAGTGGTTCCTGTGCCTGCCTCGAATGCGCAAGGTCCCAAGTTTGATCCCCGGTACCAAAAAAAAAAAAAAAAAAAAAAAAGAACTAGAAAAGCCCAGGTCCAGATGGCTTCACTGCTGAATTCTACAAGACATTTAGAGAGGAACTACTGCCGCTACTGTTTAAACTCTTCAATGAAATTGAAAGGGAAGCAATACTCTCGAATTCATTCCTGGAAGCATCACCTTGATCCCCAAAGCAGAGAAAGACCCAACTGAAAAAGAGAACTATAGGCCAATCTCACTAATGAACATAGATGCAAAAGTCCTTCATAAGATACTGGCAAACAGAATGCAGAAGATCATCAAGAAGATCATACACCCTGACCAAGTGGGATTCATCCCAGGGATGCAGGGATGGTTCAATTCGCAAATCAATCAATGTAATACACTATTTCAATAGAGCCAAGGACAAAAACCATATGATCATCTCAATAGATGCAGAAAAAGCAAAAATCCAGCATGAATTTATGATAAAAACCCTACAAAAAATTGGAATAGACACTCTCTACCTCAATCTGATAAAAGCCATTTATGAAAAACCAATAGGCAATATCATGCCAAATGGTCAAAAACTGAAATCCTTCACACTAAAATCAGGAACAAGACAAGGATGTCCACTATCACCACTCCTGTTCAATATAGTCTTGGAAACATTAGCCACAGCAATTAGACAAGAGAAAGAAATAAAAGGAATAAAGATAGGAAAGGAATAAAGATAGGAAACGAAGAAGTGAAATTGTCATTATTTGCAGATGACATGATACTCTATACAGAAGACCCCAAGAACTCCACCACAAGTCTTCTACACTTAATAACCAAATTCAGTAAAGTAGCTGGATACAAGGTCAACATACAAAAATTAATAGCTTTTCTGTACACACAAAAACAGACTCACTGAGAGAGAAATGGGGCAATCAATTCCTTTCACAATAGCATCCCAAAACTGGAAATACCTAGGAATCAACCTAACAAAAGAAATCAAAGACCTCTTCTCTGAAAACTATAGCACTCTGAAAAGAGAGATTGAAGATGATATCAGAAAATGGAAAGATATTCCCTGCTCTTAGGTAGGAAGGATTAACATAGTGAAAATGATCATACTTCCAAAACTGCTATACAGATTCAATGCAATCCCAATTGAAATCCCAGTAGCAACTTCATGGACCTTGAGAAAACAATCCAAAAATTCATTTGGAATGAGAAGCGACCCGGAATAGCAAAAGCAATTCTAGGTAACAGAAACATGGCAGGGGGTATTACAACCCCCAATGTGAAACTATACTACAAAGCTACTGTGATAAAAGCAGCATGGTACTGGCAAAGAAACAGACCTGAGGACCAGTGGAACAGATTAGAAGATGCAGAAACAACTCCAGACACACTCAGCCACCTCATCTTTGACAAAGGATCCAAACACCCTCACTGGAGGAAAGATAGCCTCTTTAATAAATGGTGCTGGAAAAATTGGGTTTCAACTTGCCAAAGATTAAAACTAGAACTATATCTCTCAACATGCACTAAATTAAAATTGAAGTGGATTAAAGATCTAAATATTAAAACAGAAACGCTGAACAGGCTGGAACAGAGGTTAGGTAGAACTCTTGAAGACATTGGTGTAGGAAAAGATTTTATGAACAAAACCTCAGTTGCCTGTGAACTAGCACAAACAACCAACAAGTAGGATCTCTTCTTACTAAAAAGCTTCTGCACAGCAAGAGAAACCACCAACAGAGTGAAGAGACAACCCACATTTTGGGAAAAAATTTTCACCTACTGTTCCTCAAACAAAGGTCTACTATCTAGAATCTATAAAGAACTTAAAAAAAAATCAGACCTCCCAAATTTAAAGACCCAATCCAAAAATGGGCATCTGAAATGAACAGACATTTCTCACACAAAGAAGTAGAAATAGCAAATAAACATATGAAAAAACGTTCAACATCACTGGTCATCAGAGAGATGCAAATGAAAGCAATGCTAAGATTCCACCTCACCCCAGAAAGAATGGCTGCTATCATGAAATCAACCAATAACAAATGCTGGCAGGGCTGTGGGGAAAGAGGAACCCTGCTCCACTGCTGGTGGGCGTGTAGACTGGTGCAACCACTGTGGAAATCAGTATGGAGATACTTCAAAGAACTAGGACTGGAAGAACTTTGACCCAGCTATTCCCCTGCTGGGTATCTTCCCCAAAGAATTAAAAGAATCATACCACAGTGATATATGTGCACCCATGTTCATAGCAGCAGAGTTTGGAAAACTTGGAAACAGCCCAAATGTCCATCAACTGGAGACTGGATAAAGAAAGTGTGTTTGTTTTTTTTTAAATAAAATGGAGTACTACTCAGCCATAAAAAATGAGAAATTAGAGACATTTATAGCTAAATGGATGCACATTGAGGCCATATTCTTTAGTGAAACAAATAGAACACACATGTGTAAATATCAAATAGTTTCTCTAGTGTGAGAAACTGAAAGTGTAAATAAGAAAAGGTATAACAGGTAATGTGACATAGGAAGAAAAGGGGCAAAGGGGAAGGGGAAGTGGGAGGGGTAGAGGAAAGGGAATGGAATTAAGATGAGAAAATGAAAAACTGGAAACAAAGTCTTTGTAAATAGGGAGGAATGGTGGGGTTGAAGGAAGGGCAGGGGAAGGGAGAAAAAGTAAGAACCAAGAGAGATTGTGTAAAGGTGTAAATTTGCAATGATGAATGTCATTATATTCATAAATATATTCATATACCTAAAATGTACCAATAAAATTTTTTTTCTTTTTGGTACCAGGGATCGAACTCAGTACCTTTCGCTTGTGAGGCAGGGCCAGAACCACTGAGCTAAATCCCTGGCCCCTTTTTTAAAAAGACTTACAATGCTTCAGCTCTTCAAGCTGAAATTTTATTTTCAAGAATAGCTCTTAAGGAAATAATCCAAACTGTAAACAGTTTTATACAGAAAAATATTTACCATAGTACAATTAATAACCAAAAACCACCTAAATATTCAACAGTAGTGAAAGTATTAATTTGTGGTATATTCACATGAAATTTATGGCTCCCATATGGAGTCATTTAAAATAATTTTGTTGCCAGGCATGGTGGTACATCCCTGTAATCCTAGCACTCTGGAGGCTGAGGCAAGGGGATCACTTAGAGTTTTAGGCCAGCCTGAACAGTGAGGCCCTGTTTCAAAAAACCAAAGGAAAAAAAAACCTCAACTGAAGATTAATGGAAATACAAATAATGTTTTGTTTGATTCTTTATACTTGGCTATACTTTCCACATGTTTGTAGCCTGACTCGCTTCTGGACTTCAGAGTAGCAGTGTTTCACTTTTTCCTACAACTTTATACGGTAATGGGGGGACAAAGAACTGAAGTTCAGATAATACCTGACAAAGACTTTTTACATATTAGATGATTCTACATTAAATAACTTTGTACTTTAATAGCTATTATCTTGGTGCATGCTGGAGTTCATAATCAACAGGATTCTTGTTAAGAACAAAATAATAATGTCACAGTTTCATGCGGATTCGGGCAGAGAGCTCCCAGAGGGCAGCCTGCTGGACAGATGCGCTTTCAAAGGCTTCGCTATCTCCTACCTTGGCCTGGAGTCCCCGCCTCTAGAATCCAACTTTTATCTTGTTCTCTTGACCTTATCTGACTCCAGTATAGGTTCTTCAGATCAAATCTGGTTCTTCATCTCCCCCAGTGCTCTTGCCTTGCTGTCTTAATGTCTGCTCTCCTTCAGACCTGGTAGTTTGACATTGATATCGAAACACAGAGCCCAGGCAGAGGTTTCCTGAGCCTTCGAGCTTGCCTGAAGTCTTGTCCCCGTCCCCAGGGTCGTCTGGGGTCTCAAGAGCCCCCACCTGGCACGGGTGCGAGCTCCTTCCTTGACCCTTTCTCCTGGGACGACTGAGAAGGTGCCTAGGCCAGTTCCCCATCCTGTTGATCTGGCACCCTCCGGTGGCCGCTGCTCGCTGTGCCGTAGCTGGCCCCGAGTTTCAGCACAGGTCTGGTTGTTGGTGTCCCAGGGACTAGCAATGCCCTCTGCAGAAAGCTCACAGGAGGTGCTGTTGGCTGGAGATCTGCTATCAGCCTTACTTCAGCCTGCTGTCTTACAGTTCAACACCTGCAACTTGCTGATAAAGAAAGCCACAGAGGCCCCGCCTTCCTTTATCCTGTAAATGTATCTGTATCAAAATAGGCTGAAATCTGCGTTCTTCAAGTGGGGAATGTTTCTGGGTTGCCCTTGGCAGTGAAATAACAAGTACTAACCTAACTGAGAGCCAGATGCTGAGCTAAATGCTTTCCATACATTAGCATATATAATCTTCACAACAACCCTGAAAGTAGGAAACTATTTTTAATCTCCATTTCACAGAGGAGTTAATAGAAGTCAAGGTGAAGTTTAAAGGTCAAGCTCTCTCTGCAGTTTGAGGTTAAGTTTGGGTTCAAAACCAGTGCACCTGAGTCAGGACCACGCCTGCTTCCTAATCACCAAGTCCTACAGTCTCTGTGAAACACTGGGAAGCTCGCAGGGGCCAGGTTCTTTCTCATTCAGAGGCAATTAGTCTGCAGTAAGAAGAAAAACAGGAGTAAAGACAAGGGACAGAGCTAGAGTCTACATAGAGAATTTGAGGCCAGCCTGAGCTACCTAGCGAAACCTTGTCTTAAAAAAAAAAAAGTCAAATTACTGGAGGCAAGTTACTCATCACTCAGAGACCACTCAAATGGAGGATTCATAGAAAAAAATATATATATGTGTGCACTAAAACCTCGGTCAACTGCAGCAGAGTTGCACAAAGCCTGCAGCAGCAGCGGAACAGCCATGACCTGGCCTTCCTCAGGGCTTTCTGACCGCTGAGTGAGTCAGCACATCGCACCCTCTATACCCACCTCTCCACTCACTCAACTGCACCTGGCTCTAAAAATGGCCACTCTAATTCCTGCATCTCTACAGCTTTTTGGTTTCAGCACATACCAAAACCGAAGCTTTGCTTTGTGTTTCTTGTTGCAAGTTCTCAAGAAGAGACTTGACTTCTGCTTATCTTTTTAAACCAAACTACCTGAGACAAAGGTTTCTGGATAGAGTTGATGGCCACCCCGCCTGCCTTGGACCAGGTGTCCAATTAGCTGTGGCCATGGGTAGTGTGGCCCAATGCCTGCTGGGTAAGGTGAGTAGAAAGGCTGTGGGCATGGACAGTAATAATTGGCATCTCTAATCAAGCCCACTTAAATGTAATTTGAACTCTTGCCACTAAGAAAAATTAAACATGTTGTAAACATGGGCAACCCAATCCCCAAAGACCCTCTCTAATTATCTCAGGTTGGTGAAAGAGTTCACCTTCTGGTGCTTATGGGCACATGTGCCCTCCTCCACCTCAGGGTGCCCCTTCTTTGAGTCCCCAGGGCCCCATGCACCTGCCTTAAATAGTTTACAGTGAGCCAGACTACTCCACTCACTTGGGAGTCTATTAATTTTTTTTCTTCCCTTAACCACACTAAAGACTTTGCTTAGTAAAGCATTTTGAAGATGTAGAAAGTGACTGCTCAGTCTGCTTAGGATTTATATCCCAAACAGATGTGCCAAGAAGTCATAGGAATCAAACTGCTGTTATGTGAGTAGAATAATATATTAACTTGCCTTTTAGTAGTTTCGATTACACAGCTGTACAAATTGCAATGGAGTCTTCACAGCTAAAGATGCTTTTATCAAAAGCACATCACTCCTTCAGGGTAGAGGCTTTGGCATAGCAGGCACCCTGGGGGACACATGTTCATCCTTGTAGAATACTTCTCATTACTAGAGAAAAAACATCTAGGTAGTTGAGATATGGTAGTACTTGGCTCACCTTGAGGAATCCTCTGCCCTTTATCATAATAACTAGACTGAACATTGTGTCATGATGAAAATAAGAAAACCCTAAATAATAATACCATCATCTTATACTTTTGAATTTTCTCAGCCTCAGTTTCCTCTACTGTTAAACTGGAATACAGGGTGTGACTGTAAAATATGGTGAATGTTTACATTTTTGAAAATTCATTACAGTAAAAGACCCATTGCCATTAATCCCCCTCAAAATATCCTCCTCACTTTGAACACACTTATCCCATCCTTGTCACTTTCTGAGGCAGTTCTGGAGTCCTCTTCCAGGAGTGTGTTTAGTTGTGCTGTCCCAGCTGGCTCTGTCCTGAATCCATTCAAAGTGTTGACCTTTCGTGTTCAGTTTGACTTAGGGTAAGATGGATGAGGACACACTGTAATGTTTTTATGATATTTCCTTTGCACTGGATGGCACTTGGCAGCAGGATTCATAGTAATTTTTGGTTTTGGTTTTGGTACTGGGCATTGAACTCAGGACCTTGCACTTCCAAGGTAGGTGCGGTGCCACTGTGCTAAATCCCTGGCCCCATTCACTCTATTTTTATCACACTTCATAAATATACTCACAAAAGAGGACTTACAAAACTACCGCAGAAAGGAACAAGAATGATGGCATGTGTGTTTGAAGTGAGGGGGAATGTTCTGAGGGGGGGTTAATGGCAATGTGTCTTTTATAATATTTTTTAAAATATAAAGATTCACCATATACCATGATTGCCCTTTGTATTAGTCCCTGTCTTATGAGGTTGTTGGAGGAATTAAGGAGATAATGCTTGTCAGAAGCTTAGCAAGCTGCCAAATATAATAAGTGGTCAATAGATGTTAGTTACTATAACTATTATTAAATTTCATGTTTCCTTACTATTTTTCACCATGTTTTTCATTATAGTTACTCTTCTTAGCTGAAAAACAATGTGTGGGTGGTATAGTGGTAATTAGAGCCTCATTTTATAGTGCAAAAAATAGAAAAAACATTCTTGAAAAAGAAATGTTATTTACTGGGATAAGAGATTTTCCTGAGGCCACATGGACAGTAACACATATCCCTGACTTCTAGTTGAGTATTCCTTTTGCACAGAACTTCAATTCTGAGACAGGGACTTTAGGAAAGGGAGAAGCTTTAATACTATACTAAAGGAAAAACCCTTCACAACTTTCATCGAAGACTCTTACTCAACTAGAATTATTGTGTGGACATCTATTTCTGGCAGCCTTGAAAGCTAAAGGCCCATTAGTTATGATATGATTAAATCCTGGTTTGAATCACAACTAAAAATCACATTGTAAAGTGATTTTGGAGTCTCATGAAAAGGCTCAAAAAGAAGAACAAATGAGCTCCACAAGAACAGAAAGCAATGAGCAAGCACAAAAGGCAGAGCGGTAGCGGGGAGAGCCCGGGATGGGTCCTGGAACAAGGAGACTGAGCTGGCAGGTCTGTTTTGCAGTGTGGAATCACAGCTGAGCGACCCTGAGCCAGGTTCGCCAGCAATCAGAGCCGAGCCTCAGACCCCCACAGAATCAAATGCAAGCACTCTAGAGGAAAGCAGCTCTAGGTGGGGGTCCTTGGGTTTGCACAGATTAAATGCAACAAAAAATGAGTTTACAAAAAAAAAAAATCCAATACATAAGCCATCATGAGCTACAATACATAGAAACAACAAACCATAGATTTGTATCTATAAGAATTGAAGAATTAGAATTGGAATTGTCATATATAGATTATTAAATAATCTCTTATAAACCATTTAAAAAAATCAAATGTATAGGGGGCCGGGGATTTAGCTCAGTGGTTTCGCCACCGGCTGCGCAAGCGCAAGGACCCGAGTTCGATCCCCGGTACCAAAAAAAAAAAGATCAAATGTATAGGGCCGGGGATTTAGCTCACTGGCACCGCGCCTGCCTTGCAAACACAAGATCCTGAGTTTGATCCCTGGTACCCAAAAAAATCAAACGTATAATCAAATAAAGGGGAAAAAAATAAGGGATTGTTAAAATGACCAGAAAGATTAGCTAAAGGAACCAAATTAGAAACCAAGCCTGTGGTGCACACCTGTAATCCCAGTACTTCGGAGGCTGAGGCTGAGGCTTGAGAGTTCTAGGCCAGCCTGGGCTACAGAGCAAGACCCTATCTCAAAAATGAAATAAAATATGATAAAATAAAATAAAGTTTAAAAATAGAGGTTTTAGATCCAATAGATATAGACAGATATAGATTTTGATATTAGTAACTCTGGAATGTGTTTTAAGAAATGAATGAAGGGCCAAGGATTTAGCTTTGTGGCACAGCCACTGCCTGGCAAGCCCAAGGTCCCAAGTTCAATCCCTGGTACCAAAAATACAAAAAAACACACCCCAAAACAACAAAAAAACAACTAAAGATAGGATTAGTGGCATGGATGATGCATCTGAGGAGATGGAGGATCCAAAAGAGAGGACAAAAGACATGGAAGGCAGAAGAGTTGGTAACATATTAATCAGAGGTCCAGAAGAAATGTCAAGAATTTTCCTGAACTAGGGCCGGGGATTTAGCTCAGTGGCACAGTGCCTGCCTTGCAAGCGCAATGTCCTGAGCTCAATCCCTGGTACCGCAAAACAAACAAACAAAACATGTTTCATTTAAAAGAATTTTCCTGAACTGATTAAAGATGAACTCACAGAAAATAAAAGCCAGCATAGATCAAGCATGATAAAGAAAATGAAACTGCGCCAACACCAAAAGCCCCAGAGAAGGGCTGGGGATATGGCTCAGTGGTGGAGTATTTGCCAAGCAGTGTGAAGCCCTGGGCCTGATCACCATCACCAAAAAACCCCAAATCAAACCAAAACAGAACAAACAAAAAATTCCAGGGAAGGAATGCTTACAAAGAACAAGCAATAAACTTTCAGATTTTTTTAAAAGGCAAATACAATATAATTTATTAGCCCTTAAAACAACTCTATGTAGTACTTGCTATTATTTCCTTTACAGTAAGGAAACTGGCTAGGAGGGAAAGCTCATATTCCTACTGATACACAGTAACATAATGTAATCAAATGAGAAGCACAACATAAAAGCAGGTCCCAAAACTGCATCAGCCATATGCAACAAAATGGATGAATGTTAGCGACACATATGTATCCTATGGGCTGGGGATTTAGCTCAGCGGTTCCACCGCCTGCCTGCAAGCACAAGGTCCCGAGTTGGATCCCCAGTTCCAAACCAAAACAAAAAAAAAGAAAAGAAAAGAAAAACAACATACGTATCCTATAATACATATAATACTGAAAGAAACAAGAGGTAACAGAAAACTACAAAATAAAATTTTTATAGAGCTGGAGATGTAGCTCAGTGGCACCACACCTGCCTGGCAAGCGCAAGGTCCTGAGTTCAATGCCCGTTACAGAAAAAAAAAAAATTTATAGAGCTCACAAACTAATACAGTATGTTGCTTAGAAATATATGCACAGGGCCAGGGATTTAGCTGAGTAGTTTCGCCACCTGCTCCACAAGCCCAAGGACCCTAGTTCTATCCCTGGTAGCAAAAAAAAAAAAAATATATGCACACATGGGCCGGGGATTTAGCTCAGTGGTTCTGCCGCCTGCTTTGCAGGCACAAGGACCCAAGTTTGATTCCCCGGTAGCAAAAAAAAAAAAAAGTATATATATATGGACACATGATTAAATGACTTTCAAAAAGCTAGAGAGTGATACACATAAAATGCAGGGGAGTGGTTACCTCTTGGGAGGCGGTACAGAAGGATGGAACACATGGTACATTAAATTAAAGGCAAAATTAATGTTCCAATTCTCAGATTGGGTGGCAGGTAACAGGTACTCATTTGATTATTTTGTTTCAAATTAACACTGCACTCTTTTAAGCTTCAGGGATCTCTCAAAAGACTGTAAAACTCCTGTTACGGTTTGGATCTAGATGTCCCCTCAAAGCCTCATGTGGTCATAGGCTTGATCCAGTGTGTGTGAAGCTGGAATTGATTCATGATGCAGTGCTAGGCTCAAGGGCACTAGGATTGAGGCTGTGAATGCGACCTGCTAAATAGCCTGAATAAGATAAAAGGGGCAGGGAGACGCTGTTAACTCTCTTGTTGCCTTTGCCGCCTTGTGTGCACCATGTTGTTTCTGCTCTGTCACCCCTGTTGCCATCCCTGCCTTGGGGCTAGCTCATTATGGACTGGAACCTCTACAAACTGTAAGCCAAATAAACCCCTTCCCCTCTAACTTTGGGTGTCGAGTATTTTGTCTCAGCAATGAGAGAAAAGTAACTAACACACTTCCCAAGCTGTGTTTCTGAATTGTAATATGGCACCTATAACATAAAGTTACTTTCAGGATTGTAAAGAGCGTGTAACTAGAAGTATTGGCCCAGGCTGGGCGTGGTGGCACTCACCTGTAATCCCAGTGGTGGGAGGCTGAGGCAGGAGGATTGCCACAAGTATGAGGCTAGCCTGGACTACATAATGACTTCAAGGACAGCCTGAACTACATAGTAAGACCCTGTCTCAAAAAAAAAGTTTTAGCTCAGATTACAGATACTTTAGTATTGGTAGCAAGTGTGCAGTTATTGATCCTGGAAAAGAGATGATGTTTTTATATCTATGAGGCTAAAATGGATCTATTGTATCTACTTAGTTTTGCCTCAGTTCTTTCTATGAAAATAGTAAATTGACTCATTTAAATCATTGTGTAGACAAGAAGGTATCACCAGACTAAACATTCTCCTCTCATGGGCTTGCAGTAGTTACATGGACTCAGCCAGCATTCTTTCATACATGTCAAATGCTACATAAAAAATAGATAAATTGCCAGGGGCTAATTTTCAAATAGATTTTTTTTTTTGGTACCAGGGATTGAACTTGGGACCTTGCGCTTGTGAGGCAGGCAGTGGAACCACTGAGCTAAATCCCTGGCCCAGTTCACACAGTTCTAATAAGAAGTATGCTATTCACATTACTTGGAAGAATATTTTCAACTTCATATTCCAGATAAAACAAAATTCTATATTTAAAAATATTTCTGGGCAAACTACATTAGAAAAACTAGCTTAATTTTATGTATGATGTCATGTAGGTAACTAATGAAATAAATTGGCATTTTAAATTTTTTGGTTTTGGCATTAGGGTTATAAAATATACTGCAAACATGTACTAATGAAAATAAAAAAGGAGGGCAGGGGATTTAGCTCAGTGGTGCCGGCCCTGCCTTGCAAGAGCAAGGTCCCAAGTTCAATCCCCGGTACCAAAAATAAATAAATAAATAAATAAATAAAATAAGGACTATGAAATAAATTCACTTTCTCACTTCAGAAATTTTAGAAGCCAACTAGCTCAATTTTAAAGTAAATAAATACACCTGGGTTTCTATTATAGTAAGAGACATTTACTTAATAAACTGTATGTGGATGTATTTCTATGGGACTAAATTTAGATATTAATCAAGTTCTAATTGCTCTTTTTAGTCAATTTTATGCAAATATATTTACTGCTATTGAAATAATTTTCAGAATGTTTGGAAAGTGCCCAAACCAAAATCACTAATGAACAATTAGAAAGCAAAATCAAAATTGTTAGATATGTTCATATTACATTAAGAGGAAGAACTCTTTGAAATGACACTGTCTTATTTTTCAGTCCTTTTAATAAATTCAAAATTACTGGACCACTAAAGTGACTTATCCTATTCTCTGTATTTACCTCATACTTCAATAGTTTGTAATCATCACTAAAACATCCTTGAATTGGATTAGTTAGCTGGCACCAACATTGAATTTTACCTGTGTGTGTGTTTAATGAACACTCTCTGTCCCTAGTCAAAGTCCATAAACTTGATCTTCCCTAAGGATCACATGAAAAAATCAGCATCTCATACCCTCTTAGTATAGTATAGACTAGGAAGATATGAGGGGATGTAAGGAAGGGCAATATGGGGATGTTATATGCGTACACATATATACGCAATTTTGCTTCCGTGACAAAGGAAGATCAATCAGTTTTCATAGGAGTAAACTAGGTTAGTGGTTCATTAGGGTTAATGCGTTAGAGCTGGAAAACACTGGGCATAGCGGTGCATGGCTGTAATCCCAAGTACTCTGGGGAGCTGAGGATGGAGGACTGTGAGTTCAAGCCCATCCTGGCAACTTAGCAATTTAGGGAGACCCTGTCTCAAAATAAAAGCTAAAAATGGATTGAGAATGTAGCTCAATGCCGAGTCCTTGTGTCCAATCCCCAGTTCTGGAAAAAAAAAAAACGGAAGAAATGATTGAATGTTTTTGTATAATTTTTATTCCTCTGATTTGTAATAAAATTTGAAATTAGATATATAATTTTCTAGGAAGGAGGGAAGGATTTTAAGATAGATAATTAAGATAAGCTTTCAAAATGATTTTCTACTGTGTCTGTATTTACTAATATGCTTGGTCTCTCATGTATTGCCTATGAAACTCTCCTTTAGTAGTTTTTTGTTTTTAATTTTGGTTTTTTAAAATATATTTTTATCAGTGCCTATTAATTTGACAAGATATTGGGTTTCAATGAATATAATATATTTTGATCATATTCATCCTGTAACATCCTTCCTTAAACCTCTTTCCCTTCCTCTTGTCTGTTCACAGTCCTCCTACTTTCGTGTCATCTTTGTTAGAGTCTACATACTGGTGAGAACATACAGTACTTCAGTTTTGTTTTTTTTGAGACAAGGTCTCAATATGTAACCCTGCTGGCTTTGAATTTGCAATCTTCTTGCCTCAGCTTCTCAAGTCCTGGGAAGTTTTTAGTTATACAAGTGATATTCGTTAGTTTAAGTTACATTTGTGAAAAAAACAAGCCCAAACTTTCTACAAATTCCCAAATTCCACATATTTTCACCACCCAAAACACATAAATATTCCCAGTTCCAGACTGTAATACTATAATCTCTCTCTCTCTCTCTCTCTCTCTCTCTCTATCTCTCTGGTCTGCACTGTATTTCTTTGAGTATTTACTTTAAAAATTGTACCTAATAAATCTTTTTTAAAAGTACGTTTGTGAACACATAGTAGACTGACATTTGGAAGACATTTGTCCAGAGGCCTGCACAGTTCCTGAAACAACACACACCAGAAAAACTGTGACAACACCAACAAAACCAACTCCATAGCATAAAGTTTGGTCTTTGGAGAGATAAATCAACTTGGGCAGATGGGCAAAGAGAGGCAAAATACAAGAGAACCAAAGAAAGTTTCCTTCGACCCATTGCCACTTGCTGAAGCCTGGCTGCCTCCCTTCCTGAGAGAACACTTAAAAATATATAATAAATTCCTCTTTAGTTTTAAGCTACTTCAAGCTGGTTATTTGCACCAAGAATCCTAATACATATGTTTATGCCAAACTATCTAGTTTTATGTAATAATTTATTCCATTGCATTGACTCAGTGATTCTCAGCTTATTTATTTATTTTTGAGACATGATCTCACTATGGAGTTCAGCTGGCCTTGAACTCACTATGTAGCCCAGGCTGGCATCGACTTTGTGGCAACCCTCCTGCCTCAGCCTCCTGAGTGCTGCAAGTACAGGTGTGTGCCACCACCCCTGGTTTAATTTTTTAAATATTTTACTGAATGACATTAATATTTTACTGTTATGACACCAAGAATTCTTTATTTTTCCTTAAATTTTTTTATTGGTACCTTTTAGGTATACAATACGTTTACATTTATCATTGGGTGCTTGTACTTGTACATGATGAATGTTGGTCCTTATTTTTTCCCCATTACCTGTGCACCCTTCACCCCCTCCGCCCTTCCCTATTTACATAGACTTTGTTTTCATTTTTTTCTTTTCTCATAGTTTTTCCTTTCCCTTGTTTCCTTTCCCCTTCCCCTCCCACTTCCCCTACACCTTTGGACCTTTTCTTCCTATTTCAAATGATCAATTATTTGTTTTAATCATTTTAATCCTTATTTACACTTTCAGTTTCTCACACTAGAGAAACTATTCAGTATTTACACATGTGTGTCCTATTTATTTCACTTAAGAGTATGGCCTCAATATGCATCCATTTAGCTACAAATGTCTCTAGCTTTTCATTCTTTATGGCTGAGTAGTACTCCATTTTATAAAAAAACACATCTTCTTTATCCAGTTTCCAGTTGATGGGCACTTGGGCTGTTTCCAAGCTTTAGCTATTACAAACTGTGCTGCTATGAACATGGGTGCACATATATCGCTGTGGTATGATTCTTTTAATTCTCTGGGGAAGATACTCAGCAGGGGAATAGCTTGGTCCAATGGGACCTCAAAGAACTAGGGCTAGATCAATATCTCCATAGTGATCTCCACAGTGGTTGCACTCCCACCAATGATGGAGAAGGGTCACCAAGAATTCTTTTGTTAAAGAAATGTGTCTAGGGCTGAGGCTGCAGCTTAGTGGTAGAGCACTTGCCTAACTGCAGGAAGCCCTGGGTTCTATCCTCAATACTTAAAAAAAAAAAAAAGTACCTAAACCAACCTGAACCAGACTTTGCAATTCAAGATCTCAGTGAGGCAGACATGGTGGTGCACAATTGTAATCCCAGAACTATGGGAGGTTGAGGCAGGAGGATAGGAGGATTGCAAATTCAAGCCCAGCCTGGGAAATTTAGTGACCCTGTCTCACAATTTTTAAAAATTTAAAAGGGTTGCCGGGGATTTAGCTCAGTGGTTTCACCGCCTGCTGCGCAAGCGCAAGGACCCAAGGTCGATCCCCGGTACCAAAAAAAAAAAAGTAAAAGGGTTGGGGATGTAACTCCATGCAAAGGCCCTTGGTTCAATCACCAGTACCTCGTAACAAAACAAAACAAAAATCTCAGAGAGCATAGCAGGCAAGGAACATCTGTTTTCGAAGGCTGCCAATTCTTATTTAGGTGGTTCACAAGTTACACAGTGCAAGCAGATAGTTTTAGGTGATAAATGAAGAGTAAAGGCTTTCAAAGTACCAGTTCTCTGCAACATACGTAAATTTCTATCTTTTAAGCCTGGCGCTGAAAACAGGTGCTGAACTTTATGACTTCCTTCTCTCAAAGGACAAGATAAGAAGAAAAACATACAAAAGTCAGTGTTATCAGAAAGTGATTATTAGTTTTGCTAAAAACATGGAATTTGGGGGGCTTTGAATAAAAGCACTATTTTAAACCATTTTTGGCATGAATAAATATTCAAAAGACAGTACATGAACCTTTCTTGTCTTGAGCTCATATAAATACTCAGGACGCTACAGTATTATGTGTTTGTCATTGCAATTTTTCTTTTACCTGAAAAGTTTTTCTACCCAGATATCTTTTAGGAATCAGATTTATTTTTTTATTTCTGTTTAGAAATCAGACTTAACTGCAAAGCAATGTCAGCTTGGATTTTGCCCTATAAAATAAATCAATGGAGGCAACTCCTTTCCATTATAATGGCTCACTAATAGCTGAGTGGGCATCCTTTAATTCACCTGATATACAAGGGCCAGTTAAGTAGTAAAGCTAGGAATGAATTTCTCAACATATCTGGGTTTGGAAAGAGTTCCTTCAAGTGTGTACCTTTTGTAATTAGCATTTTAGCAACATCAGGATTGAAACCACACATACGGCTCAGGGTAGTCCACAAAGCAAGGATTGTGTCCACGGTTATTTTTGTTGTTTCCAGAGCTGGGCATTGAATCTGGGGCCTCCCACATGCTAGGCAAGCGCTCGGTGTGAATTGGAGAGTTGATTAGTAGTGTATGAAGTTGGATTAGTAACAGTATTGGGAGAGTGGGCTCAGAGAGAAGAGATCAAATATCATAGAAATAATGTACAGGCCTAGCAAAGGGGTAGAGCCCAAAGGTTAGGAAAACATGGGAAAGATGTGGAGGCGAGTATGCAGCATAATTCTGCTCATCTTGAAGTATTGTCACACCTAGGATGTGAAACTGGCAAGTTTCCTGTCTCTGGGAGGGGATTCTGTGGGGTTCACTCAGGAAATCAGGTCAGCAGTGAGGAGAGAGGAGCAGTATTGCTAGTAAGGAGCACGCTTTAGCTGCTTGTGCACTCACGGTATTGGTGAGGCGGGTGTGTGGATTGCAACCACCCATTCAGATGCATGGGGAACATGAATTTATTTTCCTGTAACCATTAGTTTCTCTTACACACTTCCATGCCATCAGGGGCATCAGTCCGAATGTTAGAAGGAAATAGGAAACACGGTTGGTGTTTCAGGCAGTAAGGGATTTAATATGGGGAATAAGATGTTTATAACTCTTCGGAGAGGGAGAGAAGAGCAAAGGTCAGACAAAACCATTAATAATCTGAGGAAGTAAGGAAGTTGCAGAAATTTTAAAAGCTCTCTCAGCTGCCTGCTTGGCCAGGCAGAGGGAATTCAGGAATACCCTGAGAAGCCACTTGCATAATTTCCCGTTGCTATTACAGCGGAGGTCTGTGTGTCTTTGATGCTGAAGGACCAATAATGGCTTCTGCTTCTCTTTCATCTTCCAAATCTCACCAGAATGCCTGTCATTGACTGCATTAACACGGCCAACAGGAGGATGGGCAAAGCAGTAGAAAGTAGCGGCTCTGCTTCCTGGGACTCCAATACCGCAAGCATTTTCAAGAACAGGGACGGTGTTAATACAACAGATAGGATCTGGCAGAGGGTAGAAGTTTCTTCTCAGTTAATCCAAAAATGTCTTGCTGTTTCTCCAGGTTACAAATGAGTCCTAGCCAAATAGTACAGTGACAGCATTGAGGCAGAGGGTGGAAGCAGGAGCGTATTCAGCTTCTATGGGACCCGAACTTTACGCAGTTGGGGAGGAAGAGTCCACTTTAAAAAAGAATACAAAGACTAAATACAAAATTGGGTACAACCAAGAGTTCTGGCACACACCTGTGATCCCAGCCCTTGGGAGGCTGAGGCATGAGGATCACCTCGAGTTTGAGGCCAGCCTGGGCTGCCTAGTGAGTTCAAGGCCAGACAAAAATATTTAGTGAAATCCTGTCCCCCCCCCCCAAAAATAGGTACAAATGTGAATTTTTATTTAGAATGAAAAAATAACTACAACAATCACATGAGATTTTTATCCATTTACTACCTGAGGTGTTTTTTAGCTTCACAGTTCTTTATTTTCCCAATATGTTTATATGTTCCATTTCTCTTCATTAACTGAATGATCAAATAACATAAAAGTCTATGCATTACTTTTTTTTCATTACTTTTATTTGAAATTTAATTTGGCTTCTTAATGAATCTCTGCTTCCATTCCTAAATTTATTTTTGTTACAATTTGCTTCATGTACTAGAAGAGTGTCTATTGATTTCATTGCTGATCTTTTATCACTTTGCTGCATGTTTTATTAGTTTTTCATACCTTTTCATTTTAATCTGAATTGTCTTTTATTTCTTTAAATAATACATTTAAGCCAGGCCCAGTGGCATGTACCTGTAGTTCTAGCTACTTAGGAGGCTGAGGCAGTAAAATAGGCTTGAGCCTAGGAGTTTGGGCAATATAGCAAATTCTGTCTCAAAAAAATAATAATAACAAGCAAGGACCCGAGTTCGATCCCTGGTACCAAAACAAACAAACAAACAAACAAACAAAAATAATAATAATAACAAGAGCGGCCCCATTTTATGTATGTCCAACTTAAAAGACTGTAACTTCTCACTTGTTTTACTGAAACATTTCAAAATGTCTTTCTCTTTCATTTATTAAAAAAAATTTTTTTTCAGTACCAGGAATTGAACTCAGGACCTTGGGCTTGCTAGGCAGGCATAATGCCACTGAGTTACATCCCCAGCCCTTTTCCTTGCCTTTAAAAATGATACATTTCAAATTTTCCTTAGCTGAGTCCTCAGAATGCCCACGGCCACTTCAGTGCCTCCAAACACAAGGGAAATGTGGTAGAAGAGAAGTCCAATAGGGAAGATACCACGGCCTTAGCTGCTGGTAGTTACACTACCTCCCCGGTACAAATTTAACACAAGGATATGACTATGACATGGGCAGCAGAGGCCCACAGATGTGACTGTCGCCCAGCAGGTAGTTCTGGTCTGATGCATCATAGGTCTCCTGTCTGACCTTTGGTCTGGTTCCTAAGTCACCACTTATTAGATAACATTCATTCTGTGCCACTCTCAGAGCCCAGTGGTCCCCACTCACCCCACTGGGACTCAGGTGCCGGAAGCTCTCTGGACCTTAGCTCCGGGGTTTGGCCCCAGAGGACCAAGGCAGGGCTGCCCTGTCCAGTCTATGGGACTCACCAGCCCGTCACTGTCTCTGCTCCCTTCTGACTTGGGAACACCTTTATCTCTTCTAGGGAGAGACTTCCTCCCTCCATGCCCTGAATTCTTTCCAGGTCAAGGCTTTTGAAACCTAAAAGCCTTTTTCTCTTTTCCTTCCTAGGCAATGAATGCTGTATCATCTAGCTATTCCAGTGGAGAAAAGGCTAAAGGAAGGAAAGGAAAAAATGAAAATAAACATAAAAGATTAAAGATGGGTATATAAGCTGGGCACAGGGACATGCATCTGTAGTTCTAGCTACTTGGGAGGCTGAGGCAGGAGGGTCACTTGAGCCCAGGAGTCTGAGTTCAGCCTGGGCAACATAGTGAGATTGTCTCAAAAAATTAAAAAAAAAAAAAAAAAAAAAAAAAAAAATATATATATATATATATATATATATATATATATTTGCCACACTAGTACCAGGTTCCTCCTCTCCTACTTGCCCTTCTTCCTCCTGCATGTTACCACATGGGAAGGGGGTAGGTCCTGGAGCATTATCCCTGCCTTTTCTCCTACATCCCAGTTGTGCTTCCTCTTCTGTCTGTCCCCGGCCATTGTCACTGCACTTGAACCCGCTGCTCATTCAGTGCCTAGGAGTCTCCAGCCAGAGCCCCTCCAATGAAATTACAGCCTCAGGGAGACTTTCCAAGGTACAATCAAGAAATCTTGTGACTATATCCACCAGGTTTATTGTAAAGGGACAACTGCTGCCGCCATTCTACTCTCTTCTCCTCATCTGCTCTCCCCTGGGCCTCTCTGTGACTTGCTCCATTGCCTCGGGCTCCACAGCCCCCACACCCAGACTGCCAGGTCACAGGAACTGAGTCTGGAGTCACCTGGATCATGGTGGCCGCTGGGAAGGCGAAGTCCAGCTGCAGCAGGGAAACAGGAGAAAGACAAGCTCTAGCAGCTGGGTCCAAACTGCAGTCCACTTCTTAAATTTGTTCTCTCTCTTTCTCTCTCTCTTTTTTTGTTTTTTTGGAATTTGTTCCCTTTTTAATGACAAGGAATTGTCTCTGGATGCATATAAAATATATAATATAGTTGATGTGTGTAACAAAACTTCCTTTTAAAATAAAAAGGAGAAAAAAAGACTAGCCATAGGTTGGACACAGTTGCAACGAGAGAGAGGGAGGGAGAGAGAGGGAGGAAGGAGCATTTGTTCTGTAGACATCTCTGCACAGTGAGGTCCTGGGTGGCCCCTTTGTTCTCCAGGACAGTTCGCTTTGTCACCCTGCCATGGCTCCTCACTCACCTTCTTTGCCTCTCATGTGTGTCTCCCAAGATCCACCCTGCCACGCCACACTCTCTTACCGGAAGCCCCTACCCGTCTTGTCTTCTAACCTGAAATCTTTACCCCTCTTACTCAACCTCCAAGCTCCAGCTCAAAGGCCACGTCATCCCGAAACTTTCTGCAGCCCCCTGTCCCTCCTTCATCCAGGCCTTCACCATTCTTTCAGCTTAACTCTGCCCTGCCCCTGAATTTCGGGAACATTTCACTTATCCTTCTTTTATAGCACAGGCCGCCTTGAGACTGGTAATATCCATGAGGCCCATACCTCAGTGCCCTTGCTGGAGGTTGCTGATCACCAGGACTCTGAGCAGGACTCCTGTCTGTCCCCGGGATGCTGAGCGCAGCACCTGGTACCCAGCAGGTGCTCGGTGGTGTTCCAGGAGCCCGGGGCTCTGGGTGTGCTGCTTTGGGAAACTCCCTCTGTGTTCCTCTTTCCCTCCAGGATGTTTAGATGTTTATCTCCCACCTCCACTGCCCTGCAGGCTCCTAGCTAACCCCGGCCCCTCTCGGCAGCTGCTGACCACCCTGTCCCCCTCTTGCTCTCCCTGATGTTTACATCCCCAGCTCTGCCGGCCCAGGCTGCCCTGGAGGCTCACGCTCACCGAGTTTCACCTGTTCAGCAGTGACAGGCAGCAAGGCCTCAGAGTTCAGCTGGCTCAGTCTTCCCCAAGCCCTTGGAGGGCTCATCTTGGCACTGAGCCCAACATTAATAATACGGTGAAGAGGGGAGACAAGAGTAGCACCTGCCTTGTAATCATGGTACATTAGCCTTTTTATGTAAGTAGTTTTTTTTGTGGTAGGCAAGATCTAACTTGTTGTAGATATAAATCCATTTAATGATAAGCTGGGTTCTATTGTAACTTATATTTACCCTTTTGCTGATCTGAAAATATTAAACTTGAAAGAAGAAAACATGCCTATGAGGATTGAATACTCTGGATTTTTCTAGTCAGTGCCTACACACACACACACACACACACACACACACACACACACACACACACACACACACACACGCTCTTTAAGAGGAATTTTCTTTGACCATGACTCTGCTACAATTAAAGAGGTGTATCTGCCACATTTGACCTATGAGACTCAGGCTTAGAGTTCTGCTGTCTGCTTTCAGCCCTACAGCAAGTAATTCAATCTGGCTAGACCACTTTGTATAGTAAATGATTTTAGCACTTTCTTTGAACTCTCATCTTTCAGATTTTTACACATGACACCCGAATTTCCCTTCTGGGAAGAAAATTTCCATTAAATAGTGTAATGTATGGTGAGCAATCACAACGAAAACCAACATAACTGTAGCAGATGCTTCTAGTTGGTTACCCCTCCTTTATAGCCTCCCTTTCCCTACATTAGAATGGGCCTATCACTGAAGGGTCAATGCGGTAGATGAAAGACTAACTTCCCTGAAGAACTATATGGCCTCACCACAAAATTCTGAATGATTAGATAAAAGCTGAAATATTATTAAGGACTTGAGGACAGATTCTTTAGAAGTGAACTTAATCAGCTGGGAAGTGCAATTTTTTTTTTTTTTTTTTTTTTTGCGGTATCACGGATTGAATTCAGGACCTGCGCTTGTCAGGCAGGTGAGCTAACTCCCTAGCCTGGAAGTGCCATATTTTTACCTTCTCCTCTTTTTCTTTTTTCTGTCTGGAATGTGGGTGTGATGGCTGGATTTCAAAAGCCATCTTGACTGCTGCTAGCGGTGCCCTAGAAGAGTTGATCTGTAACATAGAAGGAATGTGGGTCTCTGATAACTACAAAGATACCAGACCAGCTCTAAATAGCTACACATGAAAGATAAATGAGTTACCTTATTTAAGCCATTGTTCCTTTAAACTTTCAATTATGTGCAGCTGAATCTCATCATAACTGACAACCCTAGTTACACATTTTCTTGAGTTTTAAATGGACACATTAGGATTCAGTTAAGAATCTTTCTTCCTCTCAAATACATTATTAAATGACTACAAGCCTATTTTAATTTTTTTTTTTTTGTACAGGGGATCGAACTTGGGTCCTTCCGCTTGCAAGGCAGGCGGCGGAACCACTGAGCTAAATCCCTGGCCCCCTATTTTAATTTTTAAATCATATCCTTTTTCTTTGGGATCCAGTGAGTATAAAGAAGCATGAGGAAGTTTCCGGGATGCTGATCAATTTTGTTTCTTGATTAGTTGTGTTCAGTTTTGAAAATGTATTGAGTGGTACTTGAGGTAAACATATTTCTCTGTATATATTTTATCATAAAAAGGGTTTAAAATAGAACCACTGTACTCCCTTTTTTTGTTTTGAGATAGGGTCTGGCTATGTAATCCAGGCTGGCCTCGAACTCCCCACCTTCCTGCCTCAGCCCCCTCCCCCCCAGTGGTGGGTTTCCCACCTGTGCCACCACAGCTAGCTAAAGTTGTCTTTTTGTGTGGAATCACTAGCCAGTTTAGTTAGGATTAGCAGTTTTAAAAGATGAACTGTGATGATTAAATAATAAATGAAATAACAAACGTTAATTTTTCAGTTTTAACCTACTTAATTACACAGCCCATGAATATTTTTGGAGACCCTACTATGCCCCAAGCTCTGAGGGTCAAGGAAATTGACTGCATTCCTCCCACTAGACTGTAACCTTCATGGGGACAGAGACAAAATCTGTTTTGTTCATGTTATACACACAGTTGTCCCACACGGTGCCAGGCCTGGTTTTTAATGGAACAAATGACTGAATGAATAGATTATAGGTTAAATAACCTCTTGTGGACTACTAGAAAAATGTATTTCAAGTTTGAAACAACTGACTTACAAGAGATCTTTTGGAATTCATTTGTAAATTAGGGGCAATCTAGGGCTCTTCAGCATCGACATTAAACTACAAGTACAATTTTAGTCAATTCTCTTAAAGCTTCAGAAATTATGCAGTCGAAAACATAAGAGGGTGAAAATCATAATGCAATTATCACAAGAAACCATCAAAAGCCCTTAACCACACTGGTTAAAAGGAGTGGAACAGATTAACTTCTTGATATCATAATGAAAATGCAAACACTATGACTAACACATCCCATATCAAAATAGAACATTTTCATTGCATGGCAGAAAAGAAAAGATGTCTGTGTTTTAAGCAATCAAAGAACAAAATTGAAAATGCAAGCAACTGGAAAATGGCAGTCCATAGAAATTCTCTGTTAAAATACAGTAAGTGTATGACTATAAATTTTCCATGTAATTTAAAATAGTCTCCTTAGTGGTTTAAAAAAATTATCTAGATTCAAAAAGAAAGCAATATCGGTTTGACAGCCATTGTCGGGGACCTGTTTGGGGGAGGTGCAGGCTTAGATATGACCCTGTTGCAACAGGCTCCGGACAAAGGGCTGGTAGGGATGGCCTTTTGGGTCTAAAGCTTGAGTCACAGCTGATTGGACAACTAAGCTGAACCAGTGAGAACCTTGATCCCAGGAATGTGAGTCGGTCCATACTGCTGTAAGCATTAGTGGGCTCCAGAATTTGAAGGTCACCTAGAGCTGAGGATGATGTTGGCACCATGACTAACCCAAGTTTCACAAAGGCCAAAACGATGAGGAAACAGCAAAGGCTGAGGGGCCACTTGAAAGAAAGCAAAAGGGAAAGTATGCACAAAGAAGGGGAGAGGCCAGAGAGGAGAGGATGGCTGGAGGGCAGGGCAGGGCAGGGAGTTCTGTTTCTGAATTTTCAGTTCCCATGACCTTGGACTGACTTTGTTTCTTGCTTTAAAGATCTTTGAAGAAATTAGCTGGCCATTTCTTCACCGCGTACCTTTTGTCAGACACTGACTGTTCTTTGCAATACAGATGCAATAGTAAATAAAAGGAAAAAAGTCGAGAATGTATTGAAGTCAAGAGGGATAATCACAACGAATATGTAAGCAAATAATTACAATGAAGTGCCGTGAATGCAGCGGTAGAGATCAGTGCAGTGTGTGAAGGAAGAGCATCTTATCTTTATGGTGAAATTCACTCCACATTTTATCTGAAATAGTTTAAGTGGATTTTGTATGTTTCAATCAAAAGAACCTCTTCTTAAACACTTGATTTGAATATATATATAATTTTTTTCTTTTTTGGTAGTGGGGCTTGAACTCAGGACCCTGTGCTTTTGAGGCAGGCGGTGGAACCACTGAGCTAAATCCCCAGCCCTATATATGTATTTTTTGAGACAGGGTCTTGCCAGGTCAGCCTGGCCTTGAGCTCACTGTGATCCTCCTACCTCAGCCTCCCCAGTGCTGGCATCACAGGCCTGCACCACCACACCCAGCGAATATATACATTTAAATATGCACATGTTACTTCTCCTTGCCTCTTCCCTGGAGTGGTTTAAAAAACAAATAGTTTCCCTAGGTTAGAATTTAGCTTCTGCCATTCATTAACACATGACTTGGCCCAGATTACAAAACCTCTGGGTGGATCCATTTTTTCTTTATTCTCTTGGGATTGCTGTGAGGACTCCATGGGTAATTTATATGCACAGCTTTGGATATCTATCTGACATTTGATAAGTTCTCAACAATGGTTAGTTGCCATTTTGATTATTGTTGTGGTGGTGGTTGTTATGGTAATCTGTGTCTGTTGCAATTTGAAAAAAAAAATGTGGGCTGGAAAAGTTTGGGTAGTGTTCTTGTATGGGATTGCCATGTTCAAGTTCTGGTCCTTGGCTTTGTTCAACTAAATTTTGTTAGTGTACATAGAAACGAACTCACATAAGCCACACTGGCATACATATGCCAGTTATTTATCAAAATCAATTTTATCGTCAAATAGAATTTCTGGTGAAGGTACAGGCTCTACTGACTCAACTCTGCTGCTATCACAGACCTCTCCATTAGCATATTTTCTTTACAAGGACAGTAAAATATTATCTTTCCTTAGTAGTAACCTTATTCCTGGCCCGCTCCCTGAGGGTACTCACAGACTACCTTGATTGGATTTCGGGTGTGCCAAACCCTTATTTTAGCTGGAGATTTCTTAGACCTGCCACTCTCACTGATGGATGATTTCATCCATTGTCTTTTGAACCTTTTCTAATTTTATTTCTCACAGGGAAACCTTGACTTCAGCTTTAGGGGTGCAGTTATCCCTAATATGAAAAATCATGTCAACCATTTTAAAAATAACTCTGTTCAATTTAAAATTACTCTGTGCTTTCAGCCATGATAAAATGAACTAATATTCCTTGAGTCTAAAATCATCTTCTTGGAATCCTTGCTATTTAGATAACTCCAGAGGGGCAAACGCTTAAAGCATTGACTCAGCCACGTGAGAGAGAGTGCTCGGCACTTAAGTACGCTTTAATAGCTATCACTCTACAGAACAGATGTTTGTCTGTTTCGTGGGCATCATAAATATTAAGAACGATGCTATATGGTTTGGAAAGCATTTCCCATTAATTGTTAATGCTCACGGTGTGGGTAAGAGAGGGAAGTTCCTTGGGGGAAAATCAAGATACATTTTTATGCCTGTATTTATTTATGTTACTGTATTTCAATTTCAGGGCTGAAGCTGGAGAGAATTAGTCTCTGATTTCTGGAATCTCATCTGAAACTTCTAATTAATGTAATGCCTGAGTGTCCCTTGTTCCTTATCGCTCCATGTTGAGATATGTACTGTGTAACTGTAGTCAGACGTTGGAAGAAGAAAGCCAGAGGTGAATTCAAAAACAAGTTCACCTCTTCCTGGAGGAGGGACGTGGACTTAGTCTTTCTGAATTTAGTTATTTAACCTATAAAATGAAGGCTAGTGGCACCTGGCTCATAGGGTGGCTATGATAACTCAATAAGAAATATATAGAGAGAGATTTAAGGTCAGTGCCTGGAGGGCAGTCTTCAAGTTAGAAATGGTGTTTGGTGTGGGCTATGACTCAAAAAATGGCCAGTTTGTTCTTAAATTCTTTGAATTTTTGGCAAGATGGCTCAGGTTTCTTTTTATTTATTTATTTATTTTCAGAACCAGGGATCAAACTCAAGACCTTGAGATTGCCAGGCAGGCGTGGTGCCACTGAGCTACATCCCTGGCCCTGGCTGAGGTTTCTGACGCTCACCTTGAAGGCTCTGCCCACCGAGACTTCAGATGCTTTGCTGGTGTCCCACATGCAGGCCTGGGGCCCTCTGATTTCTCCCTGATGCCCACTGAGGGTGCACCGGGCAGCACGAAGTGTGGGCTCTGAAGCAGCAGTGGAACAAGCTCATGGTCTAGTGGGGAGCACAGACGTGGGGACAACTGCAACGTCATGGTCAGTATTATAAAGGTTGGGAACACTCAGTTCTGGGAAGGTGAGATGTGTTAATAAGCCAGGTGTGGTGGCACCTGCTTGTCATCCCAGCACTCAGAAGGCTGAGGAAGGAGGATCACCGAAAATTCAAGACCAGCCTGGGCTACATAGTGAGTTCAAGACCACCCTGAACTACATAGTGAGACCCTGTCCTACCCTGCCCCCCCCCAAAAAAAGAAAGAGGAAACCTAGCACCTGTCCCAGGATACATATGGGATGCCACAAAAACCAGAAATTGCTACTTAACTCAGCTTTCTGAACAAAACTTATCTTCCCAGTGAAATGTAAGGGGGTTCTGCTTGCATCCAAGAAGACAATTCTTTCAGATGGAAATTACCCCCCAAAACAAAACCTGTTCTCTCCAGCTGACCTATGTCTGTTGATTAGTTGCCATGAGCAGCTGCGGATGAAGTCAACTGAAATTCTGAAATCAAATCATGCATAGCACCAAGCTGTTTTTTCTGGAATGAATTTTAAACTGTTGCACAAAGTCTAAATTTTAAATCCTTTGGTATATCTTCCAAATAGTCTGATTCAGTAAATTGCAAAAGAAAATAGAAATGAGAACAAGAATTACAGAAAAAATGAGGTTTCTTTTTAAAAGAACCTTGACACTACCTCAGCCAGGGAGATTGGTTGAACCCTTCTTTTTAAATCTAGTCATAAAAATACTTTCTCCCTAATCCCACCTAAAAATGTTGAACAAATATTCATATATTCTAAGTGTTTAGTTTTAAGGAGGCATCCATGCAATCATTACCCTGCTTGTATGGCTTTCTTTTCTTTTCTTTTTTCTTTTTTTTTATACTAACTTTTCATTGTTTCTTCTCATAACTACTCTCAATTCTGGCACCTAGATTCACTTTATAAATTTTTTTTGTATATCCTTTTATTGGTACATTTTAGGTGTACAATATAATGACATTCATCATTGGGGATATGCACCTTTACATACTCTCTTGGTTCATATTTTTCCCCCTTCCCCTGCCCTCCCTTCAACCCCTCCATCCCTCCCTATTTACAAAGACTTTGTTTCCTTTTTTTCATTTTCTCATATTAATTCCATTCCCTTTTTTTTTCTTTGTATTTGATTTTTCTAAATTGCCTGGCTGACCTTAAACTCAAGATCTGCCTGCCTCAGCCTCCTGAGTGCTGGGATGACAGGTGTGCGCCACTGTGCCTACCTTCCTTTCATGTCTTGCTTCTTCCCTGGAAGTGGAGAGGAAAGGGCATCAGAAAGGAGGTGACTTGTGGCCATCTTCAGGGATGACTCTGAGTTTCCAGCCTGGTGAAATGGGCAGAATCAGAAGCAGCCATTCCAATGAGAGAAAAGAGCACATGTGGGCATGTGGCCGTGGTGAACTCAGAGGACTGGAATACATTTACTTCTCTTCTCCCTCTTCCCAGACAAGCTTCTAATGGGATTTGCCTCCACTCACTGTCTTTTTCCTCGTTCTCCACTCATTCTTCGATTTCCTGCAACCTGGCACCCCACACAGGTCTCCGGTCGCGGTCACCAAGGACCTGCTTGTTTATAGAGGCGCTGGGCATTGCTCAGAACTTTACGTAACTGGTTTTTCTGCACTGTGGTTACTTGCTCTTCTGTGATGCTGTCTTCCCTTGGCTCCTTGGACTCATGCTCTGCTTTCTTTCTGTCACCCTTCTCACCCCTCCTAAGCCCTCCCTCCTTGACTCGAGTCTCCCGGGTCTGTCTCTCCTCACCCACACCTGCACGCACTGGCTATCTTATATTGTCCTCTACTCCCTTTAAACAAACGCCTGGTAAATTTATACTCCCCAGCCTAGATTCCTCTCCTGAGAGCCTGCATTCATCTAGCTTCTGGATGCCTAGGCATCCAGAATGCGGAATACCACTTCTGCTCAAATTCTGTTTCTCCTCAAGCAGGGTGAGGTGTATGCACCTGTAGTTTCAGCACACTGAAGGCTGAGGAAGGAAGACAGCTTGAGCCCAAGAGTTCAAGACCAGCCTGGGGAACACAGCAGGACCCTATTTCAAAAACCAAATGGTGCATGCCTATAATCCCAGCTACTCAGGTGGCTGAGGCTGGAAGATCATTACGTTTGAGCCCACCCTGGACAATTTAGCCAGACCCTATCTCAAAAAGAGAAAAAAATCTGTTTCTCCTCGAGTATTACATGGCTCATTAAATGGCCTTCCCATGAACTAGTTGACCATGCCAGAAACCTGGGAGTCCTCCAAGGGGGCTTTTTTGTTCTCTCCTCCACACCCCAGCCTGATCATTTTAAGCAAATATTGGCTGGTGATTTAGCTCAGTGGTTTCACTGCCTGCTGCACAAGTGCAAAAACCCGAGTTTGAGTCCCGGTACCAAAAAAAAAAAAATGCACATTTTAAGCAAATAAGAAGTTTTGTCATTTTTTTGTTTTGTGGAGAGAAAACATTTTTAATATCTATTGTTATGTTATATGAAAACCTACAAATAATGGATTTGTACAGAACAAAACCCTCAAATAGGGCCGGGGATTTAGTGATTCAGTGGTTCCGCCCCCTGCCTCGCAAGCGCCAAGAACCCAAGTTCGATCCCCCTGTAATGTCTGTGCCTGAGAAATCACAGAAGTAGGGGAAAGGGACGATGAAGGAGGTCCTTTGGGATGATAGGTCAGGCTTTCCCAGAGAACCCTACTGTGCCCAACTCCCTGAGGGCACAGATGCTGTGGCCCCAAGAGGCCAAGCGGCTTGGCCAAACCTTCCTTAGTGAAGGAGCAAAGACCGGTACCTACGACTCCTTCTGCAAATGCTTTTTCCACTCTTCCACTTTGATTTCCATCCAGAAATGCTTGTGAAGTCAGAATAGCATAAGAAGGAAGACTTATGTGGCGGGCTGGCATGGGGAAAAGACCCAAGGAGCTGAAATGGGAAGAACTGGTTTTCTGTTGCTGAGTGTATAATTGTTACCGACACCTAATCTCAGTTTCTTCGTCTGTAAAATGGGCTCGCTTTATTATAAGGCTGTTATGAAGATGTGAGCACTCTGAAAATCAAAAGCATGGCACAAATAAGGACATGCACATGAGGGGCTATGAGGCGGGAACAGAACGGGAAGACACTATTTACACAGTGGGGCTTTAGGGTCCTGAAATAATGTAAGGTGTATGGTGTTTGTCATTTTTCTGGGAAGAGGACCTATAAGTTGTAATGTATTTATATTCCTGAGAAAAGGTTAAGAAGAGTCATGGGTTGAGGCTGACATGGTGGTGCATATTTGTAATCCCAGCATTCTGGGAGGCTCAGGCAGGAGGATTGCAAGTTTGAGTACAGCCTGGGCAACCTAGCAAATTAGTGAGGCTATGTTTCAAAATAAAAAATAAAAAAAGGGCTGGGGTGTAGCGCAGTGTAAAGGCCCTTGGTTCAAACCCCAGTACTACCATCACCAAAAAAAGAGGCTAAGCCACTGGTACTCGTATTTGGCACCACTATAACTAATCCAAGAACTCTTCTATAGAGAGTTCTAAAGAGAGAAAGATGAACAAAACAGGATCCATGTGCTGGAGGAACCATTTTTGAGAAAGCCATAAGGTTGCCTGATAAAATACAGGCTGGGCGTGGTGCTACACGCCTGTAATCCCAGAACTTGGGAGGCTGAGGCAGGAGGATTGCTGTGAGTTCAAGGCCAGCCTGAAATACAAAGTGAGGCCTTGTCTCAAAACTGTTTTTAATTTTTAATTTTTATTTAATTTTTTTTTTTTTTTTTTGCAGTACCGGGGATCAAACTCAGGACTTTGTGCTTGCCAGGCAGGCATGGGCCACTGAACAACATCCCCGCCCCATTTTTTGTTAATGTCAGATATTAATTTTTTAGTGTAATTGTGGCCCATGTAACATTTATCTGAAGTTCAAATGAAACTGGCCATTCTGTAGATTTAATGGCTAAACCTGGCAACCCTAGAAGTTTATTTTCAGCAGAGAAGAGGTTTCTTGTGTCTCAGTGGAACTGCTTTCCCATTGGTGGAGAGCAGGTGGGAAGACGGCGTGTTCTGGAAGTGAAACTGAGTCAGACCGCAGGCACACTGAAGACCGGGTGCCTGAGGGGTGGCTGTGAATCGAGGCACCTGGCACCTTTCTGATGGCCTGGGAGAGGCAGGTTCAAGCTGTGCATGGCCTGAAGTCTATAGTGTTGATGACCTTCCTTCAGAAAAAAAAAAATGTAAGACTGCAAGGACAAAATCAGATACAGGTGTATATTTTAAAAAGAGGACACAATAAAATACTGCAGCCTCGATACTTAGAAAAGCATTTGAGCTGGGCATGGTGGCACTCAGGAGGCTGAGGCAGGAGGATTTCCATGAATTCAAGGCCAGCCTGGGACACAGAGTGAGTTCAACACCAGCCTGGACTGCATACTGAGACCCTGTCTCAAAAAAAAAAGAGGGCCGGGGATTTGGTTTCGCCGCCTGCTGCGCAAGCGCCAGGACCTGAGTTCGATCCCCAGTACCAAAAAAAAAAAAAAAAGTACATAAAATGCTAGAAATCAATAATAAATAATACCAGGTGATTTCAAGTTGAACTATTCTTTTGGATTTAGGTAATTGATGAAGAATTAATATTTTATTCATGAGGGAACTTAACAAATTTGTTAACTGAATGTTTAATTTCTCCTGGGAATGAAGAACAGGGGGATATTATGGTAATCTATATCAGTGGTGGGGAGCCTATGGCGTGCGAGCAGCAGCAGGCTGTTTGTATCATTGAAAGCTGTAAAAGATTTGCCATCACTGAACTATATGATATGTCACTTTCCTTCCTTCTCTTTTCTGTTCTCCTTTTTTTGTTTATTTTTTGAGATAGGATCTCAGTATGTAGCTGGCCTTGAACCCACTACTGAGGATCCTCCTGCCCCAGCCTCCCCAGTGCTGAGATTATAGATGTGCACCATCACCATACCTGGCTAATTTTTGTCTTTTTGAGACAGGGTCCTGCCGTGTAACCCAGGTTTTGATCTCCCTGCCTCAGTCTCACAAATGCTGTGTGTCACATTTCTTGAAGTAAGGAAAGATACTGGGGAAATATAAACTATTTATGTGGATTTTTGCAAACAATATATAAATTATACCTTTTCTCAATTTAGCTTTTCAGCATTTTTGATTACAATTGCATGAAAGATTTTAAATTTTGAAATGTTGGCTTTCATATTTTATATTGCCATTTTCCTTTCTTCTTAAAATGAAGGGCCACCTGTTCTTGCAAAGAAACCATCCACGACAGGGCAGTAATGCTCATTATTGGTTCTGAGATTTACTGGTAAATATGATGTAACAATTGCCCTCTTGGTTTTTTTTTTTTTTGGTACCGGGGATCGAACTTGGGTCCTTGCGCTTGCGCAGCAGGCAGCGAAACCACTGAGCTAAATCCCCGGCCTTGGTCTTTGTTTTAAATACATCAATGTAGTCAATCCATGGCTTTTTTAAAAAAGTAGTTTACCTATTTTTCCCCCTCCATGTGGCATAGGTTTTAAAAAATGAAACCTCCCCACCACCAGCTTAAACTCTGCTTTAAACAATATATACAGACAAAAATGGAATTAAAGCCAAGTTTTTAATTTATTCCATATTATGTGTCATGAGCAATACCAATAGAAAAATTCTTGACAGTTTCTTCTCGAGGCATTTGAAAGTTCATACAAATTTATGCATAGAAAACATATAAAAGGGCACTCATCAAAATGCTGGTAGTAATTATCTCTGGGTGGTAGTGAAAGTATAGTCAATTTTTATCTTCTTTTTCCCTGTCCATATTTTCTGATTTTTCTCAAGTAAGCATATTAAAATGTAGAGATAACTCGTGGGGAAAAGAAAGCTACTGCATAAGAAACGATCTTTGGGATATTAAACTTGACATTTGAAAGTCGGAGTTTCACTTAGCATATTTTATAGCGAGGAATGGATTGGATTGCAGCTCACCTGGCCATCTGTTCAATGGGAAGGAGGGAAACACCTTCCTTGCACGGTTATTGTCAAAACAGCAGCGTGTATTTCCAGCAACTTGCATGGTGTGTATTATTTGCTTAATGAACTGTGGTTTTTGTTATTAGTAGTATATCTAAGAATCTAAAAATAAACCCCCTCAGTACCCCCTAAACCTTATTTAAACATGTTCTCAAATCAACATGAAGTAAATGTTTAGATCCTCTAGAAAAAGCAATCAGAGTTAAACTACATTTTTCCTTGTTTAACAATGTTCAACTAATGAAATATTCAAAAATACAGTAAACAATAAGAGAAATTCACCTTACTCTTCATTCTTTTTATCAGATGCAACTAAACTCCCAACCTCTCTCCTCTCTTCTCTCTCTAGAGGTAACCGCTGTCCTAAAACTGACTTTCTAACACTTCTACACATACTTTTGTACAATTTCTGCTTATGTTTATACCCTGTATACATATTATCTTTTTTTGTGTGTGTACATATTATTCACACTTACAACCATACTTTATCTTCATAAATAATATGTATGATTTTTTCTGGGTGGAGAAATACGAAACCCAGTCAGAAATTCCTTCTACTTGGAATGTTTTTCTTCCCCATTTTCTCATTTTAAACAACACTACATTTGTTTTTAATAAGACTTTGCATTATCAAAATGAAATGACTCCTGGGGGCCAGGGATTTAGCTCAGTGGTTCTGCCACCTACCTTGCAAGCTCAAGGTCCCGAGTTCGATCCCCGGTACCAAAAAACAAACAAACAAAATAAAACAAACGAAATGACTCTAACTGTAAATTTTGCCTTCCACATTAACATGTTTAGCTTTAAACCAATAAAGTTACAGCAAGAGAAGCCAGATCTTCCTGAAGACTCCATGTAGAATAGTGTGCAATCCACATCGTAATTATGACTTTTAAAACATAGAATTTAGAAAGTAATTATGTCTTAATAAGTTTGTTCATTTATTAAGTTGGGGTTTACTCTAAAATATTTAGACTCTTATGTAAACCAAACAGATCTAATTAGTCAGTTTAACGAGGGACTGCATTACACATTGCGATAGTCTTTTGCTAATCCTTATTCACATTCAAAATGCCAAATCATTGTTAGACAAGAATTGCTAATGCTCCAAATTATTGTGACAATCTCATCCTTTACATATTGTTCCTCAAATCAGAAATATAATTTATGGAAAGTGCTGTAAACTACTAAATGACATCAGCCCTTACACAAAGAGTGCCGTGCTGATACATAGGTGCTGATACATTGGTGTCTCCCTCACGCAAGTCCACACTAAAAGCCACTTGAGGGTTTGCCCTTGGGGACTGCCAAGCTCCTCTAGAGCTGACAGAAGAGAACACCCTATTCACTCCAAACCAGCACGTCTCGGTCTTCCGGCCCTCCTCTCGCCACAGTTTGAAGATGAAGACAACAAACGACTTACTTCACCTGTGAGACCTATCATTCCCAGCCCTCACTGCCCTGGGCCAAGAGTTTTCAGCTCAGTGAGAGGACCCAGGATTCTCTAAGCACTGTGTCCCAGTCAAGGGCTTTGCTTGGCTCTTAACCATCCTGTCACCTTTCCTGGTCAGAATATTATTCTTCTCAATAGCAAAATAGGATTTGAGGAGATCTCTTATCTTCCACTTTTCCTTTATCATCTTGTCATCTGACTCAGAGAGTCTTGTCACGGCTGTTGGTATTAAAAGCAAAGCAAAACCTAAAAGAGCCGGGGCAACCTCCTTCCAGTTCTTTCTCCCACTGAGAAGCAAAACTCTTAACAACTCAAAAATAAAAAGACAAATAGCAAAATTAAAGATGGACAAAGGATCTGAATAGACATTTCTCCAGAAGAGACCTACAGAACACCAATAATTGAATGAAAACATCATTAGTTATCGGGGAAAAGCAAATCAAAACCACAATGAGCTAACACTTCACACCCACTAGGATGTAGGTGAAAAGGGGCACATAGTGACAAGTGGAGGCGCTGAAGCCGTCACATGGCCGCTGGTGGGAACATAAGAGGGCAGAGCCACTTTGAAGCCGTCTGGTGGTTTCCAGAAAGGTTAAACATGAGCTACCGTATGACCAGCAATTCCATCCAGGAGAAGTGAAAATACATACGTCCATATAAAAACTTGTATGTGAATGTTTACAGCAGTATTATTCATAATAGCCAAAAGGGCAGAAACAACCCAAACATCTATCAAGTGGAGAATGCATAAATAAAATGTGATAGAGTCATACAGTAGGGTGTAATTCAAGTACTGGTACCTGCAACAATACAGATAATATGATATAAAACCTTAAAAATATCATGGTAAGTGAAAGAGGCCAGTCACAAGCTGGGCGTGGTGGTGAATGCCTGTGTACCTAGCACTGCGGATGAGGCAGGAGGAGTGCCATGAGTTCCAGGACAGCCGCAATCAACCAAAAATAAAAATAAAAAAACAGTCACAAAAGACCACAAATTATTCTACTTACTTGAAATGTCCAGAGTAGGCAAATCCACAAAGACAGAAGGAGATTAGGGTTGCATAGGGCTGCAGAGAGATGAAGGTAAATAGGGAGTTAGTGGAGTAAATGAATGTGAAGTGTCCTTTTGGGGTGATACAAATATTCTAAAATTGAGTGTAGAGATGACTGCATGAATCTGTAAACATACTAAAGGCCACCAAATTATACACATTTTAAATGGTATGTTGAACTATTTTTCAATAAAGCTATAAGTAAATAAATAAATCCAGGAATTTAGGAATCTCCCAGTTCTTAGGAAATTTAGGCAAGTTAAATCTCAGCTTTCTGCTTATAATTTAAGGGAGAAAATAGGTAATAATGGTCTGTGCCGGATACCTACCCATCTTGCCTTTTCTCTGAGTAAGAACTTCTCTTTGCTTACCAATATAGAAATCTCATTATGAGTTTGTCTTTTCTGAAAAAATCCAGAAGTAATTTCTCTGTTTTATTCCTGGTATTTCATTCTCATTTTCTGTCTCCATCTCTCTGTCTTTGTCTCTATCTCTTTCTATCTCTCTGTCTCTCTCTTTCGCTGCCCCCCCCGCCCCCATCCCATTCAACTGCCCACCCACTTACCCATCTGGCTGTCTACATTTTTTTAAGCAGAAAGAACCTTAGGAAGAAGGTTTATTCAATATCATCATTTTGACTTTTTTTTTGAAAGCCAACTCTTCATGAGGAGATAAACACCGTAGGTGAATTTTACCCCATATTCTCCAAGCCATCACGTTTGGCAACTAGGATCTACCCAAGGAGAAACACTACTGTATTCACAACAGAAGTCATAACTATAATGCCTGAACTCCACTGCTGTTGGTTTTTTTTTTTTTTAATGAAAACTGTGAGCTCCAGAGATCAGAGTCCACGTCTTATCCATCTTTGGTTTTCCCACCTCTGACACATAGCAGATGTTCCATGAACATTTGAATGAATAAAGGAATGATTAAGTAAATAAAATTACTTTTAGCTGGGTTATGTTCTTGGCCCTGACTCAGATACATACAATTTTTCTGGTCTGGTAAAATCTTTCTGAATGCTAATACCACTATACCAACATCTATATTTCCTTGATTCTAATATTTTCTCATATTGTCATACTTGTGAAATCATGATGCATCTCTTCTGGCTGATTTTTTTGGATAATGCACTGTTATTTTCCCTGAAAAACTGTTATTAAATCAATAGTGCATCTAGCAATCGTTGACATCTCCGAGTTGAGGAAATTAACTTGCCAATAATGGCTTGTTATGAAAGTTTCATGTCATCAGAAAATGTGAGGTGTACATATAAGTCATTTGGGATTATTAAACAAATAAAAGACAAGACAGAACAATCTAATGGGGATAAACATAAGATCCTAATTTGGAGTCCAAAAACTCAGCTATAGATGTTCAAAATAAGGGCTATGTGGCTCTCAGTAGTGTGAGGGAACAGATGTAGGAATTTCAGTGAATTCCAGGCTTGGTAGGAATCAGTGATGTGCACATCCAGGTGAAAAGATGTCTGTGTGAATAGTTTTCAGCTCATGTAAGACCAGTCTTCTCCCTTTCTGCCCTCCAATAAAGTGTTCAGCTCTTTCTGCCCATAATCTGAAAAATGAAGCCACATATGTCCACGAGCAAGCAATGAGAGCAGTCAACAGGATGGAACCCTCATTGTATAAGAAACAGTCAAAGGAATTTGAGTTACTTGTCTCTCTAATGACAAATATTTGAATGATTGTCTCATTTAAAAAATTGGGGGTGGAATTAGACTGACATATAAAAGTTACAGAGATACTAATTCAGTCTAAGTTAAATCATATTGCTTTTCCAAAATGGGTTGGGTTGGGTTGGGCCGGGGATTCAGCTCAGTGGTTTTGCTGCCTGCTGCAGAAGCGCAAGGACCCGAGTTCCATCCCTGGTGCCAAAAAAACCAAAAAAAACCCAAAATGGGTTGGGCTGCCTTCCAAATAGTGACCTGTGTCAGGAGGTGTTCGTGCAGGAATTAAATGCTATCTTGTAGGGTTAGCTCTGGCAGCCAGTCCCCAAGAGGGCCCCAAGACCTGTACCTCCTGTTGTTCATGCCTTTGCATCGTCTCCTCCTTTAATTGTAGACTGGACTTAATGACTCACTCCTATGAATAGGGTAAGTCACTGTGCTGGATATGACTTAGACACAAGGTTATTTAAAGGCAACGTGGTGGCGTTGTTCTCTTGACCCTGAGTGGCTCGCTGGGGTGGGGATGAAGGTGGGGGTGGTGAATGGCCATGTACCGAGCAGCCCCATGGAGAGACCACATGATGAAAAACTGAAATCTCTTTCCATCAGCCACATGAGTGGAGCTTGTAGTAGATCTTCTGGGCTCATTCAAACCTTAGGGCCTGTGTTCCCAGACAAGTTTCAGTGCAATCTCATGAGAGACCAGGACTCAGAACCACTTAACCCTGGAATGCTCCAGGATTCCTGACCCTGTGAAACTATAATTGTGTTTTAAGTTGCCAAAGTTGGGGGCAATTCTTTATGCAATAATAGACAGCAAATACAGGGTTGTTTAGATAACTCAGACATCCTGTTGGAATCTTTTGTCTTGTACGGTCTCTTTTGGCTTTTGAAAGTCTATGATCAGCCAGATGTGGTGGTACACACCTGTGATCCTAGCACTCGGGAGGCTGAGGCAGGAAGACTGCTGTGAGTTCGAGGCCAGTCTGAACTACAAAGCGAGACTCTGTCTCAAAAAAAGAAGGTCTAGTCTATGATCAAGCATGAGATGGTGTATTTGTCTACAAGACTGTTCCCAGTGGGAGCCAATGCTCAGCCACATAAGCATTATTTTTGGAGAAGACAGCTGTTCCACTGAGCCTTGCCTCAGTTTCCTAATGAAATTTTACCTCCAAAGCCTTGGTTGTTAGCTGGAAGGTGAGCTGGGCAAGGCTCCAGGCTCAGAAGGTGCTTAGAATCCAGAAATGAGAAGCGCTGTCTAGAAATCACATAAGATCCCTAAAGAACTCTGGCATCTACTTTTATTTTCTATCTGCTTCTTCTATGCTCTTTGTCCTAGATCCATTTCTGGTTACCTGGTCCTGACTTCTTTTTTTTTTTTTTTGCCATTATCTCATTTAATTTTTTCAATGACCTCTTGAGGTAGGTTTATTATCATCTTTTTATAGAAAGGAACTGGCCCTAAGCATCTTTTTTTTTAAAATCCATCCCAACTCTCTCCCTACTTCAGGCCACCACGCTCCTGCTTGTAGAATCCTTCTTACAGCTACACCTATTGCCCAGTCCCTCTTCCCTTTCTGTGCTCTTGGTTTCCCTCATTACCTCCCTCTATCTGAGGCTGCTTGGCTTACCTGTGCTTGCATCAGTGAAGGCTCTGCCCTTCCTTTGCCTATGTGCTACCTGGTCCTGATCTGCCGGATCCTGGGGTCATTATCCAGCCTTGGCGGTGTAGACGGAGGAAGCTTCCCGGCCAGGTGGGATCCAGCCCAGCCTCTCTCTCCTTGTTACCCTGGGGACTTGGTCCTAGCATATGCACTCGGACCCTCGCAAAGGTTTTGGTAAATTTGGGGAGGGCTTTCTGTCAGGCTTTAGGACTAGCCCATATTTTGAACACCCTTAGGTGCAGGAGCCATTAAGGCTCATTCCAGCTTGGAAACAGATTTTTGTGACTTCTGCTCTATACCTTGTTGCATCCTTTTCAACATCTTAGATGATTACTCAAGGTTTCCTTTCTTTTATTTTCTTCTCTATTTTCTTCCTTTCTTTTATTGCTGGGGATTGCACCCGGGACCTTTGCACTGAGTTACATTCCCATCCCCTTCATTTTATGTTTATGTTTATTTTATTTTGAGACAGGGTCTTACTAAGTCACTCCATTGCCCAGGCTGGGCTCAAACTTGCGACTTCCTGCCTCAGAGTGCCGGGATTACACGCATGTGCCCCCACACCTGGCTTCAAGTTCTCCTTTCTGACAGAGAAACATTGAAACAACCCTTGGATATTCATTTTAATCACTCATGTATAAAATTTGAAAGATAGTCTTTGAGATACAGCACTAGGGATTGCCTCTACGGCTCACAATACAAGTTTAATAAAACAGTGATATTTCTAAGAATACAGAACTGGGGCAGAATAAGACCCAGAGAAATAGTTACTTTTATAAACATGTTAAGATTTAATTGAAAGTAACTAATTCATGAATCTGTTTGTCTTGGCAATGTCTACAGGACTCTTGATTTCATGCCTGACAATTTTCTTTTCCACTCCACTAAGAAGATAAATTAGGCGAACGTACACTTGTTTTCCTAGACTCTTGAACAAACTTTTGTACAAACCAATGCCAACAGCTGCATTAAAGGTAGATGAGTTATTTTGGATGAGTTTAGCACCTATGAAATACTCAAATCGGGATTATTACTTTCAGTCAAATAGATAATCAAAGGCCTCCTCTCCTTTTGTTCCTAGTTATTTCTATCTCCTTCCTCATCAGCAGAATTCATCAGGTCTATAGATAAAATCTACAGAAACCCCAGCAATCAACAGGCAACTCAACCCTGCTCTACCTAATTTTAGCACCTTCTATTTCCCTGCCACTTTGCCCTGTGACATTCCTGCATGGAAATCATCATGTAAAATGAAATGTGAAGGAAGCAGTTGTCAACCTTAAAAAGATCTGAGTGTTTACACACCTGGCTCTTTCCAGTGGGCAGTTCAAAGGCAAAGGACCAGTCATGAGGGAGGAGAGTTACACCTAAATTATAACTAGCCAAGGTCTTTATTACTTTGAAGACCAAAGTGTGTTTGATCCTTGTCCTGATACCTTCTGATACTTCCTGATGACACCGTGTGGCCTGTACTGAGGCACCTTGGAATCCACTTCGGCATTTAATTCCTGCTCACACCACCCTCCCAAAGCTGAACAGCCTAAACAACATACTTAACAAATGCAAGTGACAGGGTAGCAAATAAATACTTCCTTTTCAATGTAGTGTTTTTTCATTCATTTGGTCAATAGGAAAGAAATAGGTGTTCATTACAGAAGATTTTGAAAATGTCAAAAATAAAAAAGAAATGTAAAAGAAATCACATTTATACCCACCATCCAAAAGATAATCATTAATAATATTTTAGTACATTTCCTTTGGAGATTTTATTCAGGCACAGTTTAAAAAAAAACAGTGCTGTGACAGTCTAAAAATATATATATTACGTATATACTTTTGTGTCCTATTTTCACTTCCAATTATAACACAAGCAAAAAAATGCATACTTTAAAAGTTGATATGAGTTCAGGGTTTAGTAAAAATATGTGTTTCATTTGAATTGGCACTCAGGAATATAATATTACTCTGAACATCATACAGCCACATTTCTTCATCATTCACCCCTGCTTTGTATTAGTTAAGTTGAACATTATATATTTTTAAAGTTTTAGGAATGTTATTTTTTGAACAGTGAATATGATTGCTAGCAGGTATTATATTTTATAACAAAATACATTTGAATTAAAATGTTTTAAATCTGTTAGTTTGCACTGGTCTGACATTTATTTCATGAAATTTGTTTATTCGGTTCATTAACATATTACTAAACATCCAGCATTACCTTTGAAATGAAATAATCCTATTTCTTACAATAATAGACTTCTGTGAAGCAATTATTTAAAGATTCCATATTACAAATATTTATTAAACTCTTCAATGTGATATCAGTTTTACTCCCACACACCCATACTGTATTGTAGCCCTAGTATAAGATATATAAGGAGTAGTAATCAAGAATTAAAATTTTCTTTTGAAAAACTGTCAAAAGCTTGCTACATCAGCACCCAGCGACAGGAGGAGAAATGTCTCTAGTCTACTACACTCCCCTGTGAGCCAGGTTTTAATTTGTTGAGAACGGGGAAAAAGCCTATAAAAATCTTGGCAAAATACAAAGCTGCTAATTTAATCAATTTTAGTAGTTAAAGCAGTGATTTCAAGTGCTAACACAATCTGTTGAAAGAACGAATTTCCAAGGTAGGGAGATTCATTTATTTCTCCTTTTTCTTCCCAGTTTTCCAATCTGAGGGAATGTGGGAAGCCAGCCTGCACCGACAGACCTCCCAAGATCAAGGAGACTGAGGCTCAGACTCTAAGCCCGAAGGGGCAGAGATATAGATCCTTCTCTCCCTGGGAAGGTGTTGCAGATACAGAAGAAAACCTGACTGGTCCACCCCACAGCAGAGCCTGGCCTGGGACGGTGGACCTGAGAGGCACGGCTCAGGGCCTCCCAGGCATGGCCCGGGTCTGAATCCTCCCTCTCCTAGCAGCCTCACCCCACTGAATTTCTTTCACTGCATACTCTGATGGACGAACAGATGTGTTTCCAATTTCTGGAACTTTCTTTACATCTCCACTTAAAGGTGGACCCCGAGGGAGGCATTCATTAGCTGGGGAAGGGTTGTTATGACCGAAAACCTTTTTTTGTTTTTTCCCCCATTTTCTCCCAATATGTACTGGGGATTGATCCCAGGGACAATTGAGCTACATCCCCAGCCCTTTTTATTTGAAACAAGGTCTTGCTAAGTTGCCCAGACTGGCCTCCAACTGGTGAGCCTCCTGCTTCAATCTCCCGAGCAGCTGGGACTACAGATGTTCACCCCCATGCCCAGGCGTAAAGGCTTTTTGAGTGTGGTAAGCCCAAGCTCTGGAGATCTCAGGGCATAAAGAATCTGGGTGATCTAAGCGCCACCTCTGAGACTGGATAAAGTCTACTTGCACTGGAAGGATGAAGAGAGAAGGTTTAGACACTAGTGTATCCCTGAGGAAGGGTTCAGGACCTTTCTCAGCTTCCCAGGGATCTATGGGGAACCCAAAAGTAGGGGATTCTGGGGTGCATTCCCAGGATGGAGCCCGCATGGTGAGGGCACAGAAGAAATATCTGGCTTGTGTGTCTCAGCAGGTGGGACAGAGGCAGCCTTGAGGTGGGTATAGTGAGGGGAGAAGTACAATTGCTTCCATGCATCCTAGAGTCACAGACTGGGGCAGGGGCTCGGGCAAACCCCCCCCCCCACTTCTCTGCAGTCCAGGAGTGGTGCAGCAGGGAAAGGTAAAAGAGCATGGGTGTCAAGGGGGGTTCCAGGTGAGGAGGGACCTAACAGTCATTGGAACTGAAGAGAGAGGAAGCAGGCACAGCATGGACTGCTGAACCAGACACACCTGTCCCATGTGGTGGCACTGTTTAAGTCCCCAGATCTCAGCAGACCCTAACTTAACATGAGTTAGCACCTGCCACTTGTCAGGATGACACTCAAGAAAGAAACTGAATTGTCAAAAAGTGAAGAATAGTACATTTCCTGCAAGACTGATACATACCATGAGATTTATGCCAGTTACATGTATTCAGTGGAATTTCCAAATAACTGCTCATCACAGACAAGACACTTAAAAACTGTCATGTGTATTAGATTCTGAAGAAGAGTTGGACATCATGTCGGAGTGTGAAGAAAGGAACATCTTTGTTGTGTACTGATCAATGTCATCTTCAGACTGAAATCACAGCTTTGCGATATTTCTATGTGGAGGTGGGGTAACTATTTTCCTTAGGTTTCTCTTTCAAGAATGGATTGACTAATTCATTAAGATTCTAGAAATAACTGAAGGATTGTATTATACCACCTGCTTTCATTAATTGCTCAGTTGGCAGACTGACAGACTGTAATAATTTCTTCTCAATTCCCGAGGTAAAATAATCCCAAGCATCACTACCGTAATTCACCTTCCCATCAACTTCCACATCTCTTCCATGCCATGATGATCTGGGTTAAAGATGGTGGGTGAGGCAAGTGTTGTCAGAAACAGTAAATAAAACAAAACACAGGGAACTTCAGAAGAGCATTTTTTTTTTCAATCTTTGCCTCCAAGCTGGTCAGCAGCAACATCATTTAAGAAGAATGATTGTCTATTCTATTTTTGAAAATTCCCGCGGAAGGCAATCTCTAATAATCTTTTTCAGTATTTGATCTATATTTAGAAAATGTTCTATTGATCAAATCTAAACTGAAACATGTCCCCTTTTATTCCCTTCTTAATGAACTATGATTTTTAAAAAATATAATTCTACTTCGAAATCCTGTTTTTGGCTTAAATGTTGGCTTTTGACTGAAAGACAGCATTTATTCTGCTAGGGACATTGGACCTGTTTTGAAAAAAGTCTCCGACATAAATGAAGATTTTTGTACCCTGTTCTGTCAGAGGCAGGTAACTGATTGCCTGGCCGGTGGTTTTATCAATGCTCAGGCAGGCGGCCGCTTCTCTGAATTGCCTTTGTCCCTCAGAAGCTGCTGTGTGGAATCCAGGAGAGATAGGAAAGGGCTCCCCAGTCCTGTCAGCTGGGAAGAATGCAGCAGGGAAGAAGTAAGAAGCAGAATTTGAAGGGGGAGGGCCCAAACAGTGTCACCTGGTGGGCTGTAGCTGTGACCACAGAAGCCAGAAAAGAGATTTTGGTGGCAAAATACCTTGAAGTCTCTATATGAAATTTCAAGGGACATTACTTTGACATAAGGATTGAAGATTAATTAGAAAAGACCATCCTATTCAAGGCTAGTAAGAAAACCAGGAAAAGAGCAATATCAAAGCATATTTTCTTGGTACAAAAAAGCAAGCAGTACAGTCAGGGCTAGGTCTTTTTTGGCCCATCTTCACCCCTCATCCCAGTAGTGGCCCAGTATTAGTCAGCGTTCCCATTGCTGGGACATAATACCCAACATCCACAATTTAAAGGAGGAGAGGGTTAATTTGGCTCACAGTGTCAGAGGATTCAGTCCATGGTCGGCTGGCTCCAAGGCAGAAACAGCACAGTAGAAGAGAGCGATGGAGCAAAGCTGCTTAGTTCATGTCATGCAGGAAGCAGAGCAGAGGAACAGCACCAGAGAGCAAGGGGTGAGGGACTATATCTAGTACCCAAGGCCACGGCTCCATGACCCACCCAGTCACACCCAGAAGTGTGCTCAACCAATCCCCTTGAGGGATCCCAAGCCAATGACACAATCAAACTTAACCGTCACAGTCCCTAGAAGAGGGTCATTCTTCTATGTTTGGGGATGATTTTTTTGTTTTTCTGGTTAGGTGCAGCCCCTTCATCTTGGGCTAAGGGGACTTGGTGGGGCGGGTGGTGAGAATGAATCCATTATTTCCTCTATTCTTGCATACATATATGTTCTAAAGGAAATCATTGAGAGTTTCACAGTCCAATCAAATAATGATTCGGTTAGGAGAAAGAACCTATGATTTTCATTTTTAAATTTACAGTATTGTTACCAATTTGTTTCTTTTTGTGTATCTTCACAAATTTTCCCCCCTTTGGCCATTTTTAAGACGTTAAGAACCCATATTTCTTACCATGTACTAAACTAAAATCAAAAGGGATCAAAGAAGTAAATGTTAAAACAGAAACAACCTGCTGGAAGATAAAATAGGTGAAACGCTTGAAGGCATAGGCAAAGACTTTCTGAATAGAGCCCTGTGGCACAGGAAATAGTACTGAGGATCAACAAACAGGATCATATCAAAGTGAAAAGCTTTTCCACAGAAAAAGAAACAACTGACAGCATGAAAATAAAACCTATAGAATGGGTAAAAATTTTGCCAGCTTTTCCTAAGATAGAGGACTAATATCTAGAATACATAAAGAACTAAAAAAAATTAGACCTCCCCCAAAATAAAAGACCCAATCAAAAAAATGGGCACATGAAATGAATAGACACTTCACAGAAAAAGAAGTACAAATGGCCAATGAATACATGAAGAAATGGTCAACATTACTGGCCATTAGGGAAATGCAAATTAAAACAACACTGAGGTTCTACCTTATCTAGAAAGAATAACCATCATCAAGAAATCAAATAATAACAAATGCTGACAAAGCTGTGAGGAAAAAGGAACCGTTTTATATTGTTCGTGGAAATGTAAACTAGTACACCATTATGGAAATCAGTGTGGAGAATACTCAAAAAACTAAAACTAGAAATTCCATTCGACCCAGTCATTCCCCTTCTAGGTATCTTTCTGAAAGAGTTAAAGACATCATATTAGAGGGATACATGCATACTCATGGTTTTTTGTAACACAATTCATAATAGCCAAATCTTGGGTACAGGTATATGTCCATCAGAAGATGTCTGGATAAAGAAAATGTGCTATTTACACATAATGCAGTACTACTCTGCCATAAAGAAGAATGAACTTGAGTCATTTGGAGGGAAATGAATGCACCTTGAGACCATAATGTTAAGTGAAATAAGACACACAAGGTTAAAAACCCAAATTATAAATAAAAAGCAAAATAAAAGATAAATAATAGGATGTGTGGAGCTAGATCTTTCTCAAATGCAAAGGGGATCAAGAGGTGGAGAGGAGAGAGGAGGGACAGGGGATGAAAAAAGGAATTAAAATGCATTATATACACAAACCAACTCCACACAAGGAATGTGAACATTACGTACTGCAAACATGTACTAACAAAAAAAGATATTCAGAGAAAATATATCAAGACCAACTAATCTGTCAGCATTAGGCTGGAAGCTTTTCATTCAATGTCTGTGTCATCAGTCTAACCTCTGGAATGCTATAATTTCCAAAGGCTTTTCTGTTTCCTTATGTTCGCATCTACCCATCTTTGCTCCCTCAACTCCCCCCATTCATCCAAACATAGTTCTAGCTGTAAAATACCATTATTCTCTTGCCAGTGCTCACCAGCTTCTCACTGCCTACAGAGCAGAGTCCCAGTTTCTCACCTGCTTCCTCGGGTACATTTTCTCCAGGTCCCGCACCTCCTTTGCTGGGCAGTTCCTTTCTCTCAGCAGCCCAGGACTTCTCCCACTGGATCTTGGTCATTTAACCCCAGCTGCTGGTTCCGTGTTCAGCAGAGGAAATGGAAATGGATCCTAGAGGAGGACGAATCATCCTTCCAGGCAGAATCCCCCATTTCATCTCCAGGAGAGGGAGGTGCACCCACTGCAAAGGGTTCAAACTGTCTCTCGTGGAATGGGGATTTAGCTCAGTGGTTCTGCCACCTGCTTCACAAACACAAGGTCCAGAGATCAATCCCTGGTACCAGAAAAACAAAACAAAACAAAAAAACACCAAACTATCTCTCATACCGACCCAGATGTTCCCACTCCAGTTTCAGTCAGGCTCCAACCCCGGTACAGTTGGTCTTTGACACTCTGTTGCTTTTATAATTAAGTCCTGCTCCTGCTCCTACAAGTCTTCCATCCTCTACCTGCAGGCAGTGAGAATCCCCCTGCTGTAAGGAGGCTCCACCTTTCATACTTCACCTGTGCAAGTGGTTGATGACCCCCAGCCTTTCCTTGTCTTTCTCAACCACATCAAAAGCCAGGAGAAACAGGCATGCATTCCCACCTCCCTGGACAACCACTGTTCTTCTTGAAACTCTCAAATGTCCCTCCAGTCCATCTCCTCCCACCAGTTTTTCATCCCAATTTCCTTCTCTTGGGAGTTTGAACAATTCCACCATAACCTCTTGCCCAGAATCAACATCTACACTAGTGATCAGGTCTTCACTGTAAGCCGGGACATGGTCTTGGCGAGCTAGTTCTCTTCGGCCAAGGGCAATTCTCAGAGAGGCACCCACCTGAGACCCTTTACCTGCCAACACCCCAGCAGGTGGGAAAAGAGGGCCACGGGACTAAAGGGAATCCCAACGTAACCATCACATCAGAATGCATACTGAACCCAGGCCTGCCGCATGAAGTGTACTCCCATCAATGTTTCAGAAGCAGTAATGTGTTAGCCAGCTTTCCTCCACTGTAACGAAACACCTGAGCTCTGTAACTTACACAGAGAGGTTTGTTGGGCTCACAGTTGTAGAGGTTCTAGTCCAAAATCAAGCCTTGAGTGGGTGTGTTGGACAGTGACAGCAAGCAATGTGTGGTCACCTTGTGCCGTGGAGGGGGTAGGGGGAGACAGGGAAGGAGAGGGAGGGACAGGAGTCCCACAACTCCTTTGGGGCACACCCTCAATAAGCCAAGGGCCTCCTACAAGGCCCTTTCTCCCAGAGGTCCATACTGACTCCCAGTAGCTCCCCCTGCTGGTCCTCAAACATCTGTGTGTGTCAGAGTCACCAGAGGAGGCCATGTTAAATGTCAGCTTGCTGGATTCCCCTTGGAATTTCTGGCTGTAGGTTTTGAGTAGAGTCATAATTTACAATTTTAACAAGTTCTAGGTAATAATGAGCTGCCACTGGTTCCACTTGAAGAATCCACTTGAAAAAGAACTGGTTTAAAATCTACATACCTCTAATATTTTGTACAACTGAGACAAGTCATGATTGCAGCTGATCCAGCTGCTCTCAGATGCCACCAAGGACACAGGCTCTTTATCTTTCTCCTCTGTCATCATTAGAATATTGGCCTTTGGTCTTCATGTTGATTGCCTCTGGCTTCAAGATGGCTGCTGTAGCTCCAGTTATCATATCTACCCTCAAGGCAGAAGAGAAGGGAACTGGGGAGCACCAATTGTGATCTGTTTCTTTTGTGAGGACACAACAGCTTTTCTGGATAAGTCCCTCACTCCTGTGGACTTCTTTTTTAATTTTGTAAATCCATACCACTAATTATTTCAGTGATATTTGTGATATATTCATGGAGAAGTGAATTGATATAAAGACAGCAAGACTATCCCCAGTCTTCACAAACAATATCACAAAAACCTGAAATACAAACAAAAAAGTACCTTTCACAACTGCCACCCATTCCTGGGGAAGAACATGAGCTAAATCCAAACCCAAGCAGATAATATTTATTAATTTCAGTAAAGGTCCCAAATTGAACGGCTTTAACCTTATTATGGGGGTGGGGCAGGGAGTTGTACTGGGGATTGAACTCAGGACCTTGCACTTGCAAGGCAGAAGCGGTGCCACTGAGCTACATCCCTGGCCTGCTTTAACCTTATTTATTCAAAAAGAAACAAAACAAAATAAAACACTTTACATCTTAGTTAAATGTGTTTGTTTAGGCTTTTTTTTATCTTAAGGGAAGCAGATGTGCAGTATTCTCATTATCTAGATGGAATATGTGACCAGGCCACAAGGGAAGCTGGGAAGATAAATCTTCTGCACCATGTAGAAGGAGGCAGGAAATGAGAAGAGAGTCAAAGTGGCTGTTCAGCTGACCATAAGCATTTTACCTGGAGCTATAGAGGTAATCAAACCAGAAATGGAGGCGGATGTGCTACCGCACACCTGTAATTCCAGCACTCCGGGAGGCTGAGACAGGGAGATCACAAGTTTGAGCCCAACCCAGGTGACTTAGTGAGAACCTGCCTCAAAAAATAAAAGAAAGGGCTGGGGATGTAGCTCCCTCCGTGTAACCCTAGATGCCACTGTCTCATGTCCTATGTATTTTATGTATTTGGGTGTGATTTGCTCCTGTCTCTAGTAAATAAACTCGTACCACAGGGATTTTTGTCTCTTGTACGCTGTATTCCCAGGACCTAAAGTAGTGCCGGGTACATAGCAGGCCCTCACTAAATATGTGAGAAAATACAAAACCCAAGAAGAATTCTTTGATTATTTATTTGTTTATTTATTCGCTTGGTTGTTTATTTATTGGTGCTGAGGAGCAAACCAGGGCCTTGTGTATGCTTAGCCTCATGGGATAGTAGGGACACCAGGCCGGAAATTCAGTCAAGATCCAATGCCACTTGGAAACCCTGAGTCTGGATCCCCTGGAAGCGAGGAGGGGCGCCATGGGACAGTTTTGAAGACCATGCCTTCTTCCTCAGGAAACTTCAGTGCTTGCTTTTAATGCCACCAGCTGATTAGATGAAGCCCAGCCACAAAAGGAAGGGTAATCTACTTTACTCAAAGGCTATGGACTATAAATGTTACACACAAACATTCACAACAATGTCTTGGTTGGTGTTTGACCAAAGAACTGGGTACCACACTGACACACAAATTATCCATCACAGCATAGAAAAGGAAAAAAAAAAGGGGGAAAGTTATACAATCCTTATTCTTGAAGAGGGATGAGAAAGAGTAGAAGAAAATGAAAAAGAGCAAGTCCTGGGTGCCTTATAGGGGCACAAAGAAAGGTCTGTGGAAGCAGAGCTTTTGGTGGAGGGCAGCTGAGAAGGCCTCCTGAGGAAGTGGGCTTTGAGTCGTCTCACAGGATGAACACTATTTTGAGAGGGGAAAGAGCACTTCAGGCTAAGGAAATGTACCAGCATGGAAATGCTCAGTGTATTGGGTAAATGACCAAAATTCTTCAGGAAGCAAATCCTTGTTACCATAGCACCCACCTCCTATACCTTCAGTTCAGTGCTAATGTTACACCGCCTTAATTGGTCTGTTGTATTCCTTTTCCTATTTATAAGTTATATGTCCTCGTTCTTGAGAGCAGACATATTATACTTCTTATCAGTCATAATTCCCAGCTCATAGAAAGTACTTAAAATTGTATCTAATGAAAGCACCTGCCTGAGCTGGATTTCCCTGTCCAGGGTCTTGTCTTCTGGTCTTAATTTTCCTTTGAGAAACCACCCTTCCCTGGCTAAGTGTGTGTTGTTTGAATGAACTTGGTTCCACCCCCAGGACAAAGAGTAAAAACCAGGGACACCTTTGGCCAATATCACTTGGAAATATCACTCAGGTGCACTGATGGGCTAGAAAAGCATTGGAGCTGATTTTTCACAAGAGTCGACACCATGCAGCCTGCCATTAGCTGCTCAGAGCTGTCTTTTCCAATTCAGCTTTTTCTAGAAATATGTGAGCTATTCCACATCTTTCAAATTTCCAATAAATTTCTTTCTCGTTTAATTTGGCCAGAAAAACCTATTACATTCTTGTCCTTCAGGTCAGACCATAGAAAATAGCAAAAAATCCACTGCGTACATGGTAGCTGCTAAATTTATGTAGAGAAAAAGCGTTTAAGAAAAAATAAACAGTTTTATCATAGCTTGTCAATTGAGGCATAGCACACAAAGTTATTCACTGATAGAACATATAGTGTGTGTGTGTGTGTGTGTGTGTGTGTGTGTGTGTATGTGTTTGTGTGTCTACCGGGGATCGAACTCAGGACCTTGTGCTTTTGAGGCAGGCAGCAGCACCACTGAGCTAAATCCCCAGCCTGTCATTTCTATAAATGTAGACCCCAGGGACAGACTCTGATTGGCCTGCATTGGTCATATGTCCTGCCCTCAGCCAATCAGGGAGGCCACCTTAGTTGGGCGCAGTAATTACAATGCCTGGTGTATGTTACCCCTTGCCCAGTGTGATGGGGGTGCTGTGATTGGTATCCACACCAGAAACTCAGGGCTGGAGAGAAAAGATAAGATTACTGAAGATAGTAGAAAGTGATTCTGGGCAGACAACCAGTGCCAGAAAAGTGGCTTCAAGTACTTAGAAGTTTAGACCAGAGAGAGACTTCACTTCTGGGGTTCTCAGTGAAGAATTCCTACAAGAGGGACCTTGTACATGAGCAGTAGAAGACAAGATCTTTGGAGAAGGTAATGAGGAAGTATAGGCGAAGGGAAAAGAGCATTTCAGGGAAGCACAGGGCTGGCTTGAGTGTTTCCATTTTGTGGGTTCTGGAAGGTTCACATGAGAACTAAGGGATAATGGGGTTCAGTTCTGGCCTAAACAGGGTCCAGTTCAGGAGTCTCCAGAGTTGGGGCTGACAGAAAACTGTTTACATGAGAGACTGAGCTATCTCATGAGACAGAATTACACAAATTCTAATAACCATGTGTGTGGGGAGTGTCAAGGGAAAGGGTGTCTAATGATTTTAAATAATTAGTTCCTTCTTTTTTTTTCTTTTTTTTTTTTTGAGACAGGGTCTCTATATAGTTCAGGCTGGGCTTGAACTCACTAGGTAGCCCAGGCTGGCCTTGAACTCGTGGTGATCCTCCTGTCTCAGCCTCCCAAGTGCTGGGGTCACAACAGTGCTCCACTATGCCCGATGCTTTGTATATTCTTCCATAATTTTTTTTTTTGAGACAGGGTCTTGCTAAGTCCAGGCTGGCCTTGAACTCACTATGTAGCCCAGGCTGGCCTCAAACTCATAGCAATCCTCCCACCTCAGCCTCCTGAGTGCTGGGACCACCATGCCTGGCTAAGTTCTTATTTTTAATTAGATTTTAATTGGAAAAGGATGGCATGCATTTTAAGAGTCCGGAGAGCTATTTAGTGAGAAATATTTCTCCCTCCTGCCCTAGATCCCTAGTGAGGGAGGAAATGATTGTGAGTTCAAGCTGGTGCCTGGTGCTCTAGTTAGATCTTCCAGCCCGGCATATGGGCTCTCATGGAGGGGCAGGGGGGTGGGGCAAGAAGGGACCCAGGGTTAGAAGAGAAAGACCTGTCTTCACTACCATCTCTGAATGTGTCTGGAGAGACAGGATGGCTGGAGGAGCAGTTTGGGTGGCTCAAGGGGTGAGAATATACCCCGCCCCCCACAAGGACCCCACAGGCCATGACACTAGGAGGGCTCTGCAGGGCAGAGGGAAGCTTGACTACTCCAGCTTCCAGCTCATGTGCGGCCTGAGTAGTACAGGTCCAGGTCGGGGGCTCTGGTGACACCTGGCACAGATGACTTCTATTTTTCTTTTTTTGGTACCGGGGATCGAACTCAAGACTTTGCACTTTCGAGGCAGGCAACGGAACCACTGAGCTAAATCCCCGGCCCCAGATGACTTCTAAGTAAGGAGTGTAGCACTACTGGATGGAAGCAAGAGGTGGCCCCTCAGGGGCCTACATCTGTAGAAGTCTTCATCTTGGCCCAGTGGGATAGAACCTGGCTGTAATCCCAGATACTCTTGAGGCTGAGGCAGGAGCAGTGCAAGTTCAAAGCCAGCCTGGGCAATTTAAAGGTAGGGTATTGCTCAGTGGTAGAGCACTTGGTTAGCATTTGCAAGGGCCTGGGATCACTCCCTGATACTAAAAAGAAAAAAGAAAGTCTTCATCCTCACAGTCCTACCAACATCAGAAGGCGTCTCCACAGAGTAGTGGCTAACAGCTAGCAGCACAACTTTTAGAGTTGACCTTCTCGGGCTTCCTCCTGTCATGGTCACTCACTAGTTCCTACAGATACCTTAACCACAGGGCTATGTGAGGATTTGCTCCAATAACATATATGAACAGTTGATTCCAGAGTCCTACCCGTTTCTTTAATATTCTTCTTATGAAGGGGCTTAAAAGGATGTGGAGGCATGAGCAGAAGTCTCCAGGCAAGGCCATGGGGTAGAAGAGAAGGGCGAAGAGCCCCAGACAGAACATAAGTCTTTGCAGTGATTAGGAAGGGGGTAGGAATAGGGCTGAAGTAGAAGAACGCTATTTGTTTTTGTGCGAGTAAAAACTATAGATTCACTTGCACACTCAGGCCCCTGAGACTTCAGGGTACACAAGTTATTCAAGCCAGACCAGGAGTGAAGCTAGAATTCACAGTGGATTTTGAGTGCTTACCTGAGAAGGCTGGATTTCACTTCAGAGGCTGTGAAGAATAATCGGAGAGAATTAATTGTATGAAGATTAATCCAAACTCGGTGCAGAGAAGTCAGGAAAAGGAAAGTTCCAAGAAGGAGAGGCCAATTAAAAGCTTATTGCCATAGACCGTGGGAGAAGGCATATGGAGCCGAGATAGGATGGCAGCATTGAGCATGAAGCGCAGGGACAGATGTGAAAGAGATGCTTTCGACACAACCATCCCAGGATGTAGAAAGCAGCAGCTTGCTCAGTCTGCGATATGTTCCAGTCCAGATCCCAGAGTTTTAGAAACCATGCATATTAACACCTTACCACATGCACTCCAACTGGCTATTGGATTTTCTATTGTTGTTCATGTATATTGTTTTAAATAATTAAATGATTTTCCCAGACTAAACTTCTAATTATTTCATTGAACAATACATTGAATGATAATTCTCTAGCATAAATGTCATAATTGATTTCCTATTCCCAGATCATCTTACATGCATATATCTTAAACTATTTTACCATCTGCTGATGCATTATAAATCTAATAAATTATTAATAAAGTATGTGATAAATGGCAAATATACTTAACAAAGCATCATTATTTCCATACTGTTGCTCACAAATGTCCATTTATCACATCAGTGCTTGTTTTCCTTTCATGTTGATTTTAAATATTTATTCTCCATACTCAGGGAAGATAAACAAATGGAAAAAACAGGAGGAAAAGAAAGATGACAAATATATTTACTAACCAATTATAACTGGATCATCAGGATTTAAGAAAACTGTATTGACATTAATGGCTCCGCTACTGCCATTATTTGCCACTATCTTGGAATTCAGAATTTTGATTCTAAATTCAGAATCAAGAATTAGAGACATTTAGGGCCGGGGACTTAGCTCAGTCGTTTCGCCCCCTGCTACGCAAGCGCAAAGACCCGAGTTCAATCCCCAGTACCAAAAAAAACCCCAAGAATTAGAGACATTTAAAATTGTACAAATGTCCAAGGCTACAAGTTGTCTAGTTATCCAGGAATTAAATTATAATATTAAACTTGACTTTTCCTGACCAATTAGCTGAGGGACTACTTCCCTATGCTATTGTGAAGATTACATGAAGTAACTTCTGTTAAACTGTGAAGTATGATACATATGTAAAATGTTATCTCTCCAGTTTTCTTAAAAAAAAAAAAAACAACCAGATACTTAGAGTATGCCTAATTAACATTCATACAGAAATTTAACCCATAAATGAAATGGGTCATAATTGAATATTTTTACATAATTGTCGAACTAAACATACTTCCTGATTGGGCAGGAAGATAATACACACAATGGACAGGTAGCAGGTGACCCACAAAAGCTTCAGCACTGGCATCAGGAGGCTTGCAGGACGAGGTGACATCCCCCAGAGGTATTCTCTTTTTCTTTTTTTTTTTTTGAGGCAGTTTCACTATGTAGTTCAGGCTGGCCTTGAACTCACTATGAAGCCCTGCTTCAGCCTCCCGAGTGCTGAGATTACAGGCCTGCACCACTACATTTGCCCAAAGGTATTCTCTAGAGCTACGCGAAAGCATCATCAATGCTTTTCACTGAAAAGGGAAGCTCCGTGGTATACCGTGTGCTAAGCATGTGCAAGGCCCTAGCTTCAGTCTCCAGCATCATGAAGGGGAAGGACACTTTTATTAATCTATTAAATAAAATAGTTGTTGAGCAGCTCTTCAGAAGAGGTGAGCTCAACGTCATGGTCATTTAAAGTTGAGCAACCTACACCCAGTGCGGTATCCTCAGGAAGAGGAGCACAGCGCAGGAGCTGGCCAATTGGATTTGAATCCTGGCCACTTGCTAGTTTTGTTCCTCTAGAAAACTATTCAACTTCTCTCAAGGTCAGGCCCCCTAGCTTTAGGATAAGAATACTTCATATGGTTAGCATTTCTTTTGAAGATGAAATGAAATGAAGTCCGTAAAAACTTTCACAGTTTTTGGCACAGTGCCTGCAGTATATATGCTAATATGTGGGCATGCTAGTTCTGCTTTTGACTTAACATGGTTATTAACAATACTTTGCAAGAGGAATGCATGTGTATTTGGAAAATGGTGTTAGAAAAAGTGGATGGTCATATGGGAAAAGTTAAATTCGATCTCTACCTCATGCTTTGCCCCCAAATAAATTCCAGGTGTATGAAAGATAGAAACATAAAAAAAAAACCTATAAAAGTAGCCAGCCATGGTGATGCAGGCCTGTGATGCCAGCACTCTGAGAGGCTGAGGCAGGAGGATGACAAGTCCCAGCCCAGAGTGGGCAACATAACGACTTAGTGAGAACTTGTCT